>NC_064633.1:373562200-373873986 GCF_023864275.1 Schistocerca cancellata | reverse complement strand
GAGTTATAAATATAAAATCAAATAGAGAGAATTCTATAATAGGTTTAATGATTAATAAGAAACTAGAATTGAGGGTGAGCTACTATGAACAGCACAGTGAACGAATTACTGTAGCGACGTTAGACACAAAGTGCACACCCACAACAGTAGCACATGTTTATTTGACAACTATCTTAGCAGATGATGAAGAAATGTGTGATGATTTAAAAGAAATTATTGAGATAGTTAAGGGAGACGGAAGTATAATAGTCATGGAAGACTGGAATTTGATGGTAGGAAAAGGAAGGGAAGGAAAAATTGTAGGTGAATAAGGACTGGGGGAAAGGAATGAAAGAGAAAGCAGCCTGGAAGAATTTTGCGCTGAATTTAACTAATCGTTAACACTTGGTTTAAGAATCATAGAAGGAGGCTATATACGTGGAAGAGACCTAGAGACCTTAGAAGAATTCAATTCGATTTTATAATGGTAAGACAGAGATTTCAGAACCGGTTTTGAAGTTGTAAGACATTTCCAGGCGCAGATGTGGACTCCGACCACAATTTATTGGTTATGAACTGTAGATTAAAACTGAAGAAATCGCGTAAAGACAGGAAATCAAGGAGGTGGGACCAGGATAAACGGAAAGAACCAGAGATTATTGAGAGTATCAGAGGGACCATTACGGAATGATTGACTAGAAATGGGGAACAGAATACTGTAGAAGCAGACAACAGAAAATCAATAAGAAAAAGACGAGGCCCAGTAGAAATCGTTGGATATCGGATGTAACTGACGAAAGGAGAAAATATAATAATGCAATAATTGAAGCAGGCAAAAGAGAGTAGAAAACTTTAAGAAATGAAATTGTTTAGAAGTGCAAAATGACTAAGCGGGAGTGGCTAGGACCGACATAGTTTAGGATGCAGAATCATATATCAGTAGGGGAAATGTAAGTACTGTCTACAGGAATATTATTATAGAGCTGTTTGGAGAAAAAAGAAGCTGTACGAATATCAAGAGCTCAGATGGAAGACAAGTGTTAAGAAAAAAAGGGAAAGCTGAAAGGCCGGCCGCGGTGGCCGAGCGGTTCTAGGCGCTTCAGTTCGAAACCGCGCGACTGCTACGGTCGCAGGTTCGAATCCTGCCTCGGGCATGGATGTGTGTGATGTCCTCAGGTTAGATAAGTTTAAGTAGTTCTAAGTTCTAGGGGACTGATGACCTCAGATATTAAGTCCCATAGTGCTGAGAGACATTTGAACCATTTGAAACCTGAACGGTGGGAGAAGGGAATATTATGTAAATGGAAGAGGATATAGATGAGATGGGAGATATGAAAATGTGATAAGAATTTGACGGAGTAGTGGAAGACCTAAGTCGAAACAAAACCCCAGGAGTAGGCAATATTCGTTTAGAACTACTGATAGCCTTGGGAGAGGTATCCATGGCAAAATTTTTCGGTCTCGTGAACAAGATGTGTGAGACAGGAAAAATTCCCTCAGACTTCAAGAAGAAAAAAATAACTCGAATTCCAAAGAAAACAAGTGCTGACAGGTTTGAATATTATCGAACTATCAGTTTAATAAGCCATGGCTGCGAATTGCTAACACGAATTCTTTATGGAAGAATGGAAAAACTGGTAGAAGCCGACCTCAGGGAAGACTGGTTTATATTCCAGAAAAATGTAGAAACACACGAGGCAACACTGACCCTACGACTTCTCTTAAAAGATAAAGAAAAGGTGAACATACAATTATAACATTTGTAGTCTTAGAGAAAGCTTTTGACAGTGTTGACTGGAATACTTACTTTGAAATTCTGAACAGGGGATAAAATACAGGGAGCGAAAGGCTATTTGCAACTTGTACAGAAACCAGACGGCAGTTATAAGAGTCGAAGGGCACCCAAGGGATGCAGTAGTGGAGAAGGGAATGAGACAGTGTTGTAGCCTGTCTACGATGTTATTCAATTTGTATATTGAGCAAGCAGTAAAGGAAACAAAAGAAAAATTTGGAGTGGGAATTGAAGTCCAGGGACAAGAAATAAAAACTTTGAGGTTTCCCTATGACTCTGTAATTCAGTCAGAGACAGTATGGACTTGGAAGAGCAGTTGAGCGAAATGGACAGTGTATTCAAAGGAGGATATAAGATGATCATCAACGAAAACAAAATGAGACTAATGGAATGTTGTTGAATTAAATCAGGTGATGCTGTAAGAATTAGAATATGAAACGAGGCACTTAAACTAGGAGATGGCTTTTTCCGTTTCGGCAGCAAGATAACTGATGAGGCCGAAGGAGAGAGAATATAAAATGTATTTGATGTTATACCCGATCACTGATATTTGCAGTACTATTGTGAAGTGGTCGTACTGGAAAATCGCCGCTTCATCACTACCTCGGAGATGCTATGTCCCATTGCGCGTGCTCCGACTATCACATCACTTTCAAAGTCACCTAAATCTTTATAACCTGCCATAGTAGTAACAGTAACCGATCTAACAACTACGCCACACAGTTGTTCACCGACCGCAGTGCCGCATTCTGCCTGTTTACATATATCTGTATTTAAATGCGCATGCCTATACCGGTTTCTTAGGCGCTTCAGTGTATATATCGCAAAGTCAGGTTTCGTAACTGTATTCTAATAATTAGCCGACAAGCCCTGCATACATATTCTCTGTTGTGGAAACCACCTGCGTGAAAGGAAACGAAAATATACATTGTACCGTATAAAATTTTCTTTAACAATGTATTTAATAAGAAAAAATGTAGAAGGTATGTTTTCTCAAATGGCTTAAATGCCCTGCTATCGTAGTTTAACATGCCTGCCAGAAAGGAAACAAAAGCGCACATTTTCACAAAAGAACACAGCAGTGAATTTCTTTTCTCGGAGGCTCTTTTATCAGGAAATTTTTACATTGTTGTTTAAGAGAATATGTATTCCGTGGCTGCCTGAATGTTTATTAGGTGACCGTGTAAAGAGCCGTTCGTAATATTTGGTAACAACGTTGCCATTATGCAGTAGTATTGATTTAATCTCATTAGGGGCAGCTAATCTCGACAATCGGTCATACTCAGTCATGTGTAGCCTTCGACTCCTGCATCCTCTAGTGTGATGTAACGGGCTGACGAGCAGGAGGTGACATCAGCGCCACTGTTCTCAGATCCATCATACTCGCAGAACTACTTCTGGAAGGAAGGAAGCTGTTATAGCACTGACGTAACAGTATGACCAGAAATTCTAACGTATGCAGCCAGCAACACCAGACATGCAGTCGTTCCATTTCTGATCTCTAATACACATCACTTCACTGTCTGCGCTTTTGTCAGCTGTGATTGGATTTGTGCTTCCATGGAACCAGATGTAAACCATATGCAGCGCTATGAAGCGACCTGTAAGCTCTTTTAATGAGAGACTACTATTCTATATTCTGAGGTTACATACCTCGTAAAGAGTAAGAATATGTCTTACAGCTTAGCATGGAAAGAGCATCCACTAAGTGAAACTCTGATATTCCCTAGACATACTCAGGTGGATATTGCAAGCAAAACAACTGATTATGTCAGAATTGGATGTAGAAATCATTACCAACAGCTTGCTCTCTGGATAGAATAACTGTCATGCTTCACATCCTTTTACTCAGTTCTGTTCTGTGGCACAGTACTTTTAAGTAATGGAGGTAACATAAAAAACAAATTAAAAAAGTTGAAGTAAATGTGCTATGTAAAGTTGATAAGCTAAAATGTGCGAGGAACCTCCACATGGGCATTGGAATTCTCCACTCAAGAGAAATAGTAGTGCTTGTGAGTAAAGAAAAGAGTTAATTTTGGCACAAACTATGAAACTGATAACTCCAATACAAGGAGCGAAGATAATTTCCATATAGACCACGTGTGCCTGTCTGCATTGCAGAATGTAATTTCATATTCTGTAGCAAATGTCTTACGTAGGATGACAGTGGGCATCAAGCAGGCAGTTGGAAATCCCAAAATATTTGAAACTGAAATATGCTACGTCTATAATTTGTCAGGGTTGTACATTACAGTTGTAAGTTACAATTAACACAGATATTTCCGTTAAAAAATAAGCTTTACATTTTATAGATAGATTATTGCGTTCCGTATCGAGTTAGCAACCTGCATAATATGTAATATTATATTTCTGTTAATTTAACCTGATTAAATTATTGCCTTGAGACCGTATCCTCCATTGATTTAACACACAGTTGAAAATGATGTTTTTGAACGTTAAATAGTAAAATGGCTCTGAGCACTATGGGACTAAACATCTGAGGTCATCAGTCTCCTAGAACTTAGAACTACTTAAACCTAACTAACCTAAGGACATCACACACGTCCATGCCCGAGGCAGGATTCGAAGCTGCGACCTTAGCGGTTGCGCAGTTCCAGACTAAAGTGCCTAGAACCACTCGGATACTGCGGCCGGCGTTAAATAGTAATAAAATGGTAGTAATGGAATGAAAATGAACTGAAATAGATTTTGAACTTTTCTAACGGCAATGTGAATTATATCACTGACTTAGAACTACTGATTTTAATACTACAACAACAATAGTAACAAAGACAACTACTACTATTACCAGAACTACTGTTCCTGTGGTTTATAACAGTAATGATGTTAATAATAATAATGGGAAATTCAATACGTGTTTACAGGTTTACAAAAGTGCTGTTTATGAAATACCGACTGCTGCGGGTGGAGAAATTCACATAGTTTGGCCTACGAAACATGGGATGCCATGAGTGAGTAATGTATGAATGACGAAACGAAGGGAAAACTTCTTCACATTGTTTTTGTTGCCTCCATAGCTGACCAGTTATGTGCTGAATAAGTTACATTCCCTCCGCCAACGTACAACATTTTTTCTTAGCATAGTCTAGCAATATTATCACTTTTTGTTCATTTTTTCTACTTTCAGATGTTTGGTTGCCTTAGAGAAAAAAACCATAATGCATAGAGAAATAAAATGCAGAGTTCTGACAGTGAATCGGTGGAACTACCCTATCAACGAAAAGCGTCGTCGACAACTATTGTAAATAGCACCAGGTATAGCTCATCGATATGGGTGTGGAAAACAACATCAGGCGTGATCATGCTAATTCTCTAGCTAATGACCCGTAAACAAAACAGTGGTCAGTAGTTCTATTATACTGATCCGAAGAATAGCAGACAGGCACTAATTACTCTGCAGTTTGAATAAGGAAGCAGAATTTGTAATTTCCACAGCTCTACCTGCCAACACACACTGTACAAAGTATAAACAAAAGGAAAAATTTTGCGGTTTTTCTCGGCTGAGACACTGCTGTAAAACCGCTCGACGTTAATTGCTTTGCCAAGCGCGAATAGTTAGAGGTGTGTAACGTCGACGGGAGCATAAAACTGAAAGAGAAAAAAGAACTGCCAAGCGAAAAACTGGAATTATTATTTCGTTTTCACTGGAACCAGCGAAAAACGACGCTCGCCTTTTCAAAAAAAGTTAAAATTTAACTGAGTCATTTACCTGTCCCCACGTGTCACGGACAAACATACATTTGCGTTCTCCTGCATTCCACTCTGGTTCTGCCTGTTACTCAACCCCTATTCCCACTTCCTCGGTCTCTCGTTACGTCTATACAGAAACTCTTCCCCACTCCTGCTCTCATACATTAGGAGCCTTCCCCAGCCCTCGCCATATCTTCTTTCACACCCTCACCCACGACTTCTCAAAACATGCACACAGTCTCGTTTCCTGCGGCGAAAACACGGTTCTCACAGTTCCACAAACCACGGATGTTCGCGCATAATATTACGTTAAAGCGAAACAGTGTGTCAACACTATTACCACGTCAAAGAGCAGATTATTCTTCTACAATAAATTCTGAAATATAAGCTTACTTAATTTTTTCTTTTTTTTTTTAAATTCTACTTGAGTTATTGAAAGTGAGTAATCTTCTAGCAGGTTGCCATTATATTTCATGGTATATATAGGAATTTTTCACATTAATTGTTAACACAGTCAGTGAAAGGAACAAATCCATACGTAAAAGCAGATTATCAGACTGTCAGGTGAATGTAAAGTCGCACATTCTCTGCTCTATATTGCATAATGTTATCTCGTAGCTTTATGTATAGTATGAAATGACAACATCGATTAAGGTTAAAAATTAATACAAATAGGAGGTGATTCACGTAACACATAGAAGCGAAATAATTGAATAACAATTAAATTAGTAGTTTTGGAACTTTTCAATTTCATTAATAAATTATATCTATGTACTGCACTTATTATTCTCGATAATTAGTTAAATTGTTCAGTCTCCTTCTCCGGCGACAAGATACCTTTCATTGGCTAATGCAGAGAAACTGTAGTAGGTGATTCGAATCCTGGCCTAGCACGAAATTTGCGTTATGAAGTATCAGCTGTCACATGACACACTGTTAAAGGAGAGGCGTCCTTCTAGTGTAACTGTCAGTAATGAGGACTAGGGTACCTGGTGGCAACTGGCAACAAACTCTGCCAACCTTCCCTTTCCATGCACATGCGGAACAACACAGAACGTAACTTAGGTAGCCCAAAAGCCTCTCGTAATAAGTAGTAAAGAGTAAACCTGTCATCGAATAGGAGTTTGATTTGAAAACCGCAGTGCTTTACTAGGCACAGTTCTAGCAGAGTTCTACTGGACGTGATATGCACTTGGTTTCGTTCTACTTTTGATCTGATTTTGAACATGCTGATTAGAAAGTTGCATATAAACAAACCATTGTCGGAGGTTAAAGAGGCGAAGAGGTCCATAAAATATCACAGGAAAGGTAGAGAATCTAGCCTCGAACCTCCCGTTTTATGCTGTGACTCTTGACCCACTGAGTCACCCTAAATGGTCTAACAATTCACATATGGCTCCTTAACAGGCAGGTGGGATTCAGTAGCAAACTATTTCCGTCAGGAGCTCCTGCAGAACAGCAGTATGTCACTATCATCTTGTTCGCTATCTGACTAACTAGTCAATCATTCAGCCAGTCATGCCATATTCAAGAAATGTGGATTTGGAGCAGATACGGAAAACGCACGTTAACGTTCTGGGCAAAATCGTAGTGGGGGGCGGTTTGCTGTTATCTTCTTCGGACCTGTTTCTGTGATGTGTGTGTATTTGTGTTACATAGATGATTGTGATGAGTCTTTGCACAGTGTTATTGTTGGTGAAATTAAGAGTCTGAAAACATACCATCAACCTCTCGAGAAAATATCCACACAACCCCGAAGATAGCAAGGTCAGATATGCGCTATTGTTGAATCAGCTAACACCCCACGCATGCAAGAATTAGACATAGAAAATTGGAAAAGAAAATTGAAAGTGTTTAGACGATCAGGTTCGCTTTGAGAAAGGTAAAGTCACCACAGAATCAGTTTCGATGTTGCGCCTGATAATGGAAGCAAAGTTTAAGGAAAAGCAAACCATGTTCATAGAACTTGTTGACACAGATAATAATTATGACAGTTTAGAACCGTGTAGGACGGTTTATTCTCTCAGGAAAATATGTACGACTACGTTATGTACAAGAACAAAGGGGCAAAAATATGGTAGAAGAACAAGAATGAATGCTCGGAATAAAAATGATGTAATACTTGGGTGCAGCCTTTCTCCCCCTGCCATTCAGTCTATACACCAAAGACTGCCACGGTGGATATTAGAGGTGTTACAGCACAAAGTAATATGGGTTCCAAGTCCTAAAATTTTTAACGGAGTTCAACCAACTTCACTTAAGACAGGCTGGTTACGTCACGATTAGCGGCGGACCAGGAAGCACGTTGATGCAAGACAGACGGGCAACACAGTCTGCAACTCTGCAGTAGCTGAGTGGGAGAGAGCACACGCAGCGGGAAAGAAAAAGGACAGCGACTAAGCAAAATAACACGCACGCTCGTTCACGCAACGGGATACCGCAAGAAGTAATAGCCAAAGCTAGGGAAAACACTCGTAGACGAATTTAGCTAGCTGTTTAGAGAGAATTAAAGCAAGGGTAGCAGAATAACGAGGCCATATGCTGTCATAGCTTGTAAACTGCTCGTCACAGTTCCAAGTAGAGGAGAACGATTCAGGTCAATGGGAACGATGGAGTCCGTGTCGACGACATTCCCTTCCATGACCATGTTGTCTTAGTAAGTTTTGTCTCAGATCAACTAACGCAGTACCAGCCAGCTGTGGACTGCCGCAGAACTGAACTGCACTGACGAGCTTCATGCTGTGTCACTCCAACCACTACTGATGGGAGACCTGAAGAACTACCAGCAGCAGTGCAGTACCAGGCGTTGAACTCTAAGTGTGGGGCAGAAGCCTACGACCAGGGTTCCTGGCGGACCACCGTCCAGTACGCCTAAGCGTCTCTGGGTGCGGGGCCTACCAGGCCGGCAGTACTGGGTTCAAAGCCTGCCGCCTAAACCACACTGCGGATGGCGTGGTCAAGGTAAAAAGAGGCATGAACTGGGATCGAAGACACTTCCTCAGCCGGAAGCAGCTATCCATGCTGTACCAGGCTGGGCTAAGCATCCGCACGGATGCAAGAGGAACGACGTCTCGCTAGGACGCAGGCGCAAGGACTGCCGCAGCGTCTAACACCAAGAGTCTGTCCATCACCAGGGCTGGAGGCGACTACGGCCGACAGTGCACCACCCTTTGTAAAAGCTGTCAAAATAAGCGATTCACTGAATAATCATGTTTTCATAGCGCTACAAGCGCTTCCAGACGATTTCTGACATCCTGCACAGGCGTCATCCACTTGGCTCCTCTGTTAAACAAACATTCAAGATTTGGTTAACATTCAAGGAGAACGGATGTCACTTACGAAGTTTGCTGACAACATAGCTGTTTTCTCTGGCAGGTTATGAATTTCAAGACCTGTTAAATGAACTCTCTTAAGGATAACAAGCCATAGACTGAAAGTAGGCTGATGAAAGACTAAAATAGTAAGGGGTAATAAAGATCAGATTAACAACAAACTTCTCGAAACTGGGGACCACCGAAAGAGACAATGTGAGGGAAACTAAAAGAAGGTGGCGTAAGGAGGACATAAATGGGAGACTAGCATGGATAATGAGGGAGTTCATGTCCAAATGCTATCAACAGAGGGAGCAGGTAAGTTGTAAGGTGCCAGGAATAATTTTGAGCAGGTTATTAGCACTAGGCTTTATTTAAGTAGTCTTCGACCGAAGGTGAAAACACACAACTTCTCGGAAAACATATATACATACTGAAACACCAAGGAAAATTTACGTCATTCGAGTTAAGCAAATAATAAACAATAAAAAGGCTTTTATTAAGTCGTTTAGTTAAACAATAAAACGAGATGCCTCTATAAACGACAGAAAGAAAAACAATTAAAAACTAGCACATATAACGTCAAAACGCCAGTTTAAACAAATGATAAATGCTTGTTATCTAAACTCAGTAGATGCCATTTATATGTCTTGAAGTTTTTATGCACGAAAAAGTTGTGGTTAAGCGCTGCAAAAACTATGCTCTACACTGACTCTCCTGAAATTATCATACAACTTAAGGAAATAAAATGATTGCAATAGCTCCCTTGACGAAGTAATAATTTAAAAATGTGGTACAACAGTTACCATTCGACCTACAGAAATACAAGGAAAACGTCTTCACTAACCATTTTAAAAAAAAAATGATAAATACACACGTGCAATATTGACCATGACAAGCAGCAGTAAGTGAATGTTTACTGTTAACGTTCCGGTGACACCCGATATTAATATTCCCATCGTAAGGCTCTCACCAAATAATCTTATCCTCTGTAATCACCCAGCAGTAACTGTTTCATAGCGCTCGATGTCGCGTAGGCAAATTGATCCAGTTAAGTTAATTCCATTTTTAGAGTGCTTCTCAAAGTTGACCGCCAGGGGTGAACTGCAGGAACCACCCGCAAGTAAAAGGCGCCTAGTACAACTTTCTCGGCCACAACATGGAACCATACGCAGCATAGCGCGTCTAGCCCATCACTTGTGTAAAGGTACGGCTAGACACCAGCTCATACTGGCTCATGGGCGCCACCGACCCTTTTAAATCGGCGAAGCGACGGCTGAATCTTTTGGGCGCCGAAGATAAACACGTCCCTGTGAATAAGGCAAAGATACAGTAACAAGCTATTTAATCTTGCTCCTGGTACGGTTCAGCTATAGTATAAAATATTATCCGTAATTTGAGGAAGAAATCATTGTCCTCTATTTGAGGAGGAAATTTGTGAGAATTGTGTGCAGGATTCTATGGGATTGAATCATGGAAAAGAATAGAAACGTTTGATCCGATGCCATAGAAGGGTTTTGAAAATTATGTGGATTGTTGAGGTAACAGATGAGCACGTTCTCCGCCCCGGCGAGGAGATGATCGTGTGAAAAGCATTGACAAGAGGAGGGTACTTGGTGATAGAACTCGTGGCAAAGTACTGTATCGTTACAATTAAAGTGCAGCTACTCACAGAGCATAATTATCGTATGGCAACAGAATTTGGTAGATATTTTAAGGCGATAAGGCGGAACCAATTAATGTTGGAAACAATTATTTCCAGTTTTTCCCACCAGCTGCTAATCTGGCGCTGTGAATGCAAGAAAGACGTATAGAACTGTTTGTATATGTAATGGATTAGGAACAGAACGTGGGCAGAAAAGGTCAAAGTAGTGACAAAGGTTTAATGTTCATTTTCTTATTAACCACTATTCAATATGAGCACCGAGGGCGCCGAAAGATGGTATACAGCACTAGATATGCTCCTGGTGGCCAAAATTGACACTAATTTTTACCAACGTAAATTGGTTCTGGATTAACGCATTTAAGTGTCTACCAAGTTTCGGTGCCACGCTTTGATTACAGCCCACATTGTGTGGGGCGGCGTGTTGATGATAGTAATTAATATTAAGTCAGTATTAGATCATACGAGAAAATATTAGAAATGTTGTTGAATTTCTGTAAATATTGTTCGCCGTCTTTTACGAGAGCCTGGAAACTATTCCTGTGTCAGCCAGAAAGCGATGGAGAACATACTGACCGTAGTTTCCAGTCTGCAAGTCCACATTCTTGTCCAACCCACTGAAAGAAATGTTTCTATTCTCTATTTGCTCAGCGGGATCAGGACTACGATAATAAATGAAGATTTTGAACACTAATTGATAAATATATTTGGTAAAGTTTCACACGTGCAATATCGTAATATTAATTATGTTTATACTGACAATAAATTTCTCTACCCTAAACAGCACTATGAGCAGTTCACAGGTGACCTCTACGGTAAGTTCCTACTAAATTGCCTTTCACCTACCGATAATCTAAATAAATGCTCGCCACAAAAGTGGAAAATAGTTGTCACCACTTGCCATGCGTATTCGTTAACATTACGGGTGGAACACTAACAGGTAATTCTATGAAATCTAAGCGCTCCAGGACGGTGTACAATCCTCGCTAGCTCACTTTCTATTATTACTGAAAATATGCGTTTAGTAACAGCCTGTCTCTGACATCATCCGAGGCAGTACGCACTACAGCGTTTGACTGACGTGGATCGTACAGTGGCTGGGTCCGAAGTGAAGCCTCGTGTTGTCCCGGGCTGTATTTATGTAGGTAGCGCAGTGGACGGCTAAGGGGACACCTGCTGTTATCCGCTCTATGCCCACAGTAATGGCCTCTAAACGGCCGCTTTCTCAGACATATACTATTTTATAACACGGTTGTGTATTAATTTAGAATCTTCGTAGTTTTCGTATGCTCATTATCATCAATTCGTATGCTCATTGTCATCAATTTTTGGGTTTCTGTCGTTATTATTCAGTGCCACTTTTTTTTTTAAACAATGTATTTAGGGAAAAATATTGAGCAGATCATTCTGAGTTTTGACCGTTTACAAATTAATATACTAAAGAAAACGCTAACCAGGTTTGTAAAAGCAACTTAAACTTTTAATTGCGTTCTGAAATTATGGTGTAATATTTGTGTGCTACGCACAGACGCGTTGTGATGACTTGGCGCTGCTAACAGTGAAGTGGGGTAAGTCCCGGCACAGTCGCTCAAAAATGGTTCAAATGGCTCTGATCACTATGCGACTTAACTTCTGAGGTCATCAGTCGCCTAGAACTTAGAACTACACTCCTGGAAATTGAAATAAGAACACCGTGAATTCATTGTCCCAGGAAGGGGAAACTTTATTGACACATTCCTGGGGTCAGATACATCACATGATCACACTGACAGAACCACAGGCACATAGACACAGGCAACAGAGCATGCACAATGTCGGCACTAGTACGGTGTATATCCACCTTTCGCAGCAATGCAGGCTGCTATTCTCCCATGGAGACGATCGTAGAGATGCTGGATGTAGTCCTGTGGAACGGCTTGCCATGCCATTTCCACCTGGCGCCTCAGTTGGACCAGCGTTCGTGCTGGACGTGCAGACCGCGTGAGACGACGCTTCATCCAGTCCCAAACATGCTCAATGGGGGACAGATCCGGAGATCTTGCTGGCCAGGGTAGTTGACTTACACCTTCTAGAGCACGTTGGGTGGCACGGGATACATGCGGACGTGCATTGTCCTGTTGGAACAGCAAGTTCCCTTGCCGGTGTAGGAATGGTAGAACGATGGGTTCGATGACGGTTTGGATGTGCCGTGCACTATTCAGTGTCCCCTCGACGATCACCAGTGGTGTACGGCCAGTGTAGGAGATCGCTCCCCACACCATGATGCCGGGTGTTGGCCCTGTGTGCCTCGGTCGTATGCAGTCCTGATTGTGGCGCTCACCTGCACGGCGCCAAACACGCATACGACCATCATTGGCACCAAGGCAGAAGCGACTCTCATCGCTGAAGACGACACGTCTCCATTCGTCCCTCCATTCACGCCTGTCGCGACACCACTGGAGGCGGGCTGCACGATGTTGGGGCGTGAGCGGAAGACGGCCTAACGGTGTGCGGGACCGTAGCCCAGCTTCATGGAGACGGTTGCGAATGGTCCTCGCCGATACCCCAGGAGCAAGTGTCCCTAATTTGCTGGGAAGTGGCGGTGCGGTCTCCTACGGCACTGCGTAGGATCCTACGGTCTTGGCGTGCATCCGTGCGTCGCTGCGGTCCGGTCCCAGGTCGACGTGCACGTGCACCTTCCGCCGACCACTGGCGACAACATCGATGTACTGTGGAGACCTCACGCCCCACGTGTTGAGCAATTCGGCGGTACGTCCACCCGGCCTCCCGCATGCCCACTATACGCCCTCGCTCAAAGTCCGTCAACTGCACATACGGTTCACGTCCACGCTGTCGCCGCATGTTACCAGTGTTAAAGACTGCGATGGAGCTCCGTATGCCACGGCAAACTGGCTGACACTGACGGCGGCGGTGCACAAATGCTGCGCAGCTAGCGCCATTCGACGGCCAACACCGCGGTTCCTGGTGTGTCCGCTGTGCTGTGCGTGTGATCATTGCTTGTACAGCCCTCTCGCAGTGTCCGGAGCAAGTATGGTGGGTCTGACACACCGGTGTCAATGTGTTCTTTTTTCCATTTCCAGGAGTGTAATTAAACCCAACTAACCTAAAGACATCACACACATCCATGCCCGAGGTAGGATTCGAACCTGCGACCAGAGCGCTCGCTCGGCTCCAGACTGTAGCGCCTAGAACCGCACAGTCGCTCGCCTTTGTACTCTTCAATTATACAGCGCTTGTTTCGCTACAATAGGACCTCAACGAGTAGCTGCACTTTAATGGCAACCACCCAGTATTAAGGAATAACTGCCACAGTATTGGAGGGAGCTGCAGAGGGCAAAACCGTAATACAAAGAATATATCTAATAACAAATAACTAAGAATCTTGCGAGTAAGTCCTACCGTGACGTAAAGAGATTGCTACAAGAGAGGAATTCGAAACGGGCTGCGTCTAAACAGTGGACTTGTGACTGAGATATGTTTGTATTGTATAAAAATGAGAAAGAAAAGGGTGAAATCAAATGCCGGCATCACAGCGTATTCTCCCTGAAGAGCAGCGAGGGATCAGACGAGTGTCTCGTCCCTATGTAATGGATGGACATCTGCCATGTCCTTATTACAAACATCACTGTGGTGAAATCTGGAAATTAATCCAAGAGACTGGTGCAAAATTTGGTTGTCAGGAACAGGGCGCCATCCCCTCTCCCTACCTTGATAGCCCAAAGATAGAGATGAAAATTTCTTCCTCTGACAGGATTCGAAATGGCTATCTCTAAATCTAGTGGCACTCCACAAAGGAACCTACACTCTCTTCTCGAATAGCACTTATAGGACAGATTCTACAGACCTTGTATCAATAGAACACTTCTCTTCCCTTACTGCCCCATTAGCTGAATGGTCTGCTCGTTGGATTGCCACGCACGGGGGCCCCGGTTCGATTCCCGGTTGGGTAGGGAGATTTTCTTCCCTCAGGGACTGGGTGTTGTGTGTGCTGTCTTCTTCATCATTTCATCCCCATTTTTGACGCGCAGGTCGCCCGAAGTGGCGTCGCACTCAATAAGACCTGCACTTGCCGGCCGAACTTTCCGGCTGGGAACTCCCGGCCACTGACGCCATACGCTCATTTCCATTTCGTCTCTTCCCTGTCGTTCCTAGTTGGCTCTGAGCACTATGGGACTTAACAGCCGTGGTCATCAGTCCCCTAGAACTTAGAACTACTTAAACCTAACTAACCTAATGACATCACACACATCCATGCCCGAGGCAGGATTCGAACCTGCGACCGTAGCAGTCGCGCGGTTCCGGACTGCGCGCCTAGAACCACGAGACCACCGCGGCCGGCTCGTTCCTAGTATCTCTTCATTTCGCACTTAGGCTACGCATCTCAATTTTTAAATCTACTGCTTTCAGTTTATTGTTGTGTGGAGGGCTTGAGTATGTCCTGTATCTGACACTTCTCCATACATATTCGGTTGCGGGAACACTGTAACGGTTAGTTAGCAGTCATATCAGCGATTTTCTGTTTCAACAGACTGTACTTAATGCTCTATTGCGTATGAGAAATCCGTGTATGAAACACTCTAGTTCCTCTTTTTGTTAACTTTAATTGTTAGTTTCGGACGTATCGGGCCACCTTAAGACGAGAAATACTGGGGGAAGTATTCTACAGCTGGCATCATTTTGTGTCCACCATTGTTGTGGTAGCAGTTTTTGTAATTGTTGCTGTGGTGTTCAGTCCGAAGACTGGTTTGATGCTGCTCTCCATGCTACTCTATCCTGTGCAAGCCTTTTCATTTCCGAATAACTTCTGCAACTTTCATCCTTCTGAATCTGCTTACTGTATTTATCTCTTGGTCTCACTGTACCATTCTGCCCTCCCCCCTCCCCCTTTCCCCTCTTTCCCCCTCCCCCTCCCACACACACTTCCTTCCAATACTAAATTGGAGAACCCTTAATGTCGCATAACGTGCCCTATCAACCGATGCCTTCTCACAGTCAAGTAGTGCCATAAATTTCTTTTCTCTCCAGTTCTATTCAGTATTTCCTCATTAGTTACATGATCTGCCTACCTAACCCCCAGCAACCTTCTGTAACGAGCCATTTCAAAAGCTTCTATTCTTTTCTAAACTGTTCACTGTCCATGTTTCACTTCCATACAAGGGAACACTCATACAATTACTTTCAGAAAAGGTGAAGCGAGTAATGAGTGGATGGGGAAATATCTATTAGGAACATTACGTATGTAGATTGTGGACAGTTGGGAATGTGGGTCTCACGGGAGGCGTGCAAGGGATAAGTCCCGGCAGTCGCGCTATTCATCTGTGCCCTCAGTGGCTCAGCGTGTTCTGTCAGAGAGCTGGTTGGCCTCTGTAATAAAAAAAAATGAGTGAAAGAATCAAGAACGAACTTGAACGGATGTCATGTGACGTCCGCAACGACCAAACACAACGACCAACAACGAAAAAAATGTACAAATGTGTGTGAAATGTTATGGGACTTAACTACAAAGGTCATCAGTCCCTAAGCTTACACACTACTTAACCTAAATTATCCTAAGGACAAACACACACACTCATGCCTAAGGGAGGACTCGAACCCCCGCCAGCACCAGCCGCACAGTCCATGACTGCAGCGCCCTAGACCGCTCAGCTAATCACGCGCGGCAGCAATGAACAAAAAGCAAATAAATAAATAAATAAAGATGGATAGAGCGTCTGCTATGTAAGCAGGAGATCCCAGGTTCGAGTCCCGGTCGGGGCAGACATTTTCAGCTGTCCCCATCGAGGTATATCAACAACACTTGTCGGCAGCTCAGGGTTTCAATCAATTATCATTTATTTCAGAAAAGACTTGCTAACACTTAAATCTACATTCGACGTTACCAAATTCCTTTTCTTCAAAAACGCTTCTTTTGCCATTGTCAGTCAACATTTTATATTGACTCTACTTCGGTCATCATCAGTTATTTTGCTGCCCAAATAGCAAAACTCCTCTACGACTTTACGTGTGTCGTTTCTTTTGTAAACCTCCGTCGCCAGTTTAGTAAAGGCCTCGTTGCTCCGGCCGCGGTGGGCTCGCGGTTCTAGGCGCTCAGTCCGGAACCGCGCGATTGCTACGGTCGCAGGTTCGAATCCTGCCTCGGGCATGGATGTGTGTGATGTCCTTAGGGTAGTTAGGTTTAAGTAGTTCTAAGTTCTAGGGGACTGATGATCACAGCAGTTAAGTCCCATAGTGCTCAGAGCCATTTGAACCATTTGAGCCTCGTTGCTACTGTTGTGGAGGACGACTTGACACTGTTTTTGCGGTAGGCCGAGGCTGTGAGTTCGTGAAACGGCTTCTGGTGCAGTACACTGCTAAGATAATTTCTTCCTGCCACTATTACACGGCTATGCCACAGCGTCAGGTAACAGGATAGGAGAACGAAGGTTCTACCACACTCCAACAAATTAGTAACAAAATCACACAAATGAATTAAAACGTTTACTTATCTTTACGACGTGTTGAGTAATGAAGTCTGCAACACTGCTTGTAATATAACAAAAGAAAAGGACCCTTAATGCCTAAGTGCAAGTAATGGTAGGTAAACTTCACGGTACATAACAAATGCAATTTACAACAACTGTCTGTTCTCTTCTAAGAGTTCACCGAACAACGTTCCCTGCCTAAGTCATCATTCGACAGTGATCTATAACCAAGTGAGCGGTGGCTGCTCTTCTCTCTTCCGAGTAGGGTTCTGTCCGTTGTCGTCCAGTCAATGGTGGATTGTACTCGGCAGGCAATTGGCCGAGGCGAAGTCGGTATCTTCGTCATCAGCGCCGCCCGTGGCGCTGGTGGAACTCGCGCAAGTGACGACTCTCTATGGCACTAGCACCAGCTCGCATTCTTGCGCCTGTGGTCCTTCTTCCCTGGTTGTGTCTGATTCGGACGACGCACCAGTTTCCTAATGTAATTTTCTCAGCATTACCTATTTAATTAAACTATGTTCCATTATCCATTGTTTTGACGTCCATCCTGTATCCTCCTTTCAAGACACTGTCCCTACCGTTCAATTGTTTTTCCAAATGCTTTGGTATCTCTGAAAGAATTACAGTGTCATCGGCAAACCAGTAAGTTTTTATTTCCTCTCTCTGAACGTTAATTCTCACTTCATATTTTTCTTTTCTTTCCTTGACTGCCTGCTCAATGAACAGATTGACTATTGTAACTGCCGTGTGGTTTCTGTACAAGCAGTAAATAGCCTTTCGCTCCCAGCGTTTTACGTAGCTACCTTCAGAATTTGAAAGAGTATTTCAGTGAACATTGTTAAAACCTTATATAACTCGCTATAAACATAGATTTGCCTTTCCTTAACCTACCTTCTAAGATAAGTGGTAGAGTCAGAAAAGATTTGCATGTTCGTACATTGCTCCGGAGTGCAAGCAGATCTTCCCCAAGTTCAGCTTCTTCCAGATTTTCTATTCCTCTGCAAGGAATTCGTGTTAAGATTTTGCAACCATGATACTGAATAATGATGCGCTCTTAAATGTGTTGCGTTAAAACATGCCGTGAGTAAGGACGCCCAAAATGCCAACATGAACTTAAAAGTATTAAGCAATCACTTTGGATGCAAATATCTTACATCATCCCAACATGGAAAATCACTTTTGCCTCACTACAGACACATCTTATTGTAGTTTTGGGGCGTATTTTTTCCAGGTAGACGAGGTACATATCAGAAAAGAGATACCTAATTGTGATTGGTTTTGCAGTCAGGGTGCTTTCCAACTACGGGAGACCATACAATGTGACGGAACTAGAGGCCCTCACTGTACTCTGGACAATGAAAAAAATCCATTATTATATATATATATATATATATATATATATATATATATATATATATATATATATATGGTAAACGGATTAAAATATTTTGTGATCATCAAGCCTTTAGCGTTTAGCTTACTTGTATGCTGGGATAGCTTGTTGGCCACTAGTTTGGCATGAGTACTGGTTCCAGATTATCTATACGAGGGTTGGAACTTAAATAGTGGCAACTATTTATTCACAACCAGTACAAAAGAGTTACATGTTTGCACCTGTTACTGTCCTTCAAAGTAGCAACCAGCGTTGTGCAGAACCCGTTGCCAGCGATGTGGCCGGCCGATGTGACCGAGCGGTTCTAGGCGCTTCAGTCTGGAACTGCGCGACCGCTACGGTCGCAGGTTCGAATCCTGCCTCGGGCATGGGTGCTTATGACGTCCTTAGGTTAGTTAGGTTTAAGTAGTTCTAAGTTCTAGGGGACTGATGACCTCAGAAGTTAAGTCCCATAGTGCTCAGAGCCATTTTTGAACCAGCCTTGTGGAAGGCGTAGTATACCGTTAGCAGAATCTGTTCTGTTGATGCTGCGAATGGAGCGGTATAAAGTTATGGTGATTCTCGTGTACGACTGTGATGGTGTTATCCTAATGCATTACGTTCCTCCAAGGCAGACCGTCAATGCACATGTTTGTTTTTGGAGCATCAGTTGCGGCCAGTTTTGCGAAAGAAGCGGCGACACTTTCTGCGCAACGCACCCATCATTTTGAACTACAATGCGCGGGCGCATGCAGCGCAAGCTGTGACTGCTCTGTTCGGTCGATGGGAGTGGGTAGCACTGCACCAACTAGCACTGCACCAACCACCATACTCCCCGGACTTAAGTCCCTGTCACTTTTATTTGATTCCTAAGATGAAGGAGCCACTTCGTGGCATTCGCTTCAGTACTGTTCCAGAGCTTCGACAGGCAGCAGACCGCTCCATTCGCACCTTCAACAGAACAGGCTCTGCTAACGATATACTACGCCTTCCACATCGCTACCAATGGGTTCTACAGAACGATGGTGACTACTTTGAAGGACAGTAACAGGTGCAAACATGTAACTCTTTTGTATCGGTTGTGAATAAATAATTGCTACTATTTAAGTTCGAACCCTCGTATAAAAGGCAAAGATAATGTGAGTTCGGATGCATTATCGCGTCTACCGTGGGGCTTGCCAGAATTTACTGAACTAATAGAGCAAGCGTCAGAATGTAAAATTTTATTAGTAAAAGGCCAAACGTACAGGCAGAGATTTTCGCGAATGTGTAACAACATGATGCTCTTACACTATGTAGACCCTGTTCGGGGCAACATAATGCTATCCATTGGACAGGATCCAACTAGTGAATATAACAGTACAGAGTAGAAGGCAATGTTCTATTTTACAGGAAGAATTTTTCGACAGCACTTGGTCACAACAGTCAAGATTAGGTATTTTGTGTATTATAAATTTATTAAAAGTTCATAACTATATTTCATTCTGACAGTGAATTAATTCTTTAAACATTAGAAGTTCCAGTTTACTGTAAAATATTCACATATCATGACAGTCTCCTGACAAATGATCAGGGAAGTGAGTATTATTTTCAGATGTTCTATGGTTTTATGTTATGATTTCTGGCATATGTGTATCCACGAGAATCATCTCATTTTTGGGTCTATGAAATGCAAACTTAATCTAATCTAATCTAATCAATCAGCATGTGCTTTCTTTGGAAATGGAATTATCATATCATTTTAGAGGTCAGTCTTATACCTCTTGCACACCAAATGGAAGAGTTTTTTCATAGTTAGCTATCCCAAGGCTGTCAATAGTGATTACAACTCAGAATTTTTACTGACACTGTAGTGAAGACATGGAGGTTTGGAGTGTACTGCTTTGTGGCTTCTATCACATCGATAGTCATTAACAATGCCACATATGGATCATCAACAGAAAAGTCATTAAAATGCATGCATACCAGCTATTACATTTTTTTAGTTTTACCATTATTCTCTCCAGTAATTTTGTAAAGAGTTTCATTTATGTCTCTCAGTTATTATACTGCTGGTTTTTTTACACTTCGTTTTGAAACTGTTCAGGGAACAACTGCGTAATCATTTGAATGACACTATCTTTGAGCAAAATCATACGGTTAATAGTTTTTCGTTAACATTGGCTCAAGCAGCGAAAATGTAATAATAACCACCCTGTGAGTTAACGAACATTGCGCTCTCATTTAAATATATGGCTGAAAGAGTGACGATACATGTATTGCGAAACGAACCCTGTCGTCCAGGACCGCGTGCCACAAAGGGCTGACCTAAGATCGGCTATAAAGGGAAAATTTTTGAAAACAATTTAATTCTGTTGTAATTCAGGGAATTAACCACAGTTACCTTGATCTGCCAACCTTCATAAATTTTCATGGTGATCCCAATAAATCTTTAATATTGATCATATCTATAATACACTCCTGGAAATTGAAATAAGAACACCGTGAATTCATTGTCCCAGGAAGGGGAAACTTTATTGACACATTCCTGGGGTCAGATACATCACATGATCACACTGACAGAACCACAGGCACATAGGCACAGGCAGCAGAGCATGCACAATGTCGGCACTAGTACAGTGTATATCCACCTTTCGCTGCAATGCAGGCTGCTATTCTCCCATGGAGACGATCGTAGAGATGCTGGATGTAGTCCTGTGGAACGGCTTGCCATGCCATTTCCACCTGGCGCCTCAGTTGGACCAGCGTTCGTGCTGGACGTGCAGACCGCGTGAGACGACGCTTCATCCAGTCCCAAACATGCTCAATGGGGGACAGATCCGGAGATCTTGCTGGCCAGGGTAGTTGACTTACACCTTCTAGAGCACGTTGGGTGGCACGGGATACATGCGGACGTGCATTGTCCTGTTGGAACAGCAAGTTCCCTTGCCGGTCTAGGAATGGTAGAACGATGGGTTCGATGACGGTTTGGATGTACCGTGCACTATTCAGTGTCCCCTCGACGATCACCAGTGGTGTACGGCCAGTGTAGGAGATCGCTCCCCACACCATGATGCCGGGTGTTGGCCCTGTGTGCCTCGGTCATATGCAGTCCTGATTGTGGCGCTCACCTGCACGGTGCCAAACACGCATACGACCATCATTGGCACCAAGGCAGAAGCGACTCTCATCGCTGAAGACGACACGTCTCCATTCGTCCCTCCATTCACGCCTGTCGCGACACCACTGGAGGCGGGCTGCACGATGTAGGGGCGTGAGAGGAAGACGGCCTAACGGTGTGCGGGACCGTAGCCCAGCTTCATGGAGACGGTTGCGAATGGTCCTCGCCGATACCCCAGGAGCAACAGTGTCCCTAATTTGCTGGGAAGTGGCGGTGCGGTCCCCTACGGCACTGCGTAGGATCCTACGGTCTTGGCGTGCATCCGTGCGTCGCTGCGGTCCGGTCCCAGGTCGACGGGCACGTGCACCTTCCGCCGACCACTGGCGACAACATCAATGTACTGTGGAGACCTCACGCCCCACGTGTTGAGCAATTCGGCGGTACGTCCACCCGGCCTCCCGCATGCCCACTATACGCCCTCGCTCAAAGTCCGTCAACTGCACATACGGTTCACGTCCACGCTGTCGCGGCATGCTACCAGTGTTAAAGACTGCGATGGAGCTCCGTATGCCACGGCAAACTGGCTGACACTGACGGCGGCGGTGCACAAATGCTGCGCAGCTAGCGCCATTCGACGGCCAACACCGCGGTTCCTGGTGTGTCCGCTGTGTCGTGCGTGTGATCATTGCTTGTACAGCCCTCTCGCAGTGTCCGGAGCAAGTATGGTGGGTCTGACACACCGGTGTCAATGTGTTCTTTTTTCCATTTCCAGGAGTGTAGTTTAGGATTTACTGTTAAAGTGAAATTATCAAGTCTTGTAACAAAGACTTGAATGCTAAAATCTAAACTCTTCGGTCGATCTCAACGATCTACATTTCATATAAAAGCGCATCATTAAAATGACTAATCTTATACATATCAACTCCGTAACTTTATTTGTTTAAATATATATAGTAACTTTAAATTATCAGTATTTACAGTTCAGCATCAGATAATCATTTTCTCCACACAAAACACATTGAACGATGGCATCATGACACCTTATTAAATCATTAGGTAATAGGATATTTGTTGTAAAGTTTAGTGCGTAATAGTTACTTTTGTTATTTATTTATTTCTCAGAAAGCACATGGGTGCAAGGCTACTGGCCGTGACATTCAAAGTTATGAAGGAAATTGCATTGGTTTTATGTAAAAGCATTTAACGTTTATTATGTAATGGATATTATTGTTACTTTATTTACAACGTGAAACTGGGCCAAGCTTTGATTATTTAAACATGTTGATATGTAAAATAATGTAGAATAAGCTGTATCCAATCAGATAGACGGCTTCAGGAAAGGGAACTGCTCTAGTCTGTTGAGCGAGGATATTCCGAGCGCGGGAGACACGTCCGGGGACGGGCAGATGGAGTGTTGGTGCAGACTCGAAAGCGCACAGTTCGGCTGGAGACACCAAAGGGACAGTTCGGACTGAGACGTGAAAGCGGATAGTCGGTCTTTAAGCAGCTAGGAAGTGAAAGGACTTAGGAAATTTCGCTTTGTATGGTATCGAGGGACTCAGTCTCTGAGCGGTGAGCAGCCTCGCGCTTGGTGTGAACTCTTAACATTTCGCGAAGATAACGAGGTGGAATACTAGACTTGAATTTTGAGATCAGATTGTGAATGATCTAACTGTGTCAAATGGATATGCGGTCGAGTGTAATAGTAATTCTAAATACGACCACTTCCGCCAATAATATGCTTTCTGAATAAATATTATTCTAACAAAATCGCAATTCCGTGGCCTACATCATTTATGGGTCATTAATTTAGTTCCCGATATTGTTATTACTGTTGTACATGTTATGTCAACTTTGTATGTCGCAAACTTGCCATCAACCAGACAATTTAACAAAAGGGTCACATTGTCTAATTCAGAGCATGTAATGCGAAACGGGCGGTTCAACTCCTAGACAACTTTGAGCCAAGACATTTCGATGAAGAGAGACCGTATGTGACCCTGAACATCTTTGGGATGTTAGCTCGGAACCCCGTACATTGTCTTGCTGGGACGTCCGAGAAAGAGCGCAGAATGAGAGAACTTTTAAATTATTTCGCAAGTGCTCTGATGACTGGTCTGGAATGATGCAACCTGCGACTACCGTTTTGCTGATGAAATAAATCGATTTACGCTTTAAAATGACCACGAATACTGCTGTTTGAAAACCAGTCACAAACCACTTATACAAGGTGATTCCGTGATTTCATAACAAACTTTCAGAGGTTTTGGAGAAGGGTAAGAAGTTATAACCAGCAATCGATCTTATACTTCTGATTGTGGCATACATTTAGCGGTACTGTTTTTGCTAAGATTATAGGGTAGGCAACATTCGGAGTATGGAACAAAAAAAGAAAAAAGTTTAGTAAACATAGGTTCTTAAATACATGCCATAAGAGTTATGAGTACTTGTTCAATAGAAGAGATATTTCACATCGCTACCAGTAGAAGTATTCGACTGTCAGAGCAATAGTAATGTTTTTAGTTGAAAGATTTCGACTCGGTTGTTTACCTACCAGCGTCTCTTACGTCAGAATGAAATATTTGCGCTTCTCCATCATCTTTGAAAGTTTGTAACATCATCAAGGAATCATGGTGTGTTAGGATGAATTGTTGCATGAGTAATACCACTGACGCTGTTGTGCCCCTCATTATACTTAAGCAGTTTGATTTTAAATCGCAAGAGTTGGCGTTCATTTCAAAATGAAAGAAACGAGAGGAATTTTTACCTTTTAATCATTTTTGGACGCATCAGAATTCTGTGTTACTGCTACTTCACCTCAGTTCGTACTGTTAATTTTGTGGGGGCGCAGCGTTAATTTTAGTTATTAACTCTGTTTATTTGCTTTTGGTGGATGTCAATTTGCACTCAAGCTAATGGCCCCCATGCATTAATTATAATTATGAAATGAGTTGTAGTTAGGTTTCGAAATTGTAATACGAGTAAGGTTATATGTAGGGATGGCTGTTGTAGCATCGCACACTTCTCAGACTTTCGCCTCTAGCCCTTTAACAGACGTTTAATACATTTTCGTACTCAATTTTTAAATGATGGCTGTGCTGCAGCCTTTTTCCGTAATTACAAAAATAGCTCCGGAAAATTGTTTCTCCGAATGTGAAAACACATCATGTATCTCTGAACAAAGGCTGGAGTGAAATTTAAAAGTATTAAAATCGAGAAAACCTTGTCATTAGCGCATTTAATAATCTATCTGTTACTTTATCGTTCCACAAGATACCAAAAGCACAGGTCCACGGTGAATTTTATGTAGAAGCTAATGTAGATGGTCTTCATAAATTTCGTTGTATTGAACATAAATATCACGATTCACATTTTCTCCTATCTCAGGGTTATTAGTAATTACGTTTCATGTGTATTTACAAAGTAATCAGTAGGATATACGCATTAATTGAACTTACCTAGTTTATTGGCACCGTTTCTTTGCCTCCTTCTTGTGCGTGGCTTCTTGACTACCTCTCTGTAGCATCCTGCAGAAATCGGCCAACGTAGCAGCCACCGTCATGTGAACCACTTTTCCATGAGAGAAATGTGCTGGTGGAAAGGCTGGCCTTGCTCATCACCAAATACAGCACAATTCTTAGTAACACATCGAGGCAGGAGTAAAAGAATTGAGTCTTCAGGGTCATGTTGCAGCCAATCACCTTATATGTGTGAATGGGTATTTCCACAAGGCCCCTGTAATATGGGGCTCTCCTGTTTACCAAGAACAATGTTACCATTACGAAAACGAAACATTCTTCGCAATAATTTTCGGCCCATTCATCATCAGAACTATTCATAGAGGCCATTCCCTGTGTGTGCAGCGCTTTCCTCTAGCGCGAAGTAGCAGCAATACGTAGTGTAAGCACTTTCAAATCCAACCGCACCACAATGAGTTTGAAATCTTCAGATACCAGCCATTCATGCTTATTGTAATAAACATAGTTTAAAACGAATTTCAACATTATATAATCTCGAATTTCAACATTATATAATCTCCTTTATCTTAGGCCATTCATCACCACTTGTAACACTACTGCCTTCAGGCTTATTTACGAGCCGTCTGTAAGGAGTCTTCACTCGTCTGGTTGTATGTAATATTCAGGTCTTCCAACAAACCGTCAATGTCACTGCATAATGTAATGTCGGTTTCCGTCCTGAAATGACACTCAACTTTTTTTTCTGACCTCCCGAAACACATACACGCGTGCTGCGTTAGTGAGGAGATTCCACAGCTGCGGTCGTGAGGCCAAGAGTTCGACTTCACGCTTCAGAAGAAACTAAATTCCTAATCAGATCACCGGGATCATTGTGTCGTTCTCCATATGAAGATGTTGCTGTAAATGTAGGGTTAGTGCCATAGACTGTATGTGTTGGTTCAACGACATCGATGTCATTGCACGTCGGGGTACAGGAACCGTGTATACTTCGCCATGAGCCACAGAACGAACGGCAGCTGCGATGTCAGGATACTGTATTCCTCTTCCTCTTGCTACTGATTCTTTTCCTTTGAGGAATGTAGATACCATTTACAACATTCCGAAGCATGTTTTGTGGGTTCATTTCAAACAGCAGGGGCACAAAATTTCATAGAGACGTTTTTACCACGGAACCAAGCATTCTATGTAGACGAACACCATATGCAACATACTTGTGGAATCAACGATTTATTTTGGTTTCCAATTCGACATCCTAAATATAAGCAGTATGCTTGTTTCACGGCTTTAATCACCTTCTTGAACCACAAGTAACATCTGCACAAACGTAACACAAGTTACCAGCAGATGCGGGGCATTTTTTGGAAAGCGCACATGCGCACGGTGTTACAATTCTTCAGTTTTAACACATTCATTGCAGTAACAACTGAAGTAACGCAGCGTAAGAGCGTGCAGCCATAACAGACTACGTCTGGTTTCTTCAGTCGACGATCTCAAATGACTGGATGGTTCTCATCCGAACCATAGTGCAAAGTAGCGTTGCGAAATTGTGCTGGAAGTGTCCACCTTACCCATTTACTTCGGAGGAAAACTAGTCACAATGCTTTTTCGTGTAGTTCTTATGATGTCCCATAAGTGTGACTGTGTATTAACCTTGATATTTCTGTTCAGCCCAACAAAGTATATAAAGCACGGCTACTTTGGTTTCCATCGAAAATAAGAAGTGGCAATTTGTGGACCAGTCAATCAGTTGAAGAAATCATGTTATGAAAAAGTAGTATCATAAACTAGTTATAAGTTAAGTACATTTTGGATGAGAATCTTTTAACAACTGACAAATCTTCAGTATCAAGACAGATAAAATTGTTAAGACATTAAAGAAACTCGTTTCATTCGCAAGTATCACGGGATCCGTGGTAAAAGACTAGTTTCGAGGCATAAGACTGGGCACGAGCTACGAAGAATGGCTTGACTATCCACATGTTAGATTTATGGTTCCAAAAATATATATGGCATTTCACTGAAATCTGTACTCACTCTACTGTACCTGGAGACTTAACAATATATTCCAAACAGCCGAAATATACAGGGCTATTACAAATGATTGAAGCGATTTCATAAATTGACTGTAGCTCCATTCATTGACGTATGGTCACGACACACTACAGATACGTACAAAAACTCATAAAGTTTTGTTTGGCTGAAGCCGCACTTCAGGTTTCTGCCGTCAGAGCGCTCGAGAGCGCAGTGAGACAAAATGGCGACAGGAGCCGAGAAAGCATATGTCGTGCTTGAAATGCACTCACATCAGTCAGTCATAACAGTGCAACGACACTTCAGGACGAAGTTCAACAAAGATCCACCACCTGCTAACTCCATTCGGCGATGGTATGGGCAGTTTAAAGCTTCTGGATGCCTCTGTAAGGGGGAATCAACGCGTCGGCCTGCAGTGAGCGAAGAAACGGTTGAACGCGTGCGGGCAAGTTTCACGTGTAGCCCGTGGAAAATTGGCTCATGCCAGAACTGGAGACCGACAGCGCCGACTTCATCTTTCAACAGGATGGTGCTCCACCGCACTTCCATCATGATGTTCGGCATTTCTTAAACAGGAGATTGGAAAACCGATGGATCGGTCGTGGTGGAGATCATGATCAGCAATTCATGTCATGGCCTCCACGCTCTCCCGACTTAACCCCATGCAATTTATTTCTGTGGGGTTATGTGAAAGATTCAGTGTTTAAACCTCCTCTACCAAGAAACGTGCCAGAACTGCGAGCTCGCATCAACGATGCTTTCGAACTCATTGATGGGGACATGCTGCGCCGAGTGTGGAAGGAACTTGATTATCGGCTTGATGTCTGCCGAATCACTAAAGGGGCACATATCGAACATTTGTGAATGCCTAAAAAAACTTTTTGAGTTTTTTTATGTGTGTCCAAAGCATTGTGAAAATATCCCAAATAATAAAGTTATTGTAGAGCTGTGAAATCGCTTCAATCATTTGTAATAACCCTGTATTATGAAGTACTTAAATGGGTAGGATGCAAACTGTTCTCGAATAAGGCTTAAAGCACAAAATCATGTAGAAAATGGCAGTTACTTATGACGGTCTTAATGAGCATTGTTTCATGCGATTTTAAGATCAGTCACTAGACTGAAAAACAAGCCCAAAGAGGTCGTTTGTTCCGAGGTACACTATTCCCCAAGTAAAACATTATGCTCTACTAGGCACTAATACCATGTGTTGGGACGAGTTCTGTTTTTCTCATTATTTAGACTGGTTTGTGTAGATTTAGTGTTTTTGTACACTAGAGTTTTATACATGTACGTAGAACTTAATTACCTTTTCCGTACCCACTAAATTATTTAAGTATTTTGACCCAATGGATTGATGTACTATTTTTCTTTCCTTTTTCCAGGTAATGATCCGTGCATCAATCTCAGGAAAGAATTTCCGTAAGTGTTTTATAGATAACTGTGTAGATTTTCTCTAACTTATGCATATTCTGCTAGTTATCAAGGACTTTCAACGTGACGATCTGAGCTGATCAGTCATAAGCCTGGCTCACGTTTGATACTTCCAGACTTTGATCTTAGAGATATTCATAATACTTCACCGTGATGTTCTTTAGATTTGAAACAGTTTATTAAGCGTTTTCTTTAATGTTTCCTCTCATTATATTCTTTCTGTACCCTAAGCTGACAGTTTTGATTTTATTAAACTTATAATGTTACTTAGTTCTTCTTCTTACTTCGTATATCGTTCTATATTTCTTCAAAGATTTTTTTAGATTTAATAGTTGGTGAAACTGAGTATTATAAAATTTCAGAAGCAGGCTAATAAGACTTTCTATGGACACAAACTTCAAAGTGTGAGCAAAATGATTTTATGCTACAAGTAATGTTATTTCTAACAGGTTAGTCTTTACTGAATGATCAGCTTTTCTTCAGTTATGTAATATGTTCACCATTACAACTGCTTAAACATTTTGCTCTGTATTACAACGGCGTCCGTGTCTGGTTTATCGCCTAACAGACGTTGAATGTAGTCTGATAGTGGACTACATGTATTTTGCATTCTTATCCATGAATAAAAAGACAATTGAACTGAAAATATAGGAAGACATAATATTTCACATATAATCTATGATTTGTTAACTATTTACAGGGTTATGCTTCTTTTACACATTTTAATATATGATTTGTTAACTGTTTACACGGTAATGCTCCTTTTACACATTTATTAAGTATTACCGAAATTACTGCTGCCGATGAAAAAGCAGGAAAGCACAGATTTATTACCAAAAGCAGCCATTCATTAACATAAAACCTTTTGGTCTTGACCGAACCGTTATGGTACCTGTGTTATCTTTTCATTCGACTGAACGCGTAGTCGGCAGGAAAATCGATACCAGAAACCTGTCAAGCTGCGTCACGGAGGAAGCGTTCTCATACATAAAATAAAAAATACTGTTCAGTATTTGCTGTGTTACTGACGATAAACGTTTTGTCCCTGGGGCAGCTTAACAAATTATCCGAACAGTCTGCAGTGTCGCCTATATTGGTCTACATTCTAAACATACAGCCCCTGTTCCAGCAAAGATCTTTTGATTAAACTGACAGTTTTGCGCTTACGAAAAGAGTAAATTCCGAAGAGCTTGTAACTATTTATAAAAGTGAATTTCTGTGGCACGCATGGTTACAAACACTAACAGGACGCGAAGGTTCCAAATGAACAACGCAAACGACCGGGCGAGTACGACCTGTGGATGCGTGACTTAAAATTGTTGCTTCGCTCGACGTTCTTTAACGTCTTGGATGTAAACGACACTCTTGTCAACCGTCGCCCTCGGCCTAGTGTTGCTCTTCTCACTACTGGCGAATTTACGCTGTACTGCTGCCGAAGACAGCGCAGTGGTTGCGCGGCAAGAAGGACTTTCATATATGCCGGGAGATACGGCACACTCATAGTGGCTGAGCAATCCAGTAACGAGTGCGATACATTGAGTACTTCTCTCCTGCTTAACAAATGTTCCTGGTTGTAGTCGTCGCTCAGCAGACAATATCACTGATTTCGGTAGTTTTGTAATTGATCAGTTTGAGATAATGATGCGTAGGAGGTGGTGTTTTCATAATCAAAGAGAGCGTCAGAGGCTGTCCACCTGTTTTTTTCTGGGTTCAGGTTTACAGTAAAAACGCTGATAATGTTTAAAATTTATTATTTATGATTAGCAACAACAGTATGTAGATTTTTATCGGTTTACTAACTGATAAACCCGGCATTACCAGGTACTCATTTGGCAGTTTCCTATCGTGACCGACGCAAAAATTAACAGTGTTTGTATTGTAATATCGAAAAAACTTCATTTTCCATATCCGTGAGAACATCTTCGAAATTATGGGAGTTTTGGGTAGCAGCAACTCTAGTGGCCTCTGGGTCGTTACAACATAGCTCATTCCTACTTAAGCCTGGTCTCACCAGTGATCATAGCTGGTAGACGAAATGTCATGCCTGCTATGCCATAAGTTGTATCATTTATTATCATTCTGCTATCCCATAATTGCACTCTGTTCCTACCTTTTCGTTTCCCATGTTCATAACAGTTTACTACGACCACTCCAGATGAAAAATCTGAGTAGACCCAATGGGTGCCTATTCTCTAGAATTGTGGATGCAGTAGTAACAATTCCCTTTGACATTCACTTACCTCCGTTTTTCCCAGGAATAACTGGGCCTCACATCCCTGTACACCAGTCTCTAACATGCTACTTGGGCAGATCGTAACACTTTCCCTGTGGCATGGCTGTAGAACTCCCAATGACATTAGAGCATAACTATCTCTTTGTCCTGTAATTATTAATACATCTTTGGACCATACTTTGCACATTTTGGTATGCGACCTGAGAGAAAGGGATTTTAATCAGTCTCTTCCCCTCCTCTCAGAAGGCGAGGTTATTGAGACAAAACTATACCCCTATTTACAAAACCCAGATTGGTATCGATACATTGATAACCAAAAATTAAAAAGAAAACATTTTAAAATGTACCATAAATAGAACAAAATATAACTAGATGACTTCCTAATAACTTGTAGAAGAACAAACGTAGTGTAATATAGGCAAACAACAATCTCAAATCTTGCCTATCGACTTGGCCTACATACTATAGTCATCAGGCGTCTTGTTTGTTCCATGAGGCTTTGCATTATGTGCTGCAGATGTTGCTAGTATCTGTGGTAATGGGTAGACAGGTTCCTTAAAAGGCTTAATACATCCCACATGAATAATCCAAGTCTTCATTGGCATCCGCCTTTTAACATTGACAAGTGACCTCATTTCCACTACTTGGTCTTACGATCATGTCAAGAAGTTCTTTGCTTTGACTTTTGATGTATAGAGATTCGTTACTAACACCCATTGGCCAATTCTGTATTGTGATAACTTACCTATGTGTTGTCCTATCTGTCCTGTGCGTTTTACTAATTTCCAAATGTCTCGCAATTTCTTATTAAACTTTTTCACTGATTTGACATAAGCTCCAATATTTAGTTTAATCACTTCACAAGGTGAAGACATTTTTCTCACACATATTACCTGGTATGGGGAAAGACCAGTAATCATAAAGTCTTTAGAATCGTATGCAATAGTTACAAAATTCAAATATATATCCCAATTTTCATGGTTAGTGCTTGTGTAATAGCTCCGAAATAATGTGATGAACTCGCTCTATTCTTCCATTGGCTTGAGGGTGGAAGAAGCTTGTTCGCAGCATGCAAATTTGAGTCAATCAACACAATTGCTTCATAAGATCAAACATGAAATTGGTCACCCAGTCTGCAACCAACGTATCTGTAGTGCCAAATGTTTGCAACCAATTATTTATTAAAGCTTGTGCAATTGTATTCGCTTTCTGGGCAGGTTTTGCTACCATTACTATATACTATAAGAAATGGTCAATTATAATCAATAGGTATTTATTTACTGTTGGTATTTTATTAAATGGACCTAAAATGTCTATCACAAGCATTTCAAAAGGGTTACATACTTACAGCAGACATTGTAATGGAATCAGTGGGTGACTAAGATCAGCTCGTTGTGCAGAGGTTATACTGATCTTGCTTGACATCTCGTTTGCTAGTCCTCCACTAAAATTTCTTGTCAATTTGTCTGTTAATTGCTCTTCACCCACCATGGCCTGACAGCAAATTGTCATGTGCTTGTGCCAGGATATCGTTCCAGAAAGCTGCAGATACTACCATTCATAATCAAAATGGTTCAAATGACTCTAAGCATAAAGGGACTTAACATCTAAAGCCATCAGTCCCCTACACTTAAAACTACTTAAACCTAACTAACCTAAGGACATCACACACATCCATGCCTGAGCAGGATTTGAACCTGTGACTTTAGCAACCATGTGCCTCCCGACTGAAGAGCCTAGAACCGCTCGGTCAAAGCAGCCGGCAATTCATAATTCACACTTCGTTGCTCTGCATGGTAAACAGTCCTGCATCACAAAATGAGCTTGTGAATTGAATTGCTGAAAGATAGCATTAGCAACCTGAGCCTTTCGCCATTCAGACATGCTCTTGCACAGTGTTTATAAAACTGCACTTTTTTTACTTGAATTGTCAGCGTTAGCATGCCTTTTCCCTGGCTCATGTATTATCTCATAATCAATTTAATTCAAATGCCCACCTTGTTAATCTACTGCAAGGGCCCTTCAATCCTAATAAACATTTGAGGGCAGTGTGATTTGTTACTACCTTGAACTTTTGGCCATATAATAACAGTGGAAGTATGTAATACTAGAGATTGCTGCTAGTGTCCCTTTCCCTGTCGTGGAATAATTTTGCTCTGCTTTGTTTTAGTATCTGGATGCGTATGCTACAGGATGCTCTTTACGTACCATAGGTGCAACCACAACGGAGGGGTATTTGTTGAGAGGCCAGACAAACATGTTGTTCCTGAAGAGGGGCAGCAGCCTTCTCAGTACTTGCAGGGGCAACAGTCTGGATGATTCACTGATTTGGCCTTGTAACACTAACCAAAATAGCCATGCTGTTCTGGTACTGCGAACAGCTGAAAGCAAGGGGAAACTACAGCTGTAATTTTTCCTGAGGGCATGCAGCTTTACTGTATGATTAAATGATGATGGCGTCCTCTTGGGTTAAATATTCCGGAGGTAGAATAGTCCCCCATTTGGATCTCTGGGCGGGGACTACTCAGGAGGACGTTGTTATCAGGAGAAAGAAAACTGGCCTTCTACGGATCGGAGTGTGGAATGTCAGAACTCTTAATCGGGCAGGTAGGTTAGAAAATTTAAAAAGGGAAATGGGTAGGTTAAAGTTAGATATAGTGGGAATTAGTGAAGTTTGGTGGCAGGAGGAACAAGACTATTGGTCAGGTGAATACTGGGTTACAAATACAAAATCAAATAGGGGTAATGCAGGAGTAGGTTTATTAATGAATAAAAAAATAGGAGTACGGGTAAGCTACTACAAACAGCATTGTGAACGCATTATTGTGGCCAAGATAGACACGAAGCCCACGCCTACTGCAGTAGTACAAGTTTATATGCCAACTAGCTCTGCAGATGACGAAGAAATTGATGAAATCTATGAGGAGATAAAAGATATTATTCAAATAGTGAAGGGAGACGAAAATTTAATCGTCATAGGTAACTGGAATTCAAGCGTAGGAAAAGGGAGAGAAGGAAACATAGTAGGTGAATATGGATTGAGGCTAAGAAATGAAAGAGGAAGCCGTCTGGTAGAATTTTGCGCAGAGAATAACTTAATCATAGCTTACACTTGGTTTAAGAATCATGAAAGAAGGTTGTATACATGGAAGAACCCTGGAGATACTAAAAGGTATCAGACAGATTATATAATGGTAAGACAGAGATTTAGGAACCAGGTTTTAAATTGTAAGACATTTCCAGCGGCAGATGTGGACTCTGGCCACAATCTATTGGTTATGAACTGTAGATTAAAACTGAAGAAACTGCAAAAAGGTGGGACTTTAAGAAGATGGGACCTGGACAAACTGACTAAACCAGAGGTTTTACAGAGTTTCAGGGAGAGAATAAGGCAACAACTGACAGGAATGGGGGAAAGAAATACAGTAGAAGAAGAATGGATAACTTTGAGGGATGAAATAGTGAAGGCAGCAGAGGATCAAATAGGTAAAAAGACGAGGGCTAGTAGAAACCCTTGGGTAACAGAAGAAATATAGAATTTAATTGATGAAAGGAGAAAATATAAAAATGCAGTAAATGAAGCAGGCAAATAGGAATACAAACGTCTCAAAAATGAGATCGACAGGAAGTGCAAAATGGCTAAGGAGGGATGGCTAGAGGATAAATGTAAGGATGTATAGGCTTATCTCACTAGGGGTAGGATAGATACTGTGTATAGGAAAATTAAAGAGACCTTTGGAGAAAGGAGAAACACTTGCATGAATATCAAGAGCTTTGATGGAAACCCAGTTCTAAGCAAAGAAGGGAAAGCAGAAAGGTGGAAGGAGTATATAGAGAGTCTATACAAGGGCGATGTACTTGACGACAATATTATGGAAATGGAAGAGGATGTAGATGAAGATGAAATGGGAGATATGATACTGCGTGAAGAGTTTGACAGAGCACTGAAATACCTGAGTCGAAACAAGGCCCCTGGAGTAGATAACATTCCATTGGAACTACTGAAGGCCTTGGGAGAGCCAGTCCTGACAAAACTCTACCATCTGGTGAGCAAGATGTATGAGACAGGCGAAGTACCCTCAGACTTCAAGAAGAGTATAATAATCCCAAACCCAAAGAAAGCAGGTGTTGACAGATGTGAAAATTACAGAACTATCAGTTTAATAAGTCACAGCTCCAAAATATTAACGCGAATTCTTTACAGGCGAATGGAAAAACTGACAGAAGCCGACCTCGGGGAAGATCAGTTTGGATTCCATAGAAATGTTGGAACACGTAAGGCAATACTGACCCTACGACTTATCTTAGAAGAAAGATTAAGGAAAGGCAAACCTACGTTTCTAGCATTTGTAGACTTGGAGAAAGCTTTTGACAATGTTGATTGGAATACTCTCTTTCAAATTCTGAAGGTGGCAGGGGTAAAATACAGGGAGCGAAAGGCTATTTACAATTTGTACAGAAACCAGATGGCAGTTGTAAGAGTCGAGGGGTATGAAAGGGAAGCAGTGGTTGGGAAGGGAGTGAGACAGGGTTGTAGCCTATCCCCGATGTTTTTCAATCTGTATATTGAGCAAGCAATAAAGGAAACAAAGGAAAAGTTCGGAGTAGGAATTAAAATCCATGGAGAAGAAATAAAAACTGTGAGGTTCGCCGACGACATTGTAATTCTGTCAGAGAGAGCAAAGGACTTGGAAGAGCAGTTGAATGGAATGGACAGTGTCTTGAAAGGAGGATATAAGATGAAAATCAACAAAAGCAAAACTAGGATAATGGAATGTAGTCGAATTAAGTAGGGTGATGCTGAGGGAATTAGATTAGGAAATGAGGCACTTAAAGTAGTAAAGGAGTTTTGCTATTTGAGGAGCAAAATAACTGATGATGGTCGAAGTAGAGAGGATATAAAATGTAGCCAGGCAATGGCAAGGAAAGCGTTTATGAAGAAGAAAAATTTGTTAACATCGAGTGTGGATTTAAGTGTCAGAAAGTCGTTTCTGAAAGTATTTGTATGGAGTGTAGCCATGTATGGAAGTGAAACGTGGACGATAAATAGTTTAGACAGGATTTCGAAATGTGGTGCTACAGAAGAATGCTGAAGATTAGATGGGTAGATCACATAACTAATGAGGAGATATTGAATAGAATTGGGGAGAAGAGGACTTTTGGCACAACTTGACTAGAAGAAGGGATCGGTTGGTAGGACATGTTCTGAGACATCGAGGGATCACCAATTTAGAATTGGAGGGCAGCGTGGAGGGTAAAAATCGTAGAGGGAGACCAAGAGATGAATACACTAAGCGAGATTCAGAAGTATGTAGGCTGCAGTAGGTACTGGGAGATGAAGAAGCTTGCACAGGATAGAGTAGCATGGAGAGCTGCATCAAACTAGTCCCAGGACTGAAGACCACAACAACAACAACAACATATTCAGTCCTACGGCAACTCCAGAACTGTATTACTTGCATCATAAAACATAATAAATTCTTATTCAAAACTGGGAAATGTCAAAACTGCGTTAGAAGTCAGAGCTAGCTTTAAAGTACCGAACGCTGTCTGACATTCTGTAGACCATTCGAATTTTGATGCTTTCCTTAACAAATTGTACAAAGGTCACGCAATTTCAGAAAAATCTGTTTCAACTCGGATTATAATAATTACAGAAGCGATGAAACTCTGCTACTCTTAACTTTCTTTAGTGCCGAAAAATTCTGAAATAATGACACCAAACGTTTATTTGTTCTCAAACCTTACTTGCTAATTATATGCCCAAGATAATTTACTTCCATTGATGCAAAGTGACATTGAAGATACAGTTATTCAAGCTCTTCTTACTCTTTTGAATACCTACTCGAACCATCGTCAATGCTCTTCCATGTTCTTTAAAAGCTCTATGATGTCGCCTAGACAGATCAAACGTTGTTTTTGTTTCAGTCCTCCAAGTGCACCATCCAATGATCCCTAAGAGGTAGCGAGTGCATTCGTGAGTCCGAAAGGTATTTGACGATGTTGTAAATGACTCCCTGGGTGGAAGAAGCTGTCTTTGGTCGATCCTCTGGCGCTACATCTATTTTATGATATCAGCTGTTGAAATCTTTCGTGGAGAAATAGTTACACTGATCCAAGCTGTTGAGAGTCTCTGTTACGTTTGTGCATTGAAGTAGAGGTAGTCACAGAAAATCTGTATTTGTATTGGCATCTGATGACTTTGTCTTGAGAAAACGTAGGGGCGTTCCCAGGGATTATCACTATATTCAATAATACCATCAGCTAGCTGCTGGTCGAGGAATTATGCCATTATCAGATGTATACATTTCAGAACTTAATATGGGTTCTTGTATACTGAAGCATTATTCCCTGTTGATGTTGTGCGTTGTGTGATTGGCATTGTGGGTAACTGACCATTCGGAATAAACAAATTCATGAACTGCAGTTACAAAGCTTCCACTGCTTCTCTATCATTTCCAACTAAATGTTTCACTTTTCATGTGATGCTGATGCATTGATGGTTCACTTACAGCAGAGGTCCTCTTTTGACCTATCCATGTCACCTTCCTCCAAAACATTCAAACTATCAATTAGTAAACCCACTGGCGCCAATCACTTTGTTCCTGCAAAATTATCGAGACTGTTCAGTACGATAAAATCTCCACTCATATCACTGACATGTACTATCGCTATGCATACAAAACAATGCAACTTATCCAGTTCTTCAATAATTTCGAACGGCTGTACAACGTATAATATATTCTTAGGTAACTCACCCAGATTAGCCGCTCTGCACCCTGTGGTATCGTACCAAGTGAATAGGTCTTTAGTGCCTGTATCTTCAGTGTTTTTTGGGTTCCACCCTCTTAATCGGTGAACACTGATACAGTGCAACACTTGTAGCTGTTACCGCTAGCGGAAACAAGTTCAGTTGTACGCTGTACAAGGTCAATTATTATGTGATATTTAGCAAGAAAGTCGAGTCGAAAAATAGCATAATATCCCACACCAACACATGGCAATCCTTCTACAAGCTCCGGAAAACTCTTATTTCCATCGTTAAAACTGAACGTCCTTGTCCTCAATCACTTCATGTCAGTATCATCTACTCTGCGTAACCTACACCGCCGTGAACAAAATCTCTTTCTGCCCGAAAGATCCAGACTGACTAGTGTACGTGAGCACAGCACTCTCTCCCTGCATAAATTTCTGCAGTCTCGTGTTCCACTGGCAATCCTGTCAGACAGATGAGGCACCTCTGTTTCCTATTAACGATCGATTATTAGAGCATTGCTTGTCTTGTGCTTTCGTCTGACAATCAAGTGGTTTATGGTTCACCTCCTCGCATTGATAACATTTGGGCTGACGAGATTGTTTCCTGAAGTGGCTTCTGTGGCCATGTCTAAAGAACTTCAGGTCAGAAGAAATGTCGATCTCCTTCAATTGCTTAACAGTCCTAGTGACAGCAGATAAGTCGCTTGGGTTCTCCGTACTGACCACCTCTGACATATCAAGAGAAATACCTCTCAGAAACACATCCAGAGACCTATTCTCTGCCTCACACAGAATCTCTCTATTGATCTCCACATTCTGAATTAGTCCATATGTTTGCAAGTTCAATTTTTTAATCCTGTCACAGAAGGATTCCGCTGAATCACTGGAGTTCTGCGATAGTTCATTTAGTTTCTCCTTAAAGAACCACGCAGTGTTCTGCATCCGATTGTTCTATATTATACCGTTAGTCAGTTAATCAAACATTTTGGCCTTACTGAGTGTCCTGTGATACATAATGTACGTTTCTTGTGCTAGCCACTAAGATTAACCTAATCATACTATAAGATGTTATTTCCGACTATTTTTGCAACTTGGAAGCAATTTTTACATTACGGATGCTTTCCCCAAAAGTGGCCCTATGAGGTTAGCTGCTGTGGGATCGATTGAATTTGCATTCTAAGCCCTCCAAGACAAAGACGCCGAAGGTGAAGGTTTTGCCACCTGAGGAGACTAGTCAGGGTCGGTCCAATGACGAGGCCATCGTACTGTCTGACATCTCCCGTGGGTCGTCATCGGAGCTGATGGACATCGATGTCGACCGGGGGCGATCTTCTCGCCCCAGGAATAAATCTCCAGCGGGTACGGGCTCTCCTCCGAAGCCCAGAGGAAGGGTGAAAGTTCAGCCACCCTAATCACTGGCTCCCATATTACAGTGGAACCTGAATGGGTTCAGGACGCATGTGGCCGAATTACAACTCCTTGTACGAGAGGGCCCTTTGTGCTTATGTCTCCAAGAGACACATTTTCGGGCCACTGATGCTCCTTCTTTACGGGGCTATACCGTATATCGGAAAGATGATCTGACGGGGCAAAGGGCAAAGGGTGGTGTTGCGGTTTTTGTCCGTGACCTGCACCCCCATCTGAGCTCCCTCTCGTTACAGACTTGCAAGCAGTTGCAGTTGACCTTCTTGTGGGTCGGAGGCTCACAGTCTGTTCAGTCTACTTACCTCCTCAGGATGTGATAGACTCTGAGGCTCTCACAGACCTTATTAGCCAACTCCCCCGCCCATTTCTTCTGCTGGGGGACTTCAATGCTCATAATGTCTTATGGGGCTCTCCGACTACTTGCCCCAGGGGTCGCATTCTGGAAAGCCTCATGATGTCTGAAGAACTGTGCATCCTCAACTCTGGTGCCCCCACTCATTTTTGTACTGCTTCCGGGTCGTCGTCGGCTATTGACCTTTCCTTTTGCTCTCCAGCACTCGCGGCTTCTGCTCTGTGGGAGGTTGTTGCTGACCTCCATTCTAGTGACCACTTCCCCCTTTGGATTCGCCTCCTGGATGAGGCTGTGGCATTTTCAGTGCCGCCTCAGTGGCACCTCTGCAGAGCTGACTGGACGCTTTTCAGCCAACTGGCTGTTTTGGAACACCGTGCCAGCGTCCACGAATGGGTAGACCATGTTACAGCCGTGATCTCCCATGCTGCTGAATTGTCCATTCCACGGTCATCCGGTAATCCCTAGAGGCGTCCTGTCCCCTGGTGGACCAATGAGTGCCGCTCCGCCATCCGAGCCCGCCGTGCAGCTCTGCGCTGCTTCAAGTGCCGTCCCTCAGCTGACAATCTTGCGGCCTTTCGGGTGGCAAGGGCCAAAGCGCGGCGAGTGATTAAAGAGAGCAAACGACGGTCATGGCAATTGTTCTTGAACTCCATCTCCCGCTCCACTAATTCTACGAAAGTATGGGAAGCCATCAGGAGGATTTCTGGGCAACGCAGCCCACTACCTGTCACGGCATTGCTGCATCAGGGATGTCTCCTCACGGCGCCGAGAGACATTGCCCAGACACTGGCCATGCATTTTGCGGAATCTACCGCCACAATTAACTGTGATCCAGATTTCTGCCGCTACCGAACTGCCATCGAGAGAGGTCACTTGGACTTCCGGTCTCCAAATTCTGAACCCTACAACTGCCCCTTCACAATGTGGGAACTGGATTCGGCGCTGTCTGTGGCTCATGATACTGCGCCTGGTCATGATCAAATCCGGTACAGCATGCTGCAGCACTTGTTGCTGCCATCCAAGGAAGTTCTCCTGAGTTGTTTAAATATGATATGGTTATCCGGCACATACCCTGACTCATGGAGGGAGGCGGTTTTGATTCCTCTCCTCAAACCGGGGAAGGACCGAACGCATCCCAGTAGTTATCGCAGTATTGCTTTGACGAGCTGTGTCGGGAAGACGTTGGAACGCATGGTCAACCGTCGCCTGGTTTGGCTGCTCGAGACCAGGCAGCTCCTTAGCCCCTCTCAGTGTGGCTTTCGGCGATGTCGTTCCACTATCGACAATTTGACCCTGCTTGAGGCGGCCATCCAGCAGGCCTTCCTACGTAACCAGCATTGTCTTGGTGTCTTCTTTGACATTCATAAGGCGTATGACACTACTTGGCGCCGCCATATCCTCAATCAACTCCATGAGTGGGGCTTTCGTGGCCGTCTCCCCATCTTCATTCGGTCCTTTCTTTCCCACCGCCTCTTTCGTTATAGGGTTGGTAATGTGCTATCTGATTTGTTTGTGCAGGAGAATGGTGTTCCTCAGGGAAGCGTTTTAAGTGTCACCCTCTTTGCTGTCGCCATTAACAGTATCACGTCCACTATCCGGAGTCCTGTCCAATGCTCCTTGTTTGTGGACGATTTTGCTGTTTTCTGTTCTTCCTCCAGTCTTGTCACTGCTAGTCGGCAGTTGCAGCTTACGATACAGCGATTAGAGGCATGGACTGCGAAGACGGGTTTTACCTTTTCTGCAGAAAAATGTGTGTGTGTTCATTTTAATCGTTCTCGACGTCTTTTTACCTCCCCTGAATTGCGTCTGAGGGACACCATTCTTCCTTTTAGCGACACTGTGCGGTTCCTGGGCCTCACTTTTGATTCCAAGTTGTCGTGGTTGCCTCACCTTAAAGACCTCAAGGTGCGGGCCCTGAAGGCACTGAATATTTTGAAGTGTCTGAGCCATCGGTCCTGGGGAGCAGATCGGGCGCGTTTGCTGCAGTTCTATAGGGCTTTCGTCCGGTCGCGTCTTGACTATGGTTGCACCGTGTATGGGTCAGCAAGGCCTTCGTATCTGAAGATTCTTGATGCAGTACACCATGAGGGTATCAGGCTGGCCACTGGTGCCTTCCGTACCAGTCCCATCCCCAGCCTGTGTGCTGAGGCAGGGGAACCGCCGCTCGCCATCCGGCGGAAACTCCTCATGGTGCGACGGGTGTGTCAATTCCTTGCCTGTCCTACCTCCCCTGCGTACCCTACCGTTGCCCGACCGCCTATGGAACGTCTCTTTTCCAGTCGTCCCAGGGCAACGAGACCATTTGGGATTCGCGCCAAGCATTTGCTTGAGTCCCTTGGTGTGGAGCGTGTGGCCCCCCAACGACAAGGTTTTACTCGCCTGCCTCCCTGGTTGCTCCAGAGGCCCAGCGTCCTTTTAGACTTGTCGGAGTATCGGAGGAGTTGCACTCCTGCGTTTGTTTTTATCTCCTTGTTTTATGATATTTTAAACCAGCATCCCGACCATGTACCAGTATTTACGGATGGCTCTAAACAGGGGGACTCTGTTGGTTGTGCTGTTGTTTTCCCTGATCGAGTCGTGCAGTTACGGCTTCCTGCGGCGTTTACCATCTTTGATGCCGAATTGTTTGCGATCTTGCGGGCATTGGAGCAGATGAGGTGTGTTCCCAGTCTTAAGTTCCTCATCTGTTCTGACTCCCTGAGTGCCCTTCAGACCATGCAACACTTGTACCCAGCGGATACGGTCGTCCAGAACATCCATGATGCCCTCCTCCACCTGCAACGGCAGGGGAAGGAGGTGTCCTTCTGCTGGGTGCCGGGGCACGTGGGTATTAGGGGAAACGAACTGGCGGATGTGGCTGCCAAAGATGCATGTTCCCTCCCTCATGTTGTTGAATGTGCCGTCCCCCTCCATGCTGTTACCTCCCTCCTGCGTTTTCGTGTTATGCGTCAGTGGGAAGAGGAGTGGCTGGCAGTCGGTGACAATAAGCTGCGTCTGGTCAAGGCTACCACGCGGCCATGGCGTACGTCCTACCAGTCATGCAGGCGGGATGAGGTTCTCCTCACTCGCCTCCGCATCGGGCACAGTCCATTAACACATGGTTTTTTACTCCGGCGGGAGGACCCCCCAATCTGCAGTTCTTGTGGCGTCCAGATTACTGTCCGCCACATTTTACTTGACTGTCTTTTATTCTCTAACCAGAGGGCGGTGGTTTCCTTGCCACCGGATTTGCCCTCTATTTTACAAGATGACGCAACGACTGTAGTTAAGGTCTTACGGTTTTGTGTCCTGTCCCATTTGTTGCCTCGGATTTTAGGGAGAGGGTTTTAATGTGCTGCTGGGTGACTGGCTCACCCGGGTTTTAGGTAAGAGGTCAGCCAGTCACGATTACCTCCTTGTTTCCCTTCGGTTTCTGTTCTCTTTCCCTTGTGTTTCCTTTCCTTTTTAGTGTGTCCCTTCTCCTCTCGTTTTACCTCTGTGTGTGAGGATTTGTAACTGCGTCAGGTCTGTGTGTTTTAGCCGTTCTCCTTGTTCGCTGTTTGTCTTAGTCCCTTCGCTGCATGTGTTCCTGTTTTTATGCGTTTTGGCGCTGATGACCACGCTGTTTAGCGCCCGTAAACTTCAAACACACACACACACACATCGATTGAATTCATGGGTACAATGAACACGGTTTAATTTTCTCCAAGATGAAAGAGTCCTTGACCCCACTGCTCTGTTCTCCTACACAATGCTTCACTGTCTTACTCCTGTTGAGCTGCAGTTTGTAACAACGCGGCTATCTGTCCCTTTAAAGCTCTCCTACTTCGTTCAGAGTTGCTATTCGTATTACTGCCATTTGTGTTAACTCCATCTGCTGTTATACCGGAAAAGAAGGAAACTGCACACACAGTAGGAAAAAAACGAAATAAACTGTAAGCAGTCTTTACGCCATATGATAGCCCAACGAGATTCGGGGCAATTGTGTGCATTGTGATCACCTCTTCTACACATACTACAGGTAGTTGACACAGATTGTACACGTGGCACGTCATGCCCAGATAAATTACACTACTGACACCTCACTGGCTGCAAGTAAACTTCTTTAAGGTTCCACACAGAACTGGGACAAATCTGCAGATTACTGTGGTCTAACAAGACACTTTCAAAATACTGTGAAGCTCCCTATGGCTGTAGATGGCCATAAGAAGAAACAGAACAGGAAAGCACGCAAATTTCAGTCACTCACTACAACGTATTGCAACGAACTTCAGCTCGTAGTCGAAGCTGCATAGACAGCCGGATGCTGTTGGTCTAGCTGTGGTACCAGGCGTATGTGTGTCTAGCACCGCGCCACGCTACTGCCAGTTGGGAAGAGGGGCACCTCATTAGCAGCAGAAAGCCAATGTGTGCTCGACTTGTAGTAACGCTACATCAGGGGGTGGCCATCGACCTGTGGACCCCGGACATCTCCTGCGCTACATATCCATCTCCAAAGTGCTCTCGTTGACATGGAATATTTACATTCAGGTGTCGATACAGGTCCATCTGAAGTACTCGCTGGCATGCAAAGGTCGGCTCTCAGCCCCTGTTTAGGAGATAGGAGCTGGCGGAATCTGTGTTTGCCGCAGGAATGGGATGAACAGGTGCAGTGACCCCCACCCTACTCTCGGAGGCGGAACACAGACAGTATCCAGGTGATGCACGTTAAGCCTCCAGCAGGCCGGCAAGGTAATTGGAGCCTCTGCCCCTCATCAGTGTCACCTCGGGGGTTGGTAGAGCAGACAGCAGCAGCAGCATCCCTTGGGTCAGATTCGTGTTTCCATAGACAATCGAAGACACCTAGGCATGCCGACGGTTGACCTCCATTGCTTCCTGTCTCACTGCACAGCTGCAGCTGACGTTAGGACTGAGACTACACACTGGGCAGTCGGCAATCAGCACTCAACTATCAGGCATCTGTTAAGAAGGGTGGGGTACTACGTTGGCGCTTCCCGCACGCTCTGCGGCGTTGGGGATGGCTATGACATCATGTGTACTGATTTTCCCTTGCTGTCATCTCTCCTAATGATTTCAGAGTTCCGCAGTTTCACCTTTCAGAGGCTCTTTTCTGCTTCCTTGGCAACCGAATAATTATGGTCGCTTTGTACCTGGTCTTCCTCACGAAACACAGCTTTGACACTTATATGGCGATACCTCTCGGTTTCCACGATGTCATTACGCTCTGCTTGCAGACTTTGGCGCTCCGTCGTTCACTCGATGTTGCGATATCATCTGTGTTTGCCACAAGTTGGTCAACATGTCCTCCTATCTGGCAGTCTACAGGTCAGTATCACAGATGGTTCGGCCTTCAGGAGCTGCTAAAGTAGAGCTTCGACGAATATTTAGTTACCATCCTGTAATGCGTAATACACCCCCCCCCCCCACACATACATACATACATACATACATTCTTATAATATCTATGGGTTTATTCCATAACAAAACAATCTTTATATAAATCTCTAATGAAGAAGAAGAAGAAGAAGAAGAAGAAGGAGAAGAAGCAGCAATGAAGCATTAACAGTTGCAAGATAAAATGTTTGAGTGAAACAAGGAAGTGGTAGGACTGGACTGAGCCATAAGTGAAGATTGTATACGAATCTATTTTGTTTCACAAAAATAGCGAGCCTAAAAAAGTAAAATCAATAACAAAATAGAAAGCAATGAGAAATTCGACTTATTATCCCTGGATCTTGCATGGTTTTTCATCGTTGAGTACTAAAGATTCTTTTGACTTCCCCAAAAACAATTTAAACTCAGATTATTTGACGTTCACGTCCCATACAGATACATAAAAACTCATTTAGCCTTAATAGTCACCAGTTGATCGGCAATTAATTAAATTCAGCAAGTCATGCCAGAGGTGTCGATATATCAATATTTACTCTGTATTAATTTGGAAAATAACTGAGACTAGAATTTAGACTTAAAATTCGTTAAATATAAGTTGCATTAGCTATATTAAGGTTAATTAAAATTGTATCACCAATGCAATAAAATTGTGGAATTAATGGGGCTAGGATTTCACTTAACTAGCGCTAACTCTTCCCCCGTATTTAACCCTAAACGCAGACTGTGACCCACCACCGAAACTTCACACTTAGATGTGCAGGGCAACCGAATACTGAAACTTCCTGGCAGATTAAAACTTTGTGCCCGACCGAGACTCGAACTCGGGACCTTTGCCTTTCGCGGGCAAGTGCTCTACCAACTGAGCTACCGAAGCACGACTCACGTCCGGTACTCATAGCTTTACTTCTGCCAGTATCTCGTCTCCTACCTTCCAAACTTTACAGAAGCTCTCCTGCGAAACTTGCAGAACTAGCACTCCTGAAAGAAAGGATATTGCGGAGGCATGGCTTAGCCACAGCCTGGGGGATGTTTCCAGAATGAAATTTTCACTCTGCAGCGGAGTGTGCGCTGATATGAAACTTCCTGGCAGATTAAAACTGTGTGCCCGACCGAGACTCGAACTAGGGACCTTTGCCTTTCGCGGGCAAGTGCTCTACCAACTGAGCTACCGAAGCACGACTCACGTCCGGTACTCACAGCTTTACTTCTGCCAGTATCTCGTCTCCTACCTTCCAAACTTTACAGAAGCTCTCCTGCGAAACTTGCAGAACTAGCACTCCTGAAAGAAAGGATATTGCGGAGACATGGCTTAGCCACAGCCTGGGGGATGTTTCCAGAATGAAATTTTCACTCTGCAGCGGAGTGTGCGCTGATATGAAACTTCCTGGCAGATTAAAACTGTGTGCCCGACCGAGACTCGAACTCGGGACCTTTGCCTTTCGCGGGCAAGTGCTCTACCAACTGAGCTACCGAAGCACGACTCACGTCCGGTACTCACAGCTTTACTTCTGCCAGTATCTCGTCTCCTACCTTCCAAACTTTACAGAAGCTCTCCTGCGAAACTTGCAGAACTAGCGCTCCTGAAAGAAAGGATATTGCGGAGACATGGCTTAGCCACAGCCTGGGGATGTTTCCAGAATGAAATTTTCACTCTGCAGCGGAGTGTGCGCTGATATGAAACTTCCTGGCAGATTAAAACTGTGTGCCCGACCGAGACTCGAACTCGGGACCTTTGCCTTTCGCGGGCAAGTGCTCTACCAACTGAGCTACCGAAGCACGACTCACGTCCGGTACTCACAGCTTTACTTCTGCCAGTATCTCGTCTCCTACCTTCCAAACTTTACAGAAGCTCTCCTGCGAAACTTGCAGATCTAGCACTCCTGAAAGAAAGGATATTGCGGAGACATGGCTTAGCCACAGCCTGGGGGATGTTTCCAGAATGAAATTTTCACTCTGCAGCGGAGTGTGCGCTGATATGAAACTTCCTGGCAGATTAAAACTGTGTGCCCGACCGAGACTCGAACTCGGGACCTTTGCCTTTCGCGAGCAAGTGCTCTACCAACTGAGCTACCGAAGCACGACTCACGTCCGGTACTCACAGCTTTACTTCTGCCAGTATCTCGTCTCCTACCTTCCAAACTTTACAGAAGCTCTCCTGCGAAACTTGGTAGAGCACTTGCCCGCGAAAGGCAAAGGTCCCGAGTTCGAGTCTCGGTCGGGCACACAGTTTTAATCTGCCAGGAAGTTTCATATCAGCGCACACTCCGCTGCAGAGTGAAAATTTCATTCTGGAAACATCCCCCAGGCTGTGGCTAAGCCATGTCTCCGCAATATCCTTTCTTTCAGGAGTGCTAGTTCTGCAAGTTTCGCAGGAGAGTTTCTGTAAGTTTCATATCAGCGCACACTCCGCTGCAGAGTGAAAATTTCATTCTTCAACCGAATACTGTTACTACTGGGTATAGCACAGTCAAGACGTCCTCCAGTCTGTTTGACAAACTCGGTTATCAGTTGCACAAATCCACAAAATTCATTTACACCCCCGGAGCAAGACTGAAAATTACACCATGGAAATATCTCTTATCGGAATAAGCCCCTGAAAAGCGCAACCATTGCTCAGTCACTGAAATAAGGTTTCTCCGGCGGCTGCAGTTCTAAGACATTAGTTACAATATCACGGCATACACTCCGCAGCAGTTACTGACTAGAAAAATTAAAATGATAACCAGATCGAGTCACATATACAACGCGGAGTAATTGTACAAACATTCTCCGCATAACGATTGCAATGATGTCAGAGGAAAACGGCACTACTGCCCACATGCTAGCTCTAAGTAACGCTCTAGTTGGACTCACTATACGGAGACCTCAGACGTCACATATAACAATTTTTCGATTAAGTATCAGAGTTCACAATTATTCGGCCGTTTATTAAATATAGCTACCTTATAAGATATCGAGACAGTGCAATAATCTCACATCCAAGAGATCAGCCTCCTCTATTCTAAAACCGTTCAGTTGCACTTAATAAACACTAACCTTAGTCTTTACGTCCTGTTATCCGTTAATTCAGGAGTCACAATTTAACCCTGCTCCTGTAAAATGTTGCTCACTTGTCACTGAGCAATTTGAGCAGCAGTTCGCACCACAGTGACGCAACAAACTGGTAAGAGTCAGTTCCTTCAAGGACAGCTCCAATCCAGACACCCTGTGGAGTGCAGTCCACAGACCACAAACCATCGCTGATTGCAACTTCAGTAGTGTCAAACGAAAGTGTATTAGAGGGGACGGAGCTGGTTCTGCCTCGGTGCCAGTGATGGCCGCATATTGAATAGAAGGGGGCCAGTTGGGGGCGTGCAACCAACCTGCGTACTGGAAACACTGGACCTCTACCTGGAATTATGGTGTGGAATGCGATTTCGCATGACAGCAGGAGCACACTCACGGTTATCCCACTCAGCCTGACTGAGAATTTGTACATCAGTGCGGTGGTTCGACCTGTTGTGCTGCCATTCGTGAGCAGCCTTCCAGGGGGCGTTTCACAACAAGCTAATGCTCGCCCGCATATCGATGTTCTAACCCAACATGCTCTACAGAGTGTCGATATGTTGCCTTGGCCTGCTAGATCACCAGGTCTGTCTCCAATCAAGCACATATGGGACACCACCGGACGACAACTCCAGCGTAGTCTACAAACAGCATTAACCATCCTTGTATTGACTGACCACCAGGCATGGAACTTCATCCCACAAACTGTCATCCAACACCTGTACAACATAATGCTTGCACGTTTACATGCTAGCAGCTAACATTTTTGCGGTTACTTATTAATGTACCACTATTTCACATTTTCAATGGCTTTTCTTGCGCCTACGTTAACCTGTGATCTTGCAATGGTAATCATTTGCTTATGTTACGGAGACAAGTGTACTGGAAAAAATTCATTACCCTGCACAAATTATTTTTTAGTGTTGCGATTTTTTCCGTCGGTGTATAACGCATAAAATATTAGTTCACGTTATTAAAATAAAGAGAAAACGGAATTGGATTGGACATTGTTTGAGGAGGGACTGTTTATTGAAGAAAGGAATAGAAGGAATGGTGGAGGGAAAAAGGAGAAGAGGAAAAAAAAAAAAGACATCAAATACTGAACAATATCAAGGGAGACAAATATTCCAGAATGAAAAGACTGGCTATGGACTGACAAATGGTTCAAATGCCTCTGAGCACTATGCGGCTTAACATCTGAGGTCATCAGTCCCCTAGAACTTAGAACTACTTAAACCTAACGAACCTAAGGACATCACACACATCCATGCCCGAGGCAGGATTTGAACCTGCGACCGTAGCGGTCTCGCGGTTCCAGACTGAAGGGCCTACAACCGCTTGGCCACACCGGCCGGCATGGACAGACAAAAGTGGAAGAGGCTTAGCCCATGACAAGACCTGCCGTAGGGCAGAATACCACGCTACTACTACTACTACTACTGCTACTACTACTACTACTATTACTACTTATTAAAACATATATCAGAGGAATTTGTTAGCTCGTGATGACTGGGTGTTGTGTGATGTCCTTAGGTTAGTTAGGTTTAAGTAGTTCTAAGCTCTAGGGGACTGATGACCATAGATGTTAAGTCCCATAGTGCTCAGAGCCAATTAGTTAGCTTTTTACGATGGGTATTTACAACTGTCTCTGAACATCAACATATCACTTAATACAGACAAAATACAAGTTTCTCACTCAGGGTACATTTAACAATAATTGTCTGTCAAATTGAGTTTTGCCTAATACATTTATCGTGTAGTATCCTGACCACTTGTCTAATACATGGTTGCTAGGAAGCTGGTTTCTCGGATCACTAGACACCAATTTAACCAAATCACATTAATGGAGTTAAATTGACAATATTTAACTTTGTGTATTCACAAAAGTGAGTCGCAAGCAATTGGCTACATGCAGATAATCAATATCCTTCTGTATACACAATTTCAATGCAAGCAAAATAGAACAGTTCATAAGTCACTGCTGTAGCGTTTGTATGACGGCGTTTCTTCCACTCCGCCGCGGCTACGCGGCGCCTCTATTGTATTCTCTTCGGGTAGAGGCCGCTCCTGTCCTGGTGTCGTCCTAGTCAGCGTAGTATTGGCTGACGTCGTCACACAGCCCTCTCTGCTCTTCCGTCCTTCATCGTCGTGCGGGCGCTTGTCGTTACGCCGGAACATATTACACAGCTGGTCTACTAGAAGACGATGCTGTCGTTTTACTAGATGGTTGTACACTGGGTGAGAGGTGCTGTACTGAGCCGTAATCGAAGATCCGTTGCCGCGTAGTGAAACGTTCCTGGACCGTGACTACGCCGGTGTCGCTGATCCGACGATGCCACTTGCTGCGACTATCTTTTCTTGTGATTGCGCTGTGAGGTACCAATCTTGCTTTGGTACTTCGGTCTTCGGACGACACCACAGAGACAAGTTCTTTCGTACTATCGGATGGACGTTTTGGAATTCTGCGTATGTCGTCCATCACAAAAAAAAAGTTCAGACATGGGAATACGTTTTTACCCGTTATACTAGCTTTCCCATAAAGTCAGTTAATCTGCGAGATATTCCTTAACTATGACCTTACTATTTACATCATGAAATAAATATTAGTTGTCAGAATGAAAAATGACTCCGGTTCCAAACTACTGTGAATGAGATTTAGTTTGATCATAGCTGTCGTAATTCACACGTGCTAATGTAGATGTCTGTAGCTCGATTTGCCTATGTTCCTAGTTTTCCTCACTTTTTTAAAGTACGCTTAGCGACAGACCTTGAACAAAAGTAGCTGTATAGTGTGATGGGGGGCGGTAACAGTTCAAATCTCCATTGAGCCATCCAGAATTATGTTTCACTTGATCTCCCCTAATCGCTTAAGGTGAATGCTGGGATGGGTAGTCTGAACGTTCCATCCCATTCCGCCTTCAGTTCGCGTTCCTCCTCCAACGACGTCGTCTTCGACACGGCGTTACAACAGAATTTTCTACCTGTTTATAAGTAGTCATGGTTTGACGAAGTAAATACTAAGATTCTTGTGAAGCAAGTTTTTCAAATGGCTCTCAGCACTATGGGACTTAACATCTGAGGTCATCAGTCACTTAGAACTACTGAAACCTAACTAACCTAAGGACGTCACACACATCCAGGTTTAGAACCTGTGACCGTAGCGATTGCGCGGTTCCAGACTGAAACACCTAAAACCGCTCGGCCACACCGGCTGCCGCAAGTGTTTCATGTAGTAAAACTAAGGTAAGAGTAAATCACGATTCTGACAGATAACTGACTGCCTTTAGTCTCGAATTCCAGTTCCCTAATGCTCGTCTTTCTGGCAGGTATGGACTGACTTCGTACTGTGTCGATTAATACGGAGGTGTGAGGACAGTTTCTTCATGACTGACTCTTTGACTATAAAACCACTTGGGTAAAATTAGTAAATCATTGCTCTGTTTTGCCGCTCAGTTCCAGCAACTTCAGTACTCTCTATCGCAGTCATAGAAATATTTCAGAAACTGGAGAATCAGATGGAATACAAAGCAATAGAGGCCTCACCTGTGAGAATACTGGATTCCACACCCACCGGTTCTTAGGGAGTGAAATCTGGTTGATTCTTATACAAAAAAAAGACAGTTCACGTAGCCCGTTGCAGTATTATGCTATAAGCCTGCTGCACGCTGTAATAGTTCGCGTGAATAAATTCGTTCTACCTTCTTGTGTTATTGCTTACTGAAAGTCATGATTCATTACGGAACCAGGAAGAGAGAATTAATGTTTTATGCTCTTGATAAAAGTGTGTGTGTGTGTGTGTTTGTGTGTGTGTGTGTGTCGTATGTATTCGTATTAGTTTCATTAATTTGTATGAAGCTAGAACATTTTTCTGTGGTAATTTTCGTGGTGTATATGGCGATGTCAGAAGGGCTGTATAATTTTATATTATAGACCACTGTAACTGACTGTGTTGTGGCTTGTGGAGTACAAATTTTGAGATTTACATTTCGTTATTTCAAATAATTTCAAAGCTACACTATATGTCAGTCCATTTAACGTATTTCTACTTGCTTTAACGACTGTCAGTTTTTTTCGAGGCAGATTTCATTCCGACTTTGTTTGCATTCCTATGTTCCTTACAACATTACAGTGGACGGATCCTATATTTAAAACATGGGGCAATAAAAACTGTCCCTGCGGCTTCTACACGATATTTCGTAAAGTAAACATTTATCTACAGTGTTAAAGCCAAAGAAAGTCGAAGATCTGAGATTTACTTACAGTGCAATCGGTCCGAAATAAGGAGGCAAGAGCTACACAATAAAAAATCATCGTCGTCATTATAATTTTCAGCCATTTATTTCTTTCCTGGACGAATATCTTTTCTAAACATACGCACTCTGGTCTTCTGCTATGAAGTTCATATTTTAAAATGTTGTCTGCCCACCCATCTCAAAGATCTACAGGCTAAAATAAATTTGTCACAAGACATTACTCACACGTTTCTTTGAGCGGATAAGTAAATCAAAGTGCCAGGTCTTACAAAAATTTTATCAAAATAAAACCTTGACGTCTTCGCAGATGAGGAAACCCATACTGCAGATGAAGATCAAATGAATGAGAGAAGACAAATTCTTGGCAATGTACCATTGTGTTTATGGAGTGGCAACTCATGTCGGATCGTCAGTCAAGCATTAACATCAGTGGTCTGTATATGATCTCGGTGACATCCACGAAGTTACAGTAAAATCTAGAGATCTAACATTAACTAAAATACTCAAACCTCTATCTATATCTTGGCCATCTTAGGTCACAGCATCTCGCGATATATCTCGGAGATTTGAACCGTGCGGCCGCAGTGGCGAGAGGTTCTCGGCGCTTCAGTCTGGAACCACCCGACCGCTACGGTTGCAGGTTCGAATCCTGCCTCGGGCATGGATGTGTGTGATGTCCTTAGGTTAGTTAGGTTTAAGTAGTTCTAAGTTCTAGGGGACTGATGACCACAGATGTTAAGTCCCATAGTGCTCAGAGCCATTTTGAAGTGGCCAGAAATCCTTATTTTCCTTCCATTTGTCATTGCCTCTTGCTGCACCTAGAATGAGCCCTAGCATTTCCACATTCACGCTTCTGACACTACACTCCCGCTCATAGAATGTTACCGTTTCGTGGTTTCTCAATCGTTGTAGCCACCGCCCCCCTGTCACGTATCTTCCGGAGGTCCAAGTGGGGCAATGAACCAGAATTTAGGAGAGATCATCATGATGGTTGAGGCTACTTTCCCTGTCGGTGCACATTATATGTCTTTAATGTAGTGCTTTGATTTACCTCCTACTTCACCCATCGTTGATCATTGCTGGTTTTTCCACCTTTATGGTCTTGCCCCCTACAATGGACTGGAGGTGCCCTGAAATTCTGTTCGCTGTTCCACCCTCTATAGGAAGGCCGTTGGCAGAACTACAGTGAATTATTCTACCGTAAGTCTTCAGGTCATTTTTTATCTTTATTATTCAAAATACAAGCGGTAGATACGATCGAACGCGGGATCCAGGACATTTTCATTAGTAGTTACTAACGCTATCCCTAGATATTTTCCAGCCGCGGTGTCCGAGCGGTTGTGGGCGCTTCAGTCTGGAAACGTGCGACTGCTACGGTCGCATGTTCGAATCCTGCCTCCGGCATGGATGTGTGTGATGTCCTCAGTTTAGTTAGGTTTAAGTAGTTCTAGGTTCTAGGGGACTGATGACCTCAGGTGTTAAATCCCATAGTGCTCAGAGCCACTTGAACCTAGATATTTGTTATATTTGATAGGAATTCATCTATCCAGTCCCAAAACTAATTGACAAGGTCGGAGCATTCGTAATGTACATAGTTCTCTACGTAAGAGCCATATCGCATCACATTATTCGGCAGCTCATACATTGTCATTCGGCTCGTATTGACTTCAATATGAAATTACAAGATGAAATGTTGTCAGTTTAGCCTAAATGGTGTCATTTAACTGTTAATAGGGAGGAATCAACTTTGGCAGTAACAGTGTTGTCAGTAACAAAAATGATATGATCTTTCTACTAATGTTTATTTTCACAAACAGCAATATAAAATTTCCCCTAAAACAGTGCCTTGTTTTTAGCAAGCTTGCCTGTAAAATTATAGTCGCTGTACGTAGGTTACAGAATTTTGTTTAAGCCTGATATATCTTTTGTGAATGCAAGTGGTAACATTCAGGACACAACGGTGACTTTATGAGGTGTATGAAATGTCTGGTGTTTTATCGTGACGAGTGGCTGTCACTGATCGACCGTCAAAGTTTCCTGCCTGCGTTTTTACTGTGTTTGTTTGTATTTTGCGAAATGCGAATGCGACATGGAGGTTCGAATGGAACGAGTTAGTGGTGGGAGGCGGGTGTGGACACAGCCAGCATCCTGTTGACAGACGGCTTGCGAAAACACCGGTCCTGGCCGAACTCCAGCTGTGGGCGCAAAACAGCAACACGTATCGTTTCCCACTCTGAACGCGAATAATGAAGCTTTGTGAGCGCTTTTGTCACTGCCATTGACACGGCAGCTATATGACACGACTGAGAAATATTTAGTACAACTTGCGTGAAGCTCGAGAAACTTAACGTACGTGTGAAAGACAAGGTAACAATGGAGGAGTGTATTTAACGGATAGTAGGTATTCAGGTTATGAGAAATCAAGCCGTAGATGACTTGAACAATATGAGAATACGATGTGCAAGAAACACACCCAGTTTCTTCCTACAGTGATTTGAAGGTACGCGGGTTATTAAAAATCAAGCTATCAGATGTTTTTACCTCTGTTTGTACGTCTACATACATACTCCGCAAGCCAGCGTACGGTGCGTGGCAGAGGGTACCCTGTACCACTACTGATGTTTTCCGTTCCTGTTTCACTTGGAAGCAGAGCCTGGGAAAAACGCCTATCCACATGTCTCCGTATTAACCCTATTTTCCCGTAGCTTATCTTTGTGCTCCTTACCCGATATGTATGTATGAGGCAATATGATTGTTCTGCAGTAAGCTTCAAACGTCGGTTCTCTAAATTTTCTCAGTAGTACTCCTCGAAAAGATCGTCGCCTTCCCTACCGGGGTTGTCATTTGAGTTCCCGAAGCATCTTCATAACACTTGCATGTCGTTCGAAACTACCGGTAACAAATCTAGCAGCTCGCCTCTTAACTGCTTCGATGTCTTCCTTAAATCTGATCTCGTGTGGATCCCAAACTCTCGAGACGTACTCAAGAGTAGGTCACACAAGTGTCCCACATGCAGTCTCCGTTACAAATGAACCAGTTTCCTAAAATTCTCTCAAACAACCGAAGTTGGCTATCCGCCTTTCCTACCACAATCCACGTTCGGTTTCATATCGCTTTGCATGTAATGCCCAGATATTTAAACGTTGTGGCCGTGTCAAGCAGGACATTACTAATGATGTATCCGAACATTACGGGGTTTGTTTTCCTACTCATCCTCATTAACTTACAATGTACTACATTTAGAGCCAGATGCCACTAGGCACACCTACAACAAATGTTTCCTAAGTCTTCTTATATTATTCTACAGTAATTCACTTTCGCCACCTTCCCATCCACCACAGTTTCATCAGCATACAACCGCAGATTGCTATCAACCCTATCCAACACATCATTTACGTAAAACAGCGGTCCTGTCACACACCCTTCGGGCACTCCTGACGAAACCTTTGCCTCTGTTGAACACATGCCGTCCAGGACAACATACTGCGTTCTATTACTTAAGAATAAATCGAGCCACTCCTATGTCTGGGAACCCTTCCCATGAGCTTCTAGCTGTGTTAGTAGTTTGCTGTGGGATACCGTGTCAAATGATTTTCGGAAATCTTAAAATATGGAACTTGTCTGTTATAATTCGTCTGTATATAATGTGAGAAAAGAAAAGTTCAGTTAAACATGAACGATGCTTACTAAAACCGTGCTTATTCGTGACATAACCTTTTCTATCTCTAGGAAACTTATTATATTTGAACTGAGAATATGTTCTAGACTTCTGCAGCAAACTGATTTTAAGGGTATTGGTTTGTAATTTTGCGGCTCCTTCCTTTCACCGTTCTTATTTATAGGAGTCACCTGTGCTCTCTGTACACAGTGAGCAGTGGCTGTTGTAAGCATTAGAAGAGAAGAAAACGTTTCTTCATCATATAAGGAACAGCTGTTCCATTGTTAGATGAGAAGTGGCTATTGCATCATTGCGTGGGTCTCAGATGTTTCAGTCATTGGATGAGCAGCGAATATTTGCAGTCATTAGATGACTAGAGGTTCTTGATGTGTCGTGATCTGCAACAGCAGTCGCTAGCGTTTGTATGAGAGAAACCGAGAGGTGCTGCCAAAAGCGCAAACCGATAATGGTGAACAAACAGTACACAGGAACGCTCTTGGGTGCGGCCCAACGAGTGATTCCTGGAGCCACCAGCCTGGACCGCCCAGCTAGAGCCACCGAAGAGAGCTATTGATCACGTCGAAGTTCCCAGCAGCGCAATTTTCTCAGACCTGCTGTAAGCACGTGGTTAATAGCTTTCACTCATGTGAACCACAAACCAGCAGTCTCCTAGGCTTGGGGAAGCTGAGCCAATGCTTCTACATATACATCTACATGATTACTCTGCAATTCACATTTAAATGCTTGGCAGAGGGTTCATCGAACCACAATCATACTCTCTCTCTACCATTCGACTCCCGAACAGCGCGCGGGAAGAACGAACACCTAAACCTTTCTGTTCGAGCTCTGATTTCTCTTATTTTATTTTGATGATCATTCCTACCTATGTAGGTTGGGCTCAACAAAATATTTTCGCATTCGGAAGAGAAAATTGGTGACTGAATTTTCGTAAATAGATCTCGCCGCGACGAAAAACGTCTTTGCTTTAATGACTTCCATCCCAACTCGCGTATCATATCTGCCACAGTCTCTCCCCTATTACGAGATAATACAAAACGAGCTGCCTTTCTTGTACCCTTTAAATCATGGGAACCCATTCAGGCAAAGGAGAAGTGACGAATGTCAGCATTATACAGCGTAGAGGCGACATTTGTAAGTATTTGTGGAATTATGAATTGCGTTAGGAAAAGCATCAGCAACTGCATTTAGTCTTATTATTTCTTTATTTTTTTGTCTCAGCTGCAGTGGCAATTTGCGTCATTACTGACTACTTTCGAACGTGTCCTTTAGTTGTCGAACCACTCACACACATATTCGATAGTGAACAGACATGTTCAAACTAATAACCAATAATCCAGATTGTCAGTTAAATTGAGACATATAGGTAGAGATATAATGAAACTGTTATCGCCGCGCGGAATTAGCCGAGCGGTCAGGCGCTGCAGTCATGGACTTTGAAGTTGGTCCCGGCGGAGGTTCGAGTCCTGCTTCAGGCATGGGTGTGTGTGTTTGTTCCTAGGATAATTTAGGTTAAGTAGTGTGTAAGCTTAGGGACTGATGACCTTATCAGTTAAGTCCCATAAGATCTCACACGCATTTGAACATTTTTTGAAACTGTTATCGTTACTGGTACCAAAAAGGATAAGGAAGATCTCCTCGCGGCCACGCACGAAGCCGGCCGGTGTGGCAAAGCGGTTCTAGGCGATTCAGTCTGGAACCGCGACCGCTACGCTCGCAGGTTCGAATCCTGCCTCGGGCATGGGTGTGTGTGACGTCCTTAGGTTAGTTAGGTGTAAGTAGTTCTAGGTTCAAGGGGGCTGATGACCTCAGATGGGTGTGTGTGACGTCCTTAGGTTAGTTAGGTGTACGTAGTTCTACGTTCAAGGGGGCTGATGACCTCAGATGTTAAGTTCCATAGTGCTGAGAGCCATTTGAACCATTTGAACCACGCACGAAGGCAAAGGAGTACATTTCCGATAGTTTCATGATGCTCTCGGAAATGCGTCACGCCACCTGTCCCCAACAGGGGAAGATGGAGAAGAGAGGTCCTAGCCTACACAACTCCATTTTTTTATTTTTTTAACATAGAATTGTCTCGGCGTTAGTTAAATGTGTTCCGAACCTGTGACGGTTGATTTCCAACCAATGATATAGAACTGAACCTTTTTGAGTCTCACCTGTCCGCTGTCAGTAGTGTATCTCTCGTAGAACTTGGCTTTCTTTTATGCAGACCGTTCGTCCACCTACGTACTTCTTGTATAGTTACTTAAGCTCAGAGAGAGGAAATGTATGTTCACTGAACTTTCACATCAGTTCCTTTGAATTTCACTTTTCTGAAGATTTCCTCAACTAGGGAAGTCCAATACAGGTGTCTCTACCAGAGGAAAACTTCAATTTTCACTACTACATTTACATTGGCTGTATGTATCTAGTTGTACTAGCGGAAAATGCTTCTCTGGGTCTGAGAAAATCGATTACGACTTAATATTTCAGTTTTTAAGCAAAAATTTCTGAGATAAATAAATTCTGAAACCCTTTTATTAGCACAGACAGCAGCTAAACTTAAGAAACAAAAAATGAGCAGTATAGTATTAAAAGGAAAATTAAATATACGTAAAGGATCACGTAGAATAATGATGTTGATTACATTACGATGTTTTGAATTTTAACCAGACGTTTATTTAATTGAGTACACAACTACATGTGATTGCCGACCTCACGTCAAACTGATAAATTAAGTAAACGGTATTCAGAATATTAAATCAAATATAATTACGTAGTGCCAGCAGAGTATTTGCAGACAGTAGAATAAATGCTGAATAAATGCGTGAAACCGCACGTTAATTCACGAAGAACCAGTAGCAAAATCTCGAAAATTCGACACAGAGAAACTAAAATTCATTATCATCAAGGCTACTGCGATTGGTACAGAAAACATTCTTTACACAGTCAAAATCAAAAGTTATTCAGGAAACATCACCAAAGTTTGCAGCTGCTTACAAGCAGCTAAATAGCAATAACGTTCGCGCGAATGCAAAAGAATCAATGAATGAGCCACAGAACACAAAGTTCTGAAATATTTCTAAGTGTTTAACTCACGATCACCGACATATTGTGTCCCACTATGACAGTATGAAGCCGTGTCGACGGTCGGACCACCGAACCCCAAAAAACCACCTCACCAAACAATCGGACACAGTCCAGGAGGGCCTGAGCCGCGATCTGCTAGCTCTTTAATGTGACTGCTACACGACTCAACACAGGTATTTAAAAAATGACTTTCGTTCTCTTCTTCTGATATTAAATTGCACATGCAGACAGATTAAATAACAAAACAAATGTTCTTAGTCAGTTTGTAACTCCATAACAACACATTTAAACAGTGAAGAATTTTATGTAAATCTTGCTACAGCCAGCGCAGCACCCTAAATCTAGTCAAAACACCAACTTTATATACATCGGCACTAGAGCATGGTTCTAGACAAAAGCACCAACCTTAAATGCTTTATAATCTCGAGTTATAGTTGACTAAGTGTAGTAATCAGTTGAGTACGAAACTACGATACTTACACTGATCTGACAGCGTGTAATGCATGTAATGAAATAATTTTATTCTGTTAAGTATTTTCTTTAGTAGTAAGAAGAATTCTTGCCCTGATTGCTCACGTTTTCAGCTTTTAAAAACGTGGCATACAGGATGATTCAACTGCCCCTACCGATAGGTAGTGTGCTCCCTGCCGCCGTTGGATAAGCAGCTGCAGCAGCAAGTCGTATACTCCTAGCTCACTCATTTGTTACATAGTTTAATTCTTAATTTCTTTGCGTGTTTCTGGTACTTGCATTGTTTAATTCATAAATTTCGGGCATATTATAGTATTTGAGAGTTGTAGCATCGCGTTTTAATACCTGAATAGTGTAAATTCGCTTAGTCGTCGGTCTTCTGTTTTTGTTTTGAACGGCCAGTGTCGGTTGGTCACAGTCAGTGTGCTCCCTGCCGCCGTTGGATAAGTAGCTGCAGCAGCAAGTCGTATACTCCTAGCTCACTCATTTGTTACATAGTTTAATTCTTAATTTCTTTGCGTGTTTTTGGTACTTGCATTGTTTAATTCATAAATTTCGGGCATATTATAGTATTTGAGAGTCGTAGCATCGCGTTTTAGTACCTGAATAGTGTAAATTCGCGTAGTCGTCTGTCTTCTGTTTTTGTTTTGAACGGCCAGTGTCGGTTGGTCACAGTCAGTGTGCTCCCTGCCGCCGTTGGATAAGCAGCTGCAGCAGCAAGTCGTATACTCCTAGCTCACTCATTTGTTACATAGTTTAATTCTTAATTTCTTTGCGTGTTTTCGGTACTTGCATTGTTTAATTCATAAATTTCGGGCATATTATAGTATTTGAGAGTTGTAGCATCGCGTTTTAGTACCTGAATAGTGTAAATTCGCTTAGTCGTCTGTCTTCTGTTTTTGTTTTGAACGGCCAGTGTCGGTTGGTCACAGTCAGTGTGCTCCCTGCCGCCGTTGGATAAGCAGCTGCAGCAGCAAGTCGTATACTCCTAGCTCACTCATTTGTTACATAGTTTAATTCTTAATTTCTTTGCGTGTTTTCGGTACTTGCATTGTTTAATTCATAAATTTCGGGCATATTATAGTATTTGAGAGTTGTAGCATCGCGTTTTAGTACCTGAATAGTGTAAATTCGCTTAGTCGTCTGTCTTCTGTTTTTGTTTTGAACGGCCAGTGTCGGTTGGTCACAGTCAGTGTGCTCCCTGCCGCCGTTGGATAAGCAGCTGCAGCAGCAAGTCGTATACTCCTAGCTCACTCATTTGTTACATAGTTTAATTCTTAATTTCTTTGCGTGTTTTTGGTACTTGCATTGTTTAATTCATAAATTTCGGGCGTATTATAGTATTTGAGAGTTGTAGCATCGCGTTTTAGTACCTGAATAGTGTAAAATCGCGTAGTCTCCTTCCGCCGCCGAGTAGTGCGTCAGCAGTGCACAAGTGGCAGCATTACTGCATTTACTAGGCAATCTCGTATTTTAATAACCGTTTAAATTTTGTGTCGATTTGTTTGCGCTCTCTGTAGATTAGTTCAGACGTTCATTGCACAACAGCTTTTAGCATGGATAGGGACTGCAACTGCTGTGTTCGGATGCAGGCTGAGTTGGCATCCCTTCGCTCCCAGCTTCAGGCAGTGTTGGCTTCGGTCACACAGCTTGAGGCTGTTGCCAATGGGCATCACTGTGAGGGTCCGGATGGGGGTTTGTCGGGGACGGCCAGCTCGTCCCACGCATCCCCCGATCGGGCTACTACTGTGGTTGCCCGGGATACTGCCCGCATTGAGGCTGATCCCTCACCTGTGGTAGAGTGGGAGGTCGTCTCAAGGTGTGGCAGGGGGGCGAAAGACATTCCGGAGGGCTGAACGGAAGGCCTCTCCAGTTTGTCTGACGAACCGGTTTCAGGCTCTGTCTCAGGCTGATACTGATCTTCGGCCTGACATGGCTGCTTGTCCTGTTCCAGAGTTTGCCCCTCAGTCTGCAAGATCCGGGCGGTCGCAGAGGGTGGGCTTACTGGTAGTTGGGAGCTCCAACGTCAGGCGCGTAATGGGGCCCCTTACGGACATGACAGCAAGGGAGGGGAAGAAGACCAAAGTGCACTCCGTGTGCATACCGGGGGGAGTCATTCCAGATGTGGAAAGGGTCCTTCCGGATGCCATGAAGGGTACAGGGTGCACCCATCTGCAGGTGGTCGCTCATGTCGGCACCAATGATGTGTGTCGCTATGGATCGGAGGAAATCCTCTCTGGCTTCCGGCGGCTATCTGATTTGGTGAAGACTGCCAGTCTCGCTAGCGGGATGAAAGCAGAGCTCACCATCTGCAGCATCGTCGACAGGACTGACTGCGGACCTTTGGTACAGAGCCGAGTGGAGGGTCTGAATCAGAGGCTGAGACGGTTCTGCGACCGTGTGGGCTGCAGATTCCTCGACTTGCGCCATAGGGTGGTGGGGTTTCGGGTTCCGCTGGATAGGTCAGGAGTCCACTACACGCAACAAGCGGCTACACGGGTAGCAGAGGTTGTGTGGCGTGGGCTGGGCGGTTTTTTAGGTTAGATGGCCTCGGGCAAGTATAGAAAGGGCAACAGCCTCAACGGGTGCGGGGCAAAGTCAGAACATGCGGGGACCAAGCAGCAATCGGTATTGTAATTGTAAACTGTCGAAGCTGCGTTGGTAAAGTACCGGAATTTCAAGCGCTGATAGAAAGCACTGAAGCTGAAATCGTTATAGGTACAGAAAGTTGGCTGAAGCCAGAGATAAATTCTGCCGAAATTTTTACAAAGGTACAGACGGTGTTTAGAAAGGATAGATTGCATGCAACCGGTGGTGGAGTGTTCGTCGCTGTTAGTAGTAGTTTATCCTGTAGTGAAATAGAAGTGGATAGTTCCTGTGAATTATTATGGGTGGAGGTTACACTCAACAACCGAGCTAGGTTAATAATTGGCTCCTTTTACCGACCACCCGACTCAGCACCATTAGTGGCAGAACAACTGAGAGAAAATTTGGAATACGTTTCACATAAATTTTCTCAGCATGTTATAGTCTTAGGTGGCGATTTCAATTTACCAGATATAGACTGGGACACTCAGATGTTTAGGACGGGTGGTAGGGACAGAGCATCGAGTGACATTATACTGAGTGCACTATCCGAAAATTACCTCGAGCAATTAAACAGAGAACCGACTCGTGGAGATAACATCTTGGACCTACTGGTAACAAACAGACCCGAACTTTTCGACTCTGTAAGTGCAGAACAGGGAATCAGTGATCATAAGGCCGTTGCAGCATCCCTGAATATGGAAGTTAATAGGAATATAAAAAAAGGGCGGAAGGTTTATCTGTTTAGCAAGAGTAATAGAAGGCAGATTTCAGACTACCTAACAGATCAAAACGAAAATTTCTGTTCTGACACTGACAATGTTGAATGTTTATGGAAAAAGTTCAAGGCAATTGTAAAATGCGTTTTAGACAGGTACGTGCCGAGTAAAACTGTGAGGGACGGGAAAAACCCACCGTGGTACAACAACAAAGTTAGGAAACTACTGCGAAAGCAAAGAGAGCTTCACTGCAAGTTCAAACGCAGCCAAAACCTCTCAGACAAACAGAAGCTAAACGATGTCAAAGTTAGCGTAAGGAGGGCTATGCGTGAAGCGTTCAGTGAATTCGAAAGTAAAATTCTATGTACCGACTTGACAGAAAATCCTAGGAAGTTCTGGTCTTACGTTAAATCAGTAAGTGGCTGGAAACAGCATATCCAGACACTCCGGGATGATGATGGCATTGAAACAGAGGATGACAAGCGTAAAGCTGAAATACTAATCAACTTTTCCAAAGCAGTTTTACAGAGGAAAACCGCACTGCAGTTCCTTCTCTAAATCCTCGCACAAACGAAAAAATGGCTGACATCGAAATAAGTGTCCAAGGAATAGAAAAGCAACTGGAATCACTCAACAGAGGAAAGTCCACTGGACCTGACGGGATACCAATTCGATTCTACGCAGAGTACGCGAAAGAACTTGCCCCCCTTCTAACAGCCGTGTACCGCAAGTCTCTAGAGGAACGGAAGGTTCCAAATGATTGGAAAAGAGCACAGGTAGTCCCAGTATTCAAGAAGGGTCGTCGAGCAGATGCGCAAAACTATAGACCTATATCTCTGACGTCGATCTGTTGTAGAATTTTAGAACATGTTTTTTGCTCGAATATCATGTCGTTTTTGGAAACTCAGAATCTACTATGTAGGAATCAACATGGATTCCGGAAACAGCGATCGTGTGAGAGCCAACTCGCTTTATTTGTTCATAAGACCCAGAAAATATTAGATACAGGCTCCCAGGTAGATGCTATTTTTCTTGACTTCCGGAAGGCGTTCGATACAGTTCCGCACTGTCGCCTGATAAACAAAGTAAGAGCCTACGGAATATCAGACCAGCTGTGTGGCTGGATTGAAGAGTTTTTAGCAAACAGAACACAGCATGTTGTTCTCAACGGAGAGACGTCTACAGACGTTAAAGTAACCTCTGGTGTGCCACAGGGGAGTGTTATGGGACCATTGCTTTTCACAATATATATAAATGACCTAGTAGATAGTGTCGGAAGTTCCATGCGGCTTTTCGCGGATGATGCTGTAGTATACAGAGAAGTTGCAGCATTAGAAAATTGTAGCGAAATGCAGGAAGATCTGCAGCGGATAGGCACTTGGTGCAGGGAGTGGCAACTGACCCTTAACATAGACAAATGTAATGTAATGCGAATACATAGAAAGAAGGATCCTTTATTGTATGATTATATGATAGCGGAACAAACACTGGTAGCAGTTACTTCTGTAAAATATCTGGGAGTATGCGTGCGGAACGATTTGAAGTGGAATGATCATATAAAATTAATTGTTGGTAAGGCGGGTACCAGGTTGAGATTCATTGGGAGAGTCCTTAGAAAATGTAGTCCATCAACAAAGGAGGTGGCTTACAAAACACTCGTTCGACCTATACTTGAGTATTGCTCATCAGTGTGGGATCCGTACCAGATCGGGTTGACGGAGGACATAGAGAAGATTCAAAGAAGAGCGGCGCGTTTCGTCACAGGGTTATTTGGTAACCGTGATAGCGTTACGGAGATGTTTAACAAACTCAAGTGGCAGACTCTGCAAGAGAGGCGCTCTGCATCGCGGTGTAGCTTGCTCGCCAGGTTTCGAGAGGGTGCGTTTCTGGATGAGGTATCGAATATATTGCTTCCCCCTACTTATACCTCCCGAGGAGATCACGAATGTAAAATTAGAGAGATTAGAGCGCGCACAGAGGCCTTCAGACAGTCGTTCTTCCCGCGAACCATACGCGACTGGAACAGGAAAGGGAGGTAATGATAGTGGCACGTAAAGTGCCCTCCGCCACACACCGTTGGGTGGCTTGCGGAGTATAAATGTAGATGTAGATGTAGATAGGTATTATGCAACCCTCAACAACTTCAGAAACCACATGCGAGATTTTGATACACTCTCGTTCGCCATGCATAAACTATTAATCCTACAGGAAAAATAAACAGGACCTTTTTGTAGGAAATTTAATGTGTTTAAATTCTGTAGTGAGACACATTTTCACTGGAGGCCACGGTTTTTGAGTTATTCAAGAAAAACGCATTTGAATATCACTTTCATAAGTATTGGAAAAATACGATCTCTAGCCAAAATGTATCCCAGTACAAAATTTAGCTACATACGATTTCCTACAAAAAAGTCATGTTAATATTTTCTGTAGGATCAACAGTTTGTGCATAGTGAGCAACAGAATTTGAAAACACTGCACATGGTATTTTAAGGCGTTGCTAGTTCCATAACACTCATGGGTAGGGGCTGCTGAATCATCTTGTATGTGTATCTTGTGTGTCGACTTCAGATGTTTCGAATTTTGTAAGCTATAATAATTGTAATGTTAATAATTTAATAGACGAAGTATTTAGAAGTATGGTTCAGTTTTCAGCGAACTCTTCTCATATAAACTAAACTCCTCCCGAACAGGCCATGAAGGCCCAACGGTACCGACCGGCCGCCGTGTCATCCTCAGCCCACTGGGTGCGGATATGGAGGGACGTGGCACACCGCTCTCCTGGCCATATGTCAATTTACGAGACCGGTGCCGCTACTTCTCAATCAAGGAGCTCCTTGGTTTGCGTCACAAGGGCTGAATGCACCCAGCTTGCCTACAGCGATCGGTAGACCGGATCGTCACTCATCCAAGTGCTAGCCCAGCCCGACAGCGCTTAACTTCTGTGATCTGACGGGAACCTGTGCTACCACTGCGGCAAGGCCATTGGCACTCTTCTCATCGCCACGATTCAAAAGCTGTATTTAGTTTTCTTAAAGTGTCTCTTTAAGGTGTTTTACGTATTTTCAGTGAATTTACCATTTTTAATCAATATTGCAAGACACTGTAGGCACCACCTTAGCTCGCTTAGCCAGTGCACTTCTTGGCTTCTTGCACTCTCTATTCGATCTGGGGACATATCTCACTGACCGCTGTTGATTATTACGACACAGCTACTCCCCAAGCCCGGCTCATAGCCCTGCCACACCACAGTCACTTTCCAGCCATAAACCACCCTGTCCAATTCAGCGCTCATGCACTTTGCGAAATAGTCGCTCGTAATATCACTTTACTGAATGTGCCGCAGATATGCGCTAACTCTACGTAAAGGTTAAAGGTGAAAACCATTCAATCACAAGAGGAGTCGTATGAGTGGCCACTATTGCAGTCATTAGATGAGAAGCGGCTGTTCCATTCATTGCATTTTTCTGCAGCAGCGAATCAAAAATTTCAGAGTTCTGAAAAACAACGGACATTTTATTTCTATCTATCGGCAGTCACCGTCCACTGAATGGATAGTACTATCACAGTACTTATTTCAAGAATGAATACATGGTCCAATCAGGCTGTAATCTAATGTGTGTGCAACCACTCAGTTTCAACCGCGGATCATTTTCAAAATAACAGAGGTGCAAAATTTTCTGGAAAATGTCCCACGCTTAAAACTGGTTAGTTGCACAGATAATAAAAAAGTTACAGCCACAAATAAAATTATAAAATTTACAAAAAGTTATTTCAATAGGAGGATAAAGTATATCTTTAGTAAAAGTTTTATAGTACTTAGTCTAACAGAAATCTGTCAAGGACAGGAAATCGCAGGCCAGTTGAAAATCTGCAAGAAGTGATAAAAACTAATTAACATAATTTCCGAGCATACATAAGGCTTAAGGCGAGAAATGACATGTACTTTATCTTTTTCCATTTGCAAGTGAGAGGACCCTGTTACGATAATGTTCGTTTATTTTCATAAATTTGCATTCTATTATGCATACAGGAGAGTTCTGGTAATTAAAAACAGGACGTCTGAAAAATAAGTCCGCACGTAAGTCACGCATAAGTCCATGCGCTGTTGCCCTCTTGCGGATTTTTCCATACTCTTACGTGACGGCTAAGCCAGCGCAGCTGCTGAATGAATAAAACATGTCACGCGGCGTCGCGATCGCGGTGCTGCTTAAGTTATATTTCGCGTAATAAGCGTCCTTTTGGTAGGTTCCTATTCCGCCTGTGGCTTTCCGTCCAACTAATCAGCAGAAAAACGATGTGACATCGTTATCAGCGCACCAACCAGTTGTTTAAGTACTGAAACTTTTTTACAGAGTTACCAGTTAATCAGCTTCTCAGCTGGATGTACCGTACACTGAACCGCAAAGAAGTTTTGTTAAATCTCTTCTCGTACTCGAAGTCTGTAACAACTGAAATATGAAAGCACTGAATACTTCGAGAATTGTTCAACTAGCTCCTTTTCTGTGTACCTGTGAAGAGGAAACAGTTACTAATGAAATAATTAATTACGAAAAATAAGGATAATTGCAAAATATTTTGACATCACAAAATAGAAATTTTAGGGAATGAATGTTAAGGAATGCTCATTATTGCCCTCAGTATGAGACCAGTAACAATGGGGAGTGTAGCGCTGACACCAGAGGGATATTTAGTTCAACGTACATCAGATTACACTGCCAACAGTTTTCATAACAATACCTCACTCAATTCTGCTTGTACCGTGACCCAAGAAGACTAATTATCTTGCGTATCGTAGATTTGGAAGTACATTCAGAAGCATGACGAGCACACAAAGACCCCTCCGTCTGCCTTCCAGAAGGACGGAATGAAGGCCACACGCTACACTAAACTAGGCTACACTATACTACCCTACACCATGCCACGATGCTTGCACTCACTGTTCGCTGTGCTCCAGTCAGGCGGTGGGCAAACTCTTCATGTGCTTGTCATGTACCAGGATTTACCTCCAACTTTACGACGACAGATGTCTTGAGATCGACACAATTTTATGAAGGGTTGTTATGAGGACTCTTAGCAGCGTAATCTGATGATATTCATGGAAGAAACCGTCGTGACATAATAATAAATAATGAATAGTCCCATACTCAGGGAATGAGCGTAGGGGAACAGATGCAGAAATCCTGTACAATGTTTAATGGTAAAGTGCTAATTGGGGGTGGTTTACCGTTGTCTTCCTCCAGGATGTTATGAAGTGGCAAGTGAGTATGTGTGTATCGCGTGGAAGACTAATGAGTGATTGTACATTGTACTGTTGGGTTTGTGTTGTCTTGGATGAAGGTAAGGGAGAGGGTGAAACCCGATGCCAGCACATAGCCTACGCCTCTCTCTGACAACCAAGGGAACCGTCGAGCGTAACGTCCCCATCCGACTAAACGATCACCGTCATCAGTGTCACATACCCTCACTTCATGAAACAATGTAGTTACGTTTGGAATTTAATCCAGGAGATTGGAGCAAAGACTGGTGATGAAGAATTTTATGCGACCATTCCTCTTCCCCTTGCCGGACAAATGCTGGCAATGGAAATTTATTGTATCTCCGGGATTCGAACCGGGCTACCTTAGAGTCGGGCGCGACCACACATGCGTGCGTTATCGACCTTTTCCCCAACAGCATCACAATTTACAATAACGAAAAATAGATAAATACGGGAAAACGTCGAAGCTTGCTTTGTACAGTGGTTTCCTTGTGGCCAGAAAAACAACAACAATTTAATGTATAACAATGAAAAATACGAAAAGCTACTCTCCCTACGGAACAAGCAGAAGGCGGCACAGGTGTGGATGTATGTGACTAGTTACAGGTTGTTTTCCTTGTCCTGCAGTTGAGGTCCGTGTACTTCGTCTCGAAGAAAATCCCGTGTGTCCCTGTCATTGGTACTGTGTTGAGAACGGTGCGATCACAATGAAATTAGTTTCTGATGCCCGGCACATCCCAGTTGCGGGGAGGGTCTAAGAACACACCGCTCAAGAAATTGGGATAGTATTGGTCCAAGAACATGCTGCTCAAGAAATTGTCATAGTATTGTCGATAGCACGGATGGTGCTGAAGATGAGTAAATCGTTCCTGTAACAAAGCCCAAAAATCTACAATGCTCGTGTTACAGTAGTGAAGGTACACTGTATCGACATTCATTTCATCAATTTCACGGCATCACTCTTAGTTCGTCTCATCCGGGAGCAAAAGCAGCTGTGTGACAACTGCGTGTGATGCCGTGTTAAGAAGAAGGGCAAGCATTTTTCTTATCAAATGCCACCCCTCCGCAGAAGGTCTTATTTCTAGGAAAAAAATTGTCATTGCGGTTAAAAAGTGGCATATGGTGCCGTGCGAAGAAGAACATGCATTTTTCTTATCAGCAGGCACGACGAATTCAGGCTCCCGCTGTTAGAATCGTAGCAATTAATAAAGGTTCTCTGAGAAGTGTGTTTTTTGAAGAATTCAACATTGTTTTCGAGAGCGAGTGAAGACGTGCGCGCTGTCTGTAATTTTCTACATAACTTTTTCGGGTATATGATCACGTCGCCATTTATTTTATGCAACGACATTACAGCTTATGTTGCGATGTGATGAAATATCCAGAAATGTTTAACTGAATGTAGAGAGCGAGCTTACATTTACCACTATCGCGTATCTCCCTATACAGAGGTATACAGTCAACAATTATCTCTCTTAATATACCAAGATAGAATGATGGAAATTCTTTGATATCGACATGAAATGCCCTCCATGATGCGCTTTACAGCGGATTTCGGATAGTGATGGATGAGCAAAATGCTCGCTGTCGGAAATGATGCTCCTCTTGAACATTCTGCTGTAGCTATAAAACATTCATTCTGCGAGGATAAATTTACATATAAGAAAATTATAGAGATGGATATAGATTGAATTGAGTAAACACGTCCTATTGTCGATGAATACAAGGTGCTTCTGAAAAGTTAGGTGAATTTTCTCAGAAAATGAAGGAAATAAGATTTACAAACTGCTGAAACTGCTGTGCCAGTATTAGTCTTAGTTGTAAGAAAGAGGAATTCTGTTAAAATTCAGTAAGGGCGCGGTTGGGCAATGAAGTCTCGGGCCACTGGCAGTGTGTGGTTATAGTCGGCAGCCAGTAGGCCAGGCGGAGTAAACACGGCACGGAGCTGCAGCGGCGTATAGCACGTACGATTTGTTTGGAGTGGTGAAACAGCGAGGCAGGGAACTGCCGCGTTGCTTTTATTGCGATGTATGAGGCGAGGCAGTAAGCCAGAGCCCAGTGTGGCGATGTGTAAGTGGCTGACTTATGGGAATTTACCCCTGCCATAGTTTCTGTCTCTCTCTCTCTCTGACACCATGTCAGAAGCGAGGGGAAAGGTAGTATAAATAGGAACTTTTAGCATGACGGGGTGATCCAGGTCAGTCGAGAGTCAGGTCGGACCTGTGCTGGTGTACGCTTTTAGTGGCCAGTCTGGCAGCGATGTTGTAGATAATCTGTGTAAACCTGTACTTTATTTCTATGTACTTGTTCGGGCTGTATTCCGCCTCCGGGGACACAACACCGGGGCGGGACGGAACGGCAGCAGGGTACTTGGCGATTGCACGATCTGCTTGAAGGAGGGCAGTGTCAGCAGTCTGCAGCGGGTCCAGGACGGGCCACATTCGCTTCCCACCTGGCGTACCATGGTCTGACGAGGCGTACGCTGCGGGAGGCGCAGCAGCGCTGGAGCCGTGCCGGAGACGGCGGCGGGTGTTGCCATCCGGCAAGCACCATTAGCGGCATCGCATCCAGGAGAGTGCGGGTTCGAGTCTGGTCCTGTCCTGGGAGCAGCAGCGGCCGAAGGTCACGGGTGACTAGTACATCCATTTTCGTCCCATGGTCGGACAGAGCAGACCAAACACGGCGGTGGGCGGCGGGGACCAGGGACTGTAAAAGTCTCCGGAATCGCGGGCAGCTACGCGGCGCAGGATTCGGTACTTCGATGGGCGGCGACAGGGCAGAGCGCGGCCGACTTCCAGCTGAGCGGCCTTGATGACGGAGCAGCGGTGTCGGCATACCAGGAGTTGCTGAGCTAGCTGGACTCACGGGACAACGCTGCGAGTGGCAGGCCGACACTACGCTGCACCTATCGTAATGCTGTAAATTATGTGAATAAAGGAATACTTCCGAATACTGCTATATCACTCTGCACTGCCCTTAGGCGCTGTTGAACTTCGTCGGCCTCCTGACAAAATACGGCGCGGTGGGTCCCGACTTCATATCTGCCAACTGGAGTCCCGGGTTTGACTCATCGACAGCCCGCAACAAAACAAACACATGAGTTCTAAACACTTGTCGCACTTGTTGTTTGAGAGGTGTGCGTTAACCCGAACGTGGCTAATCTTCCTGTCCTTTTTGTCTCTAAAGCAGTTAAACCACTCAGACTCACCCTTTTTACTCACAGCTTCAACTCGGTACACAACAGTAGCCGATGAGTTTCGCTATTGAGCACCTAAATAACTTATGGTGGCCCTCCTATATCCACGGAGAACAGAGGCTGCATGCAGTATGGGATAGCCGCGGCGTGCTACGTTATTGGCGGGTTGGGATTTTAATTTAAGTTACTAACAATGAGACAGAAAAGTCCCGTAGTCAATGATTTTTGCGATTTCGGCAGCAAAATAGTTTGCGGTAGCCACCCGGATGCCAGTGAAAAGAGGCTGCATGCAGTACAACAGAGCGTGCGGGGTTGCCTGCACAGCAGGCGCATGCAGTGCGACTACAGCATAGTTCCGTTCCTACGTACTTAGGGTGCAGTGGGAAGGCAGAGGACGTCGCATGCGATATATTATTTTGCGGCACCAGTCACAAGGATGGAATTACAGCTTTGCAGCATCCTTCCACCAACCTAGGATTTAAGAGACCGCATGGCCCGACGACCGCGAAGTGGAGACTGAACATCATACAACACTCAGCTAAAGTATTTTAAATTTTGTTTTGGGAGTATGACTTAACATGAAGTTTGTATCAAAGTGAATACTAGTTAAATACTCTAACATCGTTGCTCTAGAGAAGAGAGTTAAGTCTTTTACATAATCTATCCAGTAATCTATATTGTGAACTTCTATCATAAGTGATATGCAGTTTTTCTCAGTGCTCAGTGCTGCAGGTGGTTGTATAGACGATACAGACTGGTCAGAATGATAATTTTTTCGAAACCTCTCAGCTGTCTAACACTGCAGCGCAAAGTGCCTTCAACCTTCATCTGTAATGGCGAAAAAGCGAGACGCCTTGCGACATGGGGATGCTTCAGACAGCTAGCTTTCGAGAGGTTTGCATGTGCTCCAGATTAGGACTCTAACTTTTACCGCTTGAGTTACGGAACTGAGAACAGACAGAGTCTGAGTTACTGTTCTTAGCATCGCGTGTGTTGAAAAAGAACAGAGCTCAGAAGTGCATGTGAGATATAAAGTGAGTAATGATGTCCCACTGGCACCGAATTTCGCCACAATTCTGTCCATCTCGTTGTGGACGCGATGGAAATGTCGTCATACACCTCTTACCCAAAATTTTACCCTTGTTTTGATACCACCGCGACAGATGTCAAAACCGCTACAACCAGCGTTGAAATCACGTGGTATCCTTACGGTTGCCCAAGGAAAACATTTCGCTCACACTCTCGCTCAGAATCGACACAAAAAGGCATCAGGAGGTGGCGTAAAGGGCGCCATGAAATCTTACCTTTCCTTGCGGCTTTGATTGACGTACATATCGTAGTCGAAAAAGTCAGTTGGTATTGGATGAGCAACAGTGAAAACGTTCTTGACGACTTTCGACACTTCTAGCATCCCCGGACAGTTCAGCCTTATCCTAAGGACATCGTTGGGCTGCAGTCACACTGAACGTTTACTGAGACGTTTGGACTGCAGTGTGTAGCGTTAAGCTTATCTAGGAGAGCTAATCGGTCGCCTAGAATTGCTCCGAGGTAAGGTGAATTTAATGCATGGTTGAACTCTAGCGGGCCCTAGGTTCATGGAGCGCATCAGGCAGAAAAAACAGTTGAGCGTTTCCGGCCAACCAGGTGCAGAGACAATAAGTGCATCGCCGGAAACGGTAAATCCCAGGGCTGGGAATTTGGACTGCTGATTCTCGCATTGCCTTTAGCAGAATATGTTTCAGGAAGTGGCGGGGTGTCAAACTCAAAGATAGCCAAGTTACTGCTCTTTGAGTTTCGACAATAGCTCACATCAAGTATTAACGCAGATTTGAATACATTTGCGATCTCAGAAAGATTGGACACTTCCACTGACACAACAGTATGTCAGTATCTTAAAAACAACAAATGCTAATAATTCTAGTGACTAAATATTTTCACAATGAACCTGTGAATCGACAACGTTTAATTGCTTCATGCAATTTCAGTATATAGTATCTCAGATGATAGCATTGTACTAAAATATCATTCGTGAAAGCTAAGTATCTATATTCGACGTCTTGATTGGTGGTTTTAATTCCACATAACATTGTCCCTGCAGCGCAACCCTTGCCAATGCAACGTAAGCCATACACTAGCCTAACATTTATATCATACAACTTCTTTCCACTATTACCACTACGAGGAATACCGTTAGAATTAGAAAATGAAACTTCTGCAGCACATTTGTTACACTTCAATAACATTTTACGTGCAAACCAATGTGTGAAGTTATTTTCAATTCCAGTCCTCTTTCTTTGCAAACTTGGCATAATACGTTATGTTTCAAAATATTAGAGAGCAAGGCCAGGTTAATTATTTCATTCACATCATTACTGTCACTTTCATAGTTTTCAAATTTTTCCTTGCTGTCAGAAAGTTTCTTGCTGGAAGAAGTTCCGTCACATTCATTTGGAGTAGACGGTGAAGCAATCTGAGCAGCGTCTCCCTTCGAAACAACAAAAGATTTCTTCTTCCTCTCATTGTGCCTTTTGTTAAAGACTCGATTGCTGAAACGGGGTATATTGATACACAAACGAAATACGTAAAACAGATACGAGCAAAATTCGTGAAATACGCTAAATTGAACAGCTAAACAACACAAAGCAAATTCCACGTGTCAACACACACGGTATAGCGTTTATGTTTACCGATATGAACAGTAACTTGTCACAGAGATAAAGCCATACAACGTTGCAAAACAAAACGCTGCCTAATTCTGCAAAGATACCCTGCTTGCAGCCAGCGAGCGGCGCCGTCAGAGGTGACACACCAAGTCGCTACAACCGTTTTCGCGACGCGTCAACATTGCAGCGATAAAAAACACACTTAGAATTCACTTAGAAGGGTGAAATTTGATTTATTTTATTCATAAAACTCCAAATAATTTTATAATGAAGAAGAAAACGTTAATTTTGTCATTTTCATCGTTCCGGCTCCACTAAAACTGTGCTAATTTAAAGAGACCGAAAGATGCCTCTGTCTAGAAGGCACGAATAATTGTTTATGTAATTTTCTGCGATAATCTGTATTCATTGAACGTGATCGCACTTCCGAAAGAATACTGGTTATCTTACTTATGAACCAACAATTACTTTTAGTTGTGAATGATCTAAATGTAACCGAATGGTTATAATATTTCATTTATTCAAATATTGTTGTAATAGTTTGGTATGGGAAAGTGGACATGTTGAATCAAATTATGTCTGTAGATATTGAGAACGATGCATTTTTGATATAGGTGGCCTACATCCAATGAGAGTTGGGCAGTGGCGGAACACTGTTGGAGTCAATTTAAGACTGGAACTTTTCGAGCGAAGAGCTCAAAGGAGCGATTGTGGACACTTTCACGCGAGTTCTGGGAGGAGACAGAACTGCCTGTGGTTGTGAGTGGTATTGGATTGTGGAGGTCATTGATTGTGGACATTGAGCGGCCGCTACCATAGTATAACTTCTGAACGAATTTATATTTCGAAAGGTTTGCATGTGCTCCAGATTAGGACTCTAACTTTTACCGCTTGAGTTACGGAACTGAGAACAGACAGAGTCTGAGTTACTGTTCTTAGCATCGCGTGTGTTAATTTGTGAACCATTATGTGGAACTGTTTTGAGGTGGCGAATGATCGTGTATTGTGATCAAGTTTGGGGATTTTGCCACCATTCTCGTAACGCTCTCGACGTAACTTTACTGCATTTCATAAGTGTATTTTCTGTCCCTATTTTAACCGAACATCACAGTACCACTTCCCGTTTACACGAGATGTCCTATCTTGAATAAAAATTATTCAACATACTTCTGTGCCGTCTATAGCAAATACAGATGTTAGGATAGAACCTTTTTATTAAATTATTCACTTAGCTTTATTTTTTGTTTTTTATTAACTCGCAATTCTAGCCGGTGCATTGGCTATTTGACTGCAGGATTCCATCTGGTGGTTATTACGAGGTGCATTCAAGTTCTAAGGCCTCCGAATTTTTTTCTCCGGACTGGAAAGAGATAGAAACATGCGCATTATTTTAAAATCAGGCCGCGTTCATTGTCAATACGTGCCAGAGATGGCAGCACCGTACGGCATATGGAATTTCACCGCCAACGGCGAGAATGAGAACTGTTTTAAATACTTAAAATGGCGACGTTTTCCTTACTTGATCAGCGTGCAATCATTCGTTTTCTGAATTTGTGTGGTGTGAAACCAATTGAAATTCATCGACAGTTGAAGGAGACATGTGGTGATGGAGTTATGGATGTGTCGAAAGTGCGTTAGTGGGTGCGACAGTTTAATGAAGGCAGAACATCGTGTGACAACAAACCGAAACAACCTCGGGCTCGCACAAGCCGGTCTGACGACATGATCGAGAAAGTGGAGAGAATTGTTTTGGGGGATCGCCGAACGATTGTTGAACAGATCGCCTCCAGAGTTGGCATTCTGTGGGTTCTGTGCACACAATCCCGCATGACGACCTGAAAATGCGAAAAGTGTCATCCAGGTGGGTGCCACGAATGCTGACGGACGACCACACGGCTGCCCGTGTGGCATGTTGCCAAGCAATGTTGACGTGCAACGACAGCATGAATGGGACTTTCTTTTCGTCGGTTGTGACAATGGATGAGACGTGGATGCCATTTTTCAATGCAGAAACAAAGCGCCACTCTACTCAATGGAAGCACACAGATTCACCACCACCAAAAAAATTTCGGGTAACCGCCAGTGCTGAAAAAATGATGATGTCTATGTTCTGGGACAGCGAGGGCGTAATCCTTACCCACTTCGTTCCAAAGGGCACTACGGTAACAGGTGCATCCTACGAAAATGTTTTGAAGAACAAATTCCTTGCTGCACTGCAACAAAAACGTCCGGGAAGCGCTGCGCGTGTGCTGTTTCACCAAGACAACGCACCCGCACATCGAGCTAACGTTACGCAACAGTTTCTTCGTGATAACAACTTTAAAGTGATTCCTCATGCTCCCTACGCAACTGACCTGGCTCCTAGTGACTTTTGGCTTTTTCCAACAATGAAAGACCCTGTCCGTGGCCGCACATTCACCAGCCGTGCTGCTATTGCCTCACCGATTTTCCAGTGGTCAAAACAGACTCCTAAAGAAGCCTTCGCCGCTGCCATGGAATCATGGCGTCGGCGTTGTGAAAAATGTTAACGTCTGCAGGGCGACTACGTCAAGAAGTAACGCCAGTTTCATCGATTTCGGGTGAGTAGTTAATTATAAAAACAAATCGGAGGCCTTAGAACTTCAATGCACCTCGTATTTGCAGTGAATTAGCTGCAGGGCATGAAAGTAAACGTGCGGAGCTCAACCCTAGGACTACACCGAGTATTTCCTTAATGAAAGCCGTGCATAGTCCAAGTACCTAAGGTATGAGCAATATCAGGCAAATTCGTAACTGGTTTGCTCGTATGGGATCCTGTAAGGCAGAGCAACCCACCAGCAATAGCTGCAGGTATCGTCGCAAGCATGACCGCAGTATTTGCTCTGGGTATACAGGGTACAACCACTAGGGACCTTTTAAAACCAGTAGGAGAATTATGAACGCCATTCGAAGCAGCAAATGGGTCCTTCCAAGAGCGCACAGTTCGGCAACACCCTGTGTGCCACCTACACACATATGTTGAGCACGTTAGAAATGTACTGGTCAGAGAATTCCTCACTCTTTTAGTTGAGTGGTGTCTCGCGGCTTCTCTATCGCCTAAGGGCAGGCACACCCTTCGGCGCCATTTAGGTGTGACTACCTTGAATGCTACTGGACGTTAAAGCAGAATGTTAATTACGACTTGCTTTTAGCAAACAATAGCCACCAACTACTTTACCGGGAACGAGTAATAGCCGTTCTCTGGTCAGCGTTTTTTTTCCTGAAGTGTCAATCGGAGGAGAGCTCATACTGACACACAAGTGGGGTACCTCGTGTTTTCGGTGAAGTCGTAAGACACGTTGGTCTTCCTGGTTCGCTTATTTTTTAAGATTACCCTTAAATTTGTTACCATCACAGCACAAAATATTTGTCATTATGAATGGAGAACACCCGTCACTTGTGAACATTCTACAATATTTATTATTTACCACTTTCTGGATGAAATCTGAGTAGGAGTTGTGCAACACCAGTTAGTCAAGCGCTCGGCGCCCGAGTTTTGTTCGCGCTATGCGTAAAAATTCATGGCTGCCACTGCGGATTCTTCCTCTGTAGGAACCATGCAGACAGCACAAGGAAGAGAATTCCGACCTATCTGTACTCCAGTACAGCACCCTGTGTGTTGTTACCCTTTTTTGTGTCCATATGACTTTCGTCTATGGGTAAGAGCCAGGAGGAGGAAAGGTGTTGAAACAAAACGTCCTGATGGTGTCCAAATTGTAATGTAAATCTTTACATGCCCGAGTGTTTCAATAAGACACTCAGGCGGCAAATTTTCTGTTAGTTTTAGTATTTCATAATTCACCTCTCACGAATACTTAACGCAGCTTCTTTCATCGTTTTAAATGACACATCACAAGAATTTGTTTTATTTATGGTTACAATGCTTTGACTGTCGGAGAATGTGTTAAATGCAGGCGTCCAACTGCCCCAACCACTGGGGCTGAAGCCCGTCTCTAAATTGTTCGGCTATGAGTTTCAAATAAATGTACTGTAAATTTTGGGAGAACAAAGATGTCGAAGTAGGTGCAGCCAGATTGTGTTTAAGTAGATTTAACTCAGAAGATTTACTTTGATAAAAATTTAAAGCGAAACTATTTAGTTTACATAAAATATGGCACCGCGAGTTAATCGATATACGACAAATTACAGATATTATTCAGGAAGAAAAATAAACAGTGGAACATACAGTACACTTCGGTGATTCGTTTGAACGGTATGGCAGACCAAGGTGATATTGTCTTTTACAAGAGCGATATGACAAATGAGACACATGATGTTATTAAAATAGTAAGTGAAACAACTGAAATTATAGAAAGTAAAATTACAGGGCAAGTGAAACCACGGAATTAAAATAAATAGCCGAGAACCAGTTAGTAAAATAATAAAAACTGTAGAATATTTATACGTATCGTGTGCTTTTCATTCCTAACGTATAAAATATTTTATGTATGACTAACTAGTCAACGAAATAGCGTATTAATTGTCCTCCAAAACTGTCTGTGGAGGTCAATTTAGAAGACTGTTGTTTCCGTTCCTTAAATGTGTAACTGTACTTTTTTTTCCTTCTTTTTCACTTAATGCCACTAAAACAGTTCCCAATCTGAGCCGGCGGATTGTCTCGTCATTAGAATGTCTGCGCCTACACACTTTCTATTATTCACTTAACATAAGTATCTACTTGTCATATGATTTATCCAAGAACGTATCAGAGATTTCTGAAGAAAATTTCAACAGCTGAAAAACAGTTGGGCACTATCACAATCATTTACAGAGTTTGTAGTTTTTGATCGGATTCTTTTTCTAATTACTCTTTGGCCCACAGTAGATAGCCTTTTACATCTGAGTAATGAAGATGCAGGACAACTTGCGTTTCGCCAGAGGCCCCTGTCTCTCCCAGAGAGAACCGGACAATGAGGCTCCAGTACTCAGTGGAGTACTCAGTGTATACACCAGAGAGGGCCATTTCAATGTCTGCCACTCAATTTATGTCAACAAGGTGTTGCAAGCAAGGGAAACTGCCTACCGCATTGGCAGACACGACAACCACTTCCGACGTAACGTAAACCGCTGCCGTCAGGCGCATACCACCGATATCTGCTTCATACTGGCCACCCTTCGTCAGCAGTGCAGCTCAGGACCGTGAGCTACAATTTATGGCTGATAGGCTGTAAGTTGTGTACTTTTATAAGCACTGGTCAGCTAACGTAAACGGTTACACTAAGTCCTGAAAGACTGAACCTGTACTCTGCTTTATGTATTTTCATGACCTAATAATCACCTTTATAGCGCTCTCTGACTATGAAATAATTAGTCACGACAGCACACAGTTACAAGAAACTGCGCACAACGAACAACAGGTACTCACAGCTCATGTAACTGAAAATCAGAGTGTAACCACTTTCAAAAACCTCTTAAAATTACTGAGCGTAAATGTGGTTCGATTCTAGGTAAATACGATACTACGGAATGATTCCCGTTGACTGTAATCAGAATACTTCAATCCGAAAACAGTCTAGCATGTAAAATTCCTCACGAAAATAATTCAATACTCATTTATTTAAAGAAAAACATCTACATATACTATTGAGAAAGCGGAACACCATCACTAACACGCCGTGCACAAATTAGTGCGTGAGATCAACAATACAACACCGTAATACATAAATCTGCCACAGCAAGTCTCCGGCCCGACGTCATCGACAAAAGTCACCTTTCACAATTTCAAAATTTTTATGTACGGGGAGCGGGATATCTTACTCATTCATTGGAGACACTATTTTACTGAATTATTTGATTATCTGTATCGTCCATCACTGAACTGACAAAGTGGGATGCTCGCAACAGGTGTGCTCAGAATGGTGTGGTGTAACATGTGCTTCAAGATTAAGCACCGAAATTAAATAAATGACAGAAGAGAGCGTATGTGAATAAACAGAAAACGGAAAGAGTGCTCTCTATTAAGCTCAAAATAATGAAACAGTAGGAACACACTACGTGGGTTTCACTATTAACAAACACATCAATCGAGTTTCTAGCAATCACAGAAATTTAAAATTTTTATACACGTCTTCCGTCAAATAATCTGAAATGCAGGAGAGAATTATGAAACTAAGTGTACAAAGAATTAGACTGAGTAACTATGAAACGTTCCGCTAATCAGCGTCCAACTTAGGAAAAGCAATGGATCTCTGAACCTCTGTTAAACCACGTGATGAAATACGAGAACACACTCGCAGTACATCACCAATAAGACGAGAAATTAAGGCCATTTATATGTGCGGGTACTAATATCTCCCGAATGACAGTGTTTTGCACGTTGCGTATTAATAACACTTCAAGTGACTGTAATGATTTCGCAAGATATCCTACTGCTATCACCACCTCCATACAGTCTACATTTCATCGCCGCAACGTGCAGGACACGTGTGACCCAGTTGGACACCTAGCCCCTCGACAAACCTAGCACTTGATTGGCTGGAACTAAACGAAACTCGCCAAAGATGAAACACTCACCTACCACACTGCTTCACAAATAGTGAGCACAACGAGCCCGATGACCTATCAATACCGATGTGGCCCATAAAAAATTCATCTCTTCTGCTAACCTCTACAACACAGAGTTGGACTTGCAGCCCACGTCCTGGATTCTTTGGTGCATGTATTGCAATCGCTGTCTTCCTTAGTATATGTTTTTATCCTCTAAACCTTCTTCCAGTACCATGGAAGTTATTCCCTGATGTCTTAACAGATGTTCTGTCTTTGTTGTCAGCGTTTTCCATACGTTCCTTTCCTCGTCGATTCTGTAGAAGACCACCTCATTCCTTTCATTATCAGTTTACCTAATTTTCAACATTCTTCTGTAGCATTACATTTCAAATGCTTGGATCCTCGTCTGATTCTGATTTCCCACAGCCCCTGATTCACTATTCTACAATGTTGTGCTCCCAACATACATTTTCAGAAATGTATTCCTCAAATTAAGGCAGATATTTGATACTTGCAGACTTTATTGGCTGTAAAAATTGCTTTTTACGTGTGAAAGCCTGCTCTTCATGTCTGTCAAGGTTATTTTTATTCCAAAGTAGCAGAATTCCTGAACTTCATCCACTTTGTGATTACCAATTTTCATGTTAAGCTTCTCGCAGTTTTCATTTTGTCTACTTCCCATTATTTTCATAGTTATTCGGTTTACACTCACTGCATATCCCGTATTCATTAGAGTATTCATTCCATTCAGCAGATCCTGTAATTCTTTTCACGTTCAATAAGGATGGCAATGTCATTCGTGAATTTTAATCCCAATCTCATATCTTTCTTTTAGTTCCTTTATTGCTTTTTCAATATATAGGTTCAACATTAGGGGCGAAAGACTGCATGCTTGTTTTATATCCCTCTTACTCTCCTTACAGCGTATCTTTGCGAAATGTATGCTAAAATTATTTTGCAATTTGAAGCACTGCAAGTAATTGTTTCATTTTTATTTCTCACTGATGTTATTTCTTTTAATTTCATAAAACTCTTGCATTAATGTCCTATAAATATGAGCTCAACGCGTTCGAATATATGCAAATGATGCAAAAACTTTTATTGTACATAGTGATGTTTGATATTCTCTAGGACAAATGTTTTCTTCTGATTACTAACATGAGCACTGATACAAGAGTAAGGCGAGAATCAAATCCGGTAACGATTCAGTTTGTCCTCTGTTGTAATGTGTGACGAGGGCCTCCCGTCGGGTAGACCGTTCGCCGGGTGCAAGTCTTTCGATTTGGCGCCACTTCGGCGACTTGCGCGTCGACTCTGTCGTAATCAGAGTGATGTTAGATATTCTCCAACTAAGAAAAATATAGTGACGGGAAAAAATCGCATCACCAAACAGTAATTAACGTAGAGCAATGAAATTTCAGTAATATATTTGTGTAGGTAACATATTTAAGTGGTTAACATTCCAAGATCACAGGATGACGTAAGAGAGAGATTAACCATTCCATATGCGAAATGATAGTGCACTAACAACCGGTATAACCAGCAGATTGTGTTGTACAAGTGCCGGATGTCGAACGGTGGGATGGAAATCATGCCTGTTGCTCTTGGTCGGTCAATTATAGGATTGTTAATGCTGGTTTCACATCACGCTGGAGTTCTCGCCAGACAATGTCCCATGTGTGGTAGATTGGAGACACATCTGATGATCGAGCAAGCTAAGACAAATGACGACACTCTGTAGCAAATGACGACACTCTATAGAGCATTTTGGGCTACAACAGCCATATGTGGGCAAGCGTTTTCCTGTTGAAAAACGCCCACAGGAATCCCGGTTTTGACTGGCTGCACAGCTGGACAAATCACCAAACTGACTTAGAAATTTTCAGTCAGAGTGCATGGGATGACCATGATAGTGCTCCTGCTGTCATACGAAATCGCACCCCGGACCGTAACTCCAGGTGTACGCCGTGTATCTAGCACGCAGACCGTTTGCTTCCAGGCCCTCAACTGGCCACCTTCTAACCAACATACGGTCATCATTGGCACTAAGGCAAAAACAGATTTCCTCAGAGAACACAAGAGACTTCCACCCTGCACTCCAGTGGGCTCTCGCTGAAGTCGCAAATGGCGGTGCTGTGGTGTGAGTGAAAAAATGCACGCTACAGGTCGTCTGGCTCGGAGCTCTTCATGAAGTAACCGTTTTGTAACAGTTAGTTTTGTCACTGTGCTGCCAACTGCTGCTCAGATTGTTGCTGCAACGCAGTATGATACGTCAGAGCTATACGCCGAACACGATGGTCTTCGCTCTTCGTAGTGCCACTCTGCTCTCCGGAGCCCGGTCTTCTTGTGACCGTTCGCTTCAATGACCACCGCTGCCAGCAATCACGTACAGTGGCCAGTTTCCTGCCAAGTCTTTCTCCAATATCACAGAAGGAACATCCAGCTTCTCGTAGATCTCTTACGAGACTCGGTCGAGCTCGGTAAGGTGTTGGTAATGGCACCTTCGTTACCTTGCAAGCATTTTGGAAAACACGTCACTTTGTTTATGGAGTACGTGATTGATTCTTTTGTAAATATTTTTTTGTTTATTTATAGACGTAATCACATGTTTATGACACAGTCATAACCGGTTTCGGCCATACAAGGACCATCTTCAGATACTAAAATACTAAAACAATACAACAGAAAATATATATATATATATATATATATATATTTTTTTTTTTTTTTTTTTTTTTTTTTTTTTTTTTTGCCATCAGTCTACTGACTGGTTTGATGCGGCACGCCACGAATTCCTTTCCTGTGCTAACCTCTTCATCTCAGAGTAGCACTTGCAACCTACGTCCTCAATTATTTGCTTGACTTATTCCAATCTCTGTCTTCCTCTACAGTTTTTGCCCTCTACAGCTCCCTCTAGTACCATGGAAGTCATTCCCTCATGTCTTAGCAGATGTCCTATCATCCTGTCCCTTCTCCTTATCAGTGTTTTCCACATATTCCTTTCCTCTCCTATTCTGCGTAGAACCTCCTCATTCCTTACCTTATCAGTCCACCTAATTTTCAACATTCGTCTATAGCACCACATCTCAAATGCTTCGATTCTCTTCTGTTCCGGTTTTCCCACAGTCCATGTTTCACCACCATACAATGCTGTACTCCAGACGTACATCCTCAGAAATTTCTTCCTCAAATTAAGGCCGGTATTTGATATTAGTAGACTTCTCTTGGCCAGAAATGACTTTTTTGCCATAGCGAGTCTGCTTTTGATGTCCTCCTTGCTCCGTCCGTCATTGATTATTTTACTGCCTAGGTAGCAGAATTCCTTAACTTCATTGACTTCGTGACCATCAATCCTGATGTTAAGCTTCTCGCTGTTCTCATTTCTACTACTTCTCATTACCTTCGTCCTTCTCCGATTTACTCTCAAACCGTACTGTGTACTCATTAGACTGTTCATTCCGTTCAGCAGATCATTTATATTAAAACCTAAAAATAAGTGCAATACTTAACCAGGCTTATTAGTGATGTAACTGAATTTATGCGAAATACAAATAGTTCATATCTAAAGACGGCATACACTGGACACAGGTTCATGTGTTGTCGAACTAGGTATAAAATGTAAAACACTGGTCATATATAGATATAAAAATTTTGTTATATTTTCATCACCCTCTTTGCACTAGATGAGCGCATCCTCTATAAGATGACATCTGCACTAGACAGTGCAGATGTCAACAACCTCTAAGGCGGAGGAGCGTGCCATCCTCCTGCAGCAGAGCGCTACACTCGTCGTCCTGCCCGTGTCGTCCCTGACGTACCAATGGACAACGGCATAAACAGGCAATAGCCGGAAATACAGCGCCATCGGTCGTCAGAAGTACACTCTACAAGTGCAACTACTATTTTCACCTATAGCAATGTTTTCTCCTTGTTCTGAAACGTTATTCTACTGATTTAACGATCTGTACTGTAATCTTAAATTTTATGTACATTTGACCTAAATATTAATAGTAAATTTGTATATTTTAGGCTTTTAAAAAATTAAAACTGTCTTATAGAGGACGCACGCATCTAGCGCAAAGAAGGTGAACAAAATATAACAAGGTTTATATCTATAACACCGGTGTTTTACATTTTATAACTAGTTTGACAACGCATGAGCCGGCCGCTGTGGCCGTGCGGTTCTAGACGCTACAGTCTGGAACCGCGCTACCGCTACGGTCGTAGGTTCGAATCCTGCCTCCGGCATGGATGTGTGTGATGTCTTTAGGTTAGCTAGGTTTAAGTAGTTCTAAGTTCTAGGGGGCTGAAGACCTCAGAAGTTAAGTCCCCTTGTGCTCAGATCCATTTGAACAACGCATGAACCTGTGTTCAGTGTATGCCTCCTTTAGGTAGGAACTATATGTATTTCGTATAAATTCAGTTACATTAGTAATAAGCGTGATTAAATATTGCACCTATTTTTTGGTTTTAATATAAATTTTCTGCTCTATTGTTTTAATATCTGAAGATGGTCACCGTATGGCAGAATCCAGTTATGACTGTGTCATAAACATGTGATTGCGTCTATATATCAACAAAAAAATTACTTAAAAGCATTCTTGATTAGCTTCAACTCGCCACCAAACTGACACTCAGAACATTTACAGCGTGTGCTTAAATCGGAACTGATCTGCACCCCATAGTGGAGGTAGTAGCGCCACAATTATCCGACTGCCGCGAAATTTGAATAGACATCGCCTTCCCAATGCCTTCTTCGAGTAGCGTTTTTTTTCCGTTAGAGTATTTTCTTTTGAGTACTAATACAAGGGAAAGGCGAAATCGAGACCCGTTAACGACTCATTTTTTCTTCTGCCGTTATGCACAACTCACTTAACATGTTTAATGTAAAACATTCCCGCGAACTTTAGTCTGCGCTTTAAGGCAGCGTGACAGAGCCCTCCTGCTTACTGACTCTATGGCCCGTCTTCACAGTGACAACTTTTACGACATTTGGCGTTTTGAAATCACATCAGGTATCAATGGCTGAAACAGTCCCCTAACTCCCCCCTTAGGGTCCACCATCTACGGATGCAGTTGTTATTTTCTTCCTACGGCTAGAGCCACTGTAACTATAACAGTGAGTAGCTTTTGACGTTCAGCTCGCTGGAGGATGGTGACACTTTTATAGGGTAACTCCAACGATGAGTTACCTTCCAGTACTATGCCACTAAAAATATAGTGGGCATAATGTATAATGTTGTCACGCAATCAACACAAAGAGCAAGAGTGAGGAGAGAATCGGCGGTATTTGCGTAGCGCACGTAGTAACAACGAAGCTGCAGTCCACTATCTGTAAGCAAAACGGTCCGAAATCCATCAAATCACACAGTAATGGGATTTCCATTCTGAAATACAGCTTGATCTACAGGAGTTATTGTAACGTCCCCTTGGAAAAATTAATAAATTGCTGTGCTGGTAAACCTCTTACATTATTTGCTTTTCAAACAGCTGAGCAAAACTGAACGTACTCAGACATTACTCTCTTTACTTATTCTGATCAACACTAAACTGACACACAATATTTTTAGCGCAACGCAATCTGACTTTCAATAATCCCTACAAAAGAATGGCCCTGACTAACATTAACCTATACCTTTCACAAATCACTTACCTCACCAAAATCTTCGTTACTCGAACTACTGTAATACAGCGAGCGCCACTACTGCCAGCTAAATAAAAGATTCAAACTACGGAAGGCACTAACTACTGACAGCCATAGTTAGAAAATGAAAGATTTTAATAGAGAACAAACAATGTATTTACATTAATAGTGTTGAAAAATCATAATATACATAGCAGTTCATGACATCCAGTCTTACAAATTACAAAACTCCGCCATTTCTCTCCCCACATCCACCACTGCTGGCGGCTCACCTCCAACTGCGCAACGCTACGCGTTGTTCACATTCAGCTGCCCAACACTACAATGGCAGACAACAATGCAAACTAGCCACAGACTGCACACAGCACAGCCAGTGATTTTCATACAGAGCGCTACGTAACGTTGCCAGTAAGAAAACATAAACAGCCTATAACATTCCTGTCTGCTACTGCTATACCATAACCTCGAAATTGGAGGCAGTTTGCAAACAGAATTATTATGTTAGATTAATAATGGTATAAAGCAACAGAACAGTGTTACACTCTGAGAGGAATTTTGCTAGGTTGACCGTGTTGTACCTAACGGGAATGGCTTATCGGAATGAAAGTCAGAATTACGTAAATGTTTGAACAGTAACAAACAAAATTTTGCCTATCTGTACTGTTCAACTGATAAAGAAAACGGTCACCAGCCTAACTAGGCAAGAGAATGATTAACATTCTCGTTTAAAAAAATAGTTATTAGTGATTTTAACGAATAAACACAACCTACAATTTGTCACACGCGAGTGCAATGAACTCTGACACATACATATGTTTACGGTAAGATTGAAACTAACAGTTAGAGCAGCAGAAACTATTTGCAAAATTATAAGGGATACCGAAACACACTATTACTTTCAGGGCTTAAAGAAATTATGGTTTTTATAATATTACTATTAATATGCACTTCTAATACACAAGAGAAACAAACACTTAGCAAACATGAGTATATAACGTTTCACAACTTCAGCTTTCTCACTTTTACTACATCGAAACACAATGTTGACAAAATTGCAAGTAACTGACTCACCTTTTAGAATTTACTACAGACAACAATGTGATCATTTGTTTTATAAGCCTCAGTCTTAAGAACTTTTAATTTTGAAGTTAGCAACAGCACTTTAATAAGCAGTTTTAATAGGAATATTTTCAGCAAACAACATTTACTTTAATTCACTCTCTTGCCACCTTAATTTTAAATTTATTTTTACTGTATTGAAAAGGCATTAATGAGCAAAATATTGGGCTTTAATGTTCTTTTAGTAAGGACACTCGGATATCACTCTAGCTCAAACGGAGAGGAACCTGAGAGGTGTTATGATGAGGAAAAAAATCAAGGTAGGTACATAAATTCAGATAAAATTTACCTTATATTTGAGCACACTAACACACCCATTAAGCTGATCCTTCACTGTACATCATTATAGCATTCCGATGCAATGGTTGCGCAATGTGGTGGCAACTGCATGTTGGTAGGTGGAATTGCAGGCAGAATTGCTGGATTGTCATTTCTTGGTGGCGATGATAGATACAAATTCCAGAATAGTTCCAGCTATTTATCCATCCATCCGAGGCATTGAAAAGCGGCAGGAAAAGCCTCTCCCGGAACCAGCACAATATGCATCTTTTACATGGCAGTGCATAGACTCTTAGCTTGTCCCCGACTCGTAGCTCGTCCCCGACTGACTATCACTTCCACCTTTTCCACCTAAGCCAACCACAATTTGCGCGCGCTACACAGTTCCGTTCCCGAGGGGAACCACTACACCATTTACACACAAACTAATTAAGAACCCTAAGTGAGAATCAGCAATTTACATAACAGCAACCAAATGCATTAAATAAAACATAACATTTACACATATTGACATCTCTACAAAAAAATTATTCACACAAAATTACAATTATATACAGTAAGTTTTGTTCCCTCCAAATGGGACAAAGAGTTTAAATGAAAGATACACTACTTTGCATTGACACAAACCACGACATCAAAGTTTTAACAAAGAAAAGAGTATACAATTTTTTGTTATCTATTCAATCAAAAACATTTACAGGAGCTTAACGATGTAATATTAAATGAAACAAAAGCAAAATAAATCAGTTGCGCATTAGAGCTATGGTGTTACAAGCCTACTTACAATATGAATGGTCAGTACAATGGTAGTGTTCTCACAATACAACTGCAAACGAATTTCCAGCAGAAACAGTTTCCGAGACCACTAATATAAAAATTGTTACATTCACGGATCATCAAATGCTCTTGAAACCACAAGACAGCTTCCTCGCGGAATGCCCAAGTGAAAGATTGCACGTGTGGAATACCTTAAAAGGTGGTGAATTAAAAAAAGAAACTAGTAAAGAGTGAGCATCAATTACAAAAAATTAATCCCTCCCTCCAGTTGCGGTTGAGATAAATCCTGCGAACGTCTTTTGATGCTTCTGATTATTGACTGGATTTTACATATATGTAACGTAGGAAAAGAATCAGGAAGTCTTAGAGCTATTTCATAATAAATGCGTTATAGCAGACATAGTGTACAAAAAGGTACTAGGGATTCCCTTATGAGCCGGCCGAAGTGGCCGCGCGGTTCTGGCGCTGCAGTCTGGAACCGCGAGACCGCTACGGTCGCAGGTTCGAATCCTGCCTCAGGCATGGATGTGTGTGATGTCCTTAGGTTAGTTAGGTTTAACTAGTTCTAAGTTCTAGGGGACTAATGACCTTAGCAGTTGAGTCCCATAGTGCTCAGAGCCATTTTTTTTATTCCCTTATGGCACTATATTATAGCGACAGCGTAACGAAAGTTGTGAGAACTAAAATAATTGGCTTCTTTCCGGAAATCACTAAATTTGTCACTGTGAAATACCTTGAAAAACAGGAATGAGAGTTTTTTATGATTTTAGATAAATTCTAAACGCAATAATAATTTACGTACTAAAATGCACAACATCCAAGGTTAAATTGATATCACACTCTAAACGAAGCGAATCGGACAATTTACATCTCCATATGAAAAATTTTTGTTTTATAAAAGTAATTAAATACCAGTGTACGTGAAGATGTCTAAAACATACGTCGTTATTAAAATACATTTTAATTTTTTTAAAGCGAACATATTTATCTCGTAGTCTGCGTAACGAAGTTCCAGATTCGTTTGGATTGTGGTACCGTATTTTTCCATGCGCAAAATGAGTTTCATTCAACCTATCGTATCGAATATTGCATTCGCTACTTTATTGGGGTGTGAATTTCTTCCCCCTTCTCTAGTTGACGGCACCATTCGTATACACCACTTCATTCACTTAATGTTTGATACGATTCCTTTCTGTTTAATTGTTTCAGCTCACATTGGATCAATGTGTAAGTTCATTTTCAGTTCGTGTTGTCCACGTATACCCCCTAAGGGTACAAATAGGGATTTTTTTATCGTATGCACAGGTGTGCTACTATTCGAAATGTTGCGAGATTTTTGTATTGGCAAAAACCCATAGAAATCCTAGTACTACGGCTGCTATCATTACAAGATTGGACTAACCAATCTTAAGGGATTTTCTATAGTGTCACCAGGAATGAGCGATCTCTAGCTGGTAGAACTAAAAACAATACATACAAACTATTATTCTGCTATTCTCGAAAACTTCGGAGGTGTACTTTAGCTATATACTGTTCTTTCTACAAGATCGAACGATGCATAACTAGTGTAATACTTTCTCCGGGAAGCAATCCGAGAACGGAAATTTCGAGGATTTGTGACGAAACAATTCATGGCTTTACACCACAATAACAATCTGCTCACATTTCCATTTTTGTTCTTGTGTTATTGGCACGAAAGGATGATGTTGCTCCAGTCTCCATATTCGCCAGACGTGGCCCCATGTGACATTTTTCATTTCCCAAAAAGAAATAAAACTCATTACTGAGAGAACTAACAAATTTGCCAAAGACGGAGATCCGGAAGTATGCCGAGGATGGAAAAAACATTAGCGTAAGTGCATAGTATATAATGAAGACTGTTTTGGAGGATATATGATTATTAAGACGAATAAATAAAATTCTTTCCTAAACAGTTCTGAACGTAGCTCGTGGTCAAAGAGCTCAAAGAGTTACGACTGTCAGTTTTTCCCATCTACAGGTAAATGTGAATAGCCTTTAATTTTCTCACTTCCTGGAAATGGCACTGACATATATTTATATTCCATTACGATTCGTGTGGATATACATAAAATTCTCTTACCGTTGCAATTAGTTTTCTTTATGTTAAAGAAACTTATTATGCGTATGACTTTGTGGTCAGTCATTGGAATCGAGTTTATAGAGATACAATACCCACTCGCCGTCTTAATTTAGAGTTATTATGGTTTTCTTAAGTTTCTTAGAATACAGTGCCGATTTACTTCCTTATCCTTCTCCACTGTAAACTTGTTTCGTTTGTAATGACGCTGTCACTGACGTGAGGTAAAGATATAGTGTTACCTTTCTTCCTTTCGTCAGCTCATGTCCTGCGTATCCTAACATGCCTAATATACCTACTACAGAAGTAGGAACATGGTATCGTCCGGGAGGGGATGAGACGTGAATCACTAGATGGGGGTTTTTTGTATGTTACATGAGGCTCGTTCTTTTGATAAACGTATTTCTGCTCAGAAGACAGATCGGTAGGTACTTTCTGTTATAACTGCGACCGGGACGGTCGCGGGTTAGCAATGACGGAGAGGCCCGCGAACAACAACACAACGGGAGACGACGGACACGACCAACGAAGGACAGAACGAATACAACAAGATCGAACAACGGAGTCACAAGGAAACAAACACGTCCACTCGTACACAGAACAAGGAAGTCAGCAAAAAAATGGGTGGTCATCAGTCCCCTAGAACTTAGAACTACTTAAACCTAACTAACCTAAGGACATCACACACATCCATGCCCGAGACAGGATTCGAACCTGCGACCGTAGCGGTCACGCGGCTCCAGACTGACGCGCCTAGAACCGCACGGCCACACCGGCCGGCAGAAGTCAGCAGTCTAGCGCGAAGCGAGGTATCAAACGACGTACGCGGGATAGAACAAAGTGGCGGGTAAAAAACAGAAGACACAGAAACAAATAACACGAAGCCGTTGACACTCGAAAAAAAAACACACTAAAAACTGTCGGCACGGCGCACAAACACTGACGGCTTTGACGGCACATGTGAACTTACGAGCGTGACGCCGAAGAACACTAAACACTAATACGATGGCACACACACGAGAAACTGATGGCGATGATCTCTGGCGCGCGAATGTTCACGTAACGTGTGCGAGTCCAGGGACCTGCCAAGAGGTGAAGAAAGGGGGGGGGGGAGATGGGAGAACAAAGATGCCAATGGCAGAGGGGATGGGGGAGGTATGAAAGTAAGGGGGTGGGAGAAGCCCGGGGGAGGAGTGGGGAGAAAGGGAGGAGGGAGGGTGCCCTAAGTAAAAAACACAGGAAGTGGGAGGGGAGGGTCAAAGTTGATAGGAGGGGTAAATGGTGGGGAGGAGGGCATCATCAGGGAGGGGGAGCTGGCGGAAGCCACCACGGGAGAGGGTAAGGAGGGTGGAGAGATGGAGAGCAGGTGGGACATGGAAATACAGGTGCGGCAGTAGACAGGGGGGGGGGGGGAAGGATATGAGAGACAAGCGGGTGAGGGGGATCTAGTTTACGGGACATGTATAGGATCCGTATCGTGTTCAAGGAAGAGAAGGAGGTGGGGGAACGGAATAAGATCGTACAGGATCCGCGTCGGGGAGGGGAGACGGATACGATAGGCGAGGCGGAGAGCATGGCGTTCAAGGATTTGAAGGGATTGGTAAAAGGTAGGAGCAGCAGAGATCCAGGCAGGATGGGCGGAGCAGAGGATAGAGCGGATGAGGGATTTACAGGTGTGGAGTATGGTGGAGGGTCCAGACCCCACGTACGGCTGGAAAGGAGCTTGAGGAGACGGAGTTGGGAGCGTGCCTTGGCTTGGATTGTCCGGAGGTGGGGGGTCCAGGAGAGGCGACGGTCGAGAGTGACGCCAAGGTACTTAAGGGTGGGGGTGAGGGTGATAGGACTGCCATAGATGGTAATATAGAAATCGAGGAGGCGGAAGGAAGGGGTGGTTTTGCCTACAATGATCGCCTGGGTATTAGCAGGCTGAGCGAGAGGCAGGCGCTTAAGTACGCTATCGGGGGTGCCGCCATTGGCCGCTGGGACCACGTGTTCCAATGTGGCGCCCTCACACTAAAAGCGGGCCAGGAGGCGCGCGCCGCCACAGCCTATGGTGCGATGGTGCAGAGACCTCTATGGGTCTTCGACGTCCATGACGCCTGGCGCGGATTCAAATTCCGCGGCGCGCGGTACCAGGCTTTCACTACTATAAGCGTTGTCAGATATAAATTCCTAGTTCTTGTTTATTTCTCTACGAAAACTATTCTTGGCTTAAGAATTACGTGTAAGCAGAAGATTCCATATTGCAGAGGACAATATTAACAACGGAATCCCTGGATAATCGTGGTGTCGCTGGAGAAATGATCAGGTATATGAAGGGACGATTCAAGATAAAAAAATTGTTGTGAACACCGACTTGAAAATGCATAACTTAAGAGATATGAGTACATCTTCATATTCGATACTGTTAACCAAATCTTACACTGAAAGCTCTTTGCTCTCAATATTTTTAGAGGTGGTAGTACGGACATTAACAAGAAAATAATCCAGTAAACAAGGCCCCTAGAGTGCACACATTGGTAGCTAATTGCACTTTTTCACCTTCGCTACTGTGGAACACATTCCTTCTACTGTACAAGTGCCCATAAGTATACATTCCAGTGCCCATACTAATATCATTTGCAATGAATGATCGTTATGATAGACCGGAATGTTGACCATTCCTTGTGGGACGACGTGTATTTCCTGTTCCCAGTTTCACTCATTCTGCACCTGACAGAACTTCCCTGCGTATTCAGATATGACCAAAATCGACCTACGTATTGCTAGGTAAAAATTCAGAAGTCTCTGATTGGCTCAGTTATGCTTAAGGCTGTAGACTTGAACTTCAAGCGTAGCATACTGAACTGATCTTTAAAAAATCGATACAGGACCACTTCGCATTACAAGAACAGACCACATTCGCTGCAAAACCTTTGTGGACACCGACTGATCTGTCTGATTGATAAAACGTTCAGCATTCTTTTACATGCTTTCGGATGCTGTTGCAGTTTCATCTCTGTGGTCATTTTCAAGTGAATAATGAATTACATTACATTCGGTAGCATGTCTAGTTACCACATAATAAAAATGATGCCTAAAAAGAGTCTCCAACTTTGTGAATAATCTTCAGGTTTTGACTGTTCTTGATCGATATAGGTGTACGAGCGACGTACGAAACACTATGGCGATATTTGAACTGAAGACGTCGGAAATACAGTCTGTTAAGTAAGAGAGTGGTCGGAATTATACACAAATGAAGAGTCCAGGGAAAAACCTGATAAGTCACATTTCAGGAGACGAAATTTAAAGCATCAAGACTCATAAAATTTTAGTTTTTCAAGTTATATTCTTCATATTTGTTTTACACCATAAGATATGTTTCACAGAAAGAGTACTGCTGAAATTATGCACATCTGAATAGGATCATACCCCCATGAACCATAGACCTTGCCGTTGGTGAGGAGGATTGCGTGCCTCAGCGATACAGATAGCCGTACCATAGATACAACCACAACGGAGGGGTATCTGTTGAGAGGCCAGACAAACGTGTGGTTCCTGAAGAGGGGCAGCAGCCTTTTCAGTAGCTGCAAGGGCAACAGTCTGGATGATTGGCTGATCTGGCCTTGTAACAGTAACCAAATCGGCCTTGCTGTGCTGGTACTGCGAACGGCTGAAAGCAAGGGGAAACTACGGCCGTAATTTTTCCCGAGGGCATGCAGCTTTACTGTATGTAGTATGGAGACCTGCATCAAACCAGTCTCAGGACTGAAGACCACAACAACAACTGAATAGGATTTACAATAATATGATGCATTTTTATTATGAGGGCCGGTCGTACAGAGGAAAAATATGACAAGTCCATAACATATTGCAGGTAATTACAAGATTTCAAATTCATGTTACAACAAATTATCTCATGTAATCATTTAATAATCTTCTACAAAAGGTCCTGTGCTTTTTCGATAGTGGATTAATGCAAAAGACGATCAAAATACACTTGCAATTCACTATGGCAAATTCTTTTCAAGTAAATCTCTGTATTTCTCAGCAGATATTTTAAGATAACCTGCAAAAAATCAGAATCCCTTAATTTAAATAGCTGTATGCCTGATACTAAAAAATACTTATTTCAATAAATAGAAAAACTCTCATATCATATTGCTGTAAAAGAATTACTATAGCTTCATATTTAGCAGAGGGTAGGCTGAACTTGTCTTTTTTCAGGCTGGAATCTTGCCCTCTCTTTCCACGAAGATGTAATGGAGCTTGCTCATATGCTCTATTGTAGCTTCCTCTATACCAAACCAGTGCTGCATGGTGTCGTGTGACTTCCAATTCTCTTACTGGCCTGGAATGAAAAGGAAGTTTCTTCTTGTATATTGTATTATCCAGATGCTCTGTCCAGCATTTGATTATCTGTGCTTGCTCCTCAACATCAATGATGACAAAAGGCGAAGGGTGTGTGCGCGAATTCTGAAAAAGCTGACACTAGTCCTTTGGAATTTGACATTCCTGAGTTTGGTCTATCATACCAATATTTTTATCACATTCGAGGTACGAATGACCTCTTAGGGGGAATGTCATCTTTACATAGTCCAATCCTTTTTCTGTATGGAACAGGTGGTGAAGGAATCTGAACACAGTGGCATTCTTGTTTTGCACTCCGCAGGAGTCACAGAAGTTCTCTAGATGTCTGCCTTCTGGATTTAGAAAATTGTGCACAAAATGATGAAGGAACGGTGGAACTTCGTCTGCTGCTTTTCGGCCTGTGCTCTCTGGATACATGAAAAAATAGCTGTCTCCTGTTGCCAAAACATGAACAATGAATATAAATACAGAAAGCTGTCGTTTATAATAAACTCCATTTGTCTTTATATTTGGACAAGGAAAGTTTTTGCTATGGTCCATTGTAATTGCAACCTTTGATGAATTTTTTGAACATTCCATCTTTGCCTTTCTTTTCCTGTCATCGAATACTTTTTGTTTTCTGAGATGCAATTCATGGGCTATTTCATTGGATCGAAGTTCTGAATGAAGCCTTACTTTATTTTCAACAGATGATGTTAAAGTCAGTTCCTTCTCCACATTTTTCTTCTTGGCTAGATACTCATCGCAGGAGCCACAAGCATCAGATTGTGGATATTAAAACTTATATTGAATTCTGAATTGAATATAGTGCGGTATGTTTCATACGACACTTCTGATCCCGAAACTTCTTCTTGAACATATGGAACATTTTTTTAATATTCAAAGACTTTGGTAGGTAAATTTTTTCTGACTTCGTCATACTGTTCTTGCTTGCACACACATATTTCTTGGACACTTCCATTAATGGTAATACAAACACTGAATTTATATGATGCATCACGAAAGTTTACTTCCTGCTCTTCTCTTCTAGGACTCCTGCACTGTACAGGGACCACTTCGATTAAACCACTTAAACAGAGGTTTATTTCATAATGATTTTCAAAGTGGTTCATGTTATTAGTAATATTCCTTTTATTTTCACCACTGACAACATCAAAACAATTGTTTTTGCACTTACATGGTTCTCCTGTTCCATGTGACTGCAATCTTAAACGTTAAGAGGCATCTCTAACGCGACCATACTTCTTCCTCTTCTTTGCCAGCTTCTTTGATGACATTGCATAGTTTTCTTCGCAAGTAGATGAGTCATTGTATTCTTTATTCATTTTACACTGACAGAATACATTGCTAAATCTAACTTTCTTCACAAACTCCACAAAGCTAACAACAATGGTCAACTTATACACAACAATGACTGTGGCAACAATGATAAAACAACGATAACATTAGTGAAAACAGACCTACGCCGGTTGGGAACCATTAAGTAATAAAATTTTATCGTTGTATTGTCTGGACTTGTCCGGATATTCCCCTGTTGTGAATGGACTTATAATGTTTTTCGCCTGCACATGCTTATACTTACCAGGTTTTTCCCTTGTACCATTTAATACCCACTGGAGATAATCTTTGTCCCTCATGAAATGGAATGTTCACAAAGCATTAGTTCACTTTAAATTCTTGAATGAGATTTCCACGTGTTTACCGACGTTTTAAATGCACAAAAGATGTTATAAATTTATAGATATTCACACAGCAACTTCGTCTACACCGAGGTTCAATATCACGCCAGTTATGAATTCCTTTTTTATATTTGCTATAACTCAGGACATAGCGTATGGATGAGACAATTAGTCGAACAGTTAATGACTTACGGGGGGTAGGACGTCAAAGTGGCCGACTTGGAGCAGGAGAGGCATCACAGGACTTTTACATGTAAATTCATAAAACTTTGTCAGCATCAGCAGGAAAGATTCAGGATTCACACTCATTGCAGTGGAAATTCGAAAACATAACAAAATAAATTTTTTTGGGTGTGAAATTTCTTCATTTTTTCACTTACTAATGGCTGCATTTGTTGCTATAGGTATACTTTTGTTCATAAGTTGCAGAGATTCCTCGATGAATTGTGCACAGCGTACATACCATACTCACAGGTGTATGAAACTCTAGAATTTATTTAATTTATGAAAAAACGAATGAACTGTTATATTTTAAACTTCATGTTCAGAAAATACACAAATTTTGTATTAATTACCTAAATTTTTACCACAGGTTTTAATATATTTGGAAAACTCTAGAGTTTCATACATCTTTAAGTATGGCTTGTATGCTGTGCAAAATTCATAGAAGAATCTCTCTTATTTATGAAGAAAAGTGTATCTATAGCAACAAATACTGCCATTACTAAGTGAAAAAAATGATGAAATTTTACATGTAAAAAAATCATTTCGTTATGTTTTCGAACTTCCGCTGCTATGAGTGTGAATTCTGAATCATTCCTGGTCATGCTGACAAAGTCTTACGAATTTATTTGTAAAAGTATAGACAGTGGAAATTAAAATGTCCTGTGGTGACTCTCTTGCTAAAAGTCAGCCCGTTTGACGTCCTACCCCCCTTAAAGACTCCAGCTTTGTATTTTCTTAATAATTAAAACTACTAGTTTTATATAGGTAATATCACGAGATTATAACGAAAATAAGTTCTTTTACGGGAAGGAGGGGGGGGGGGGGGGGCGCAGGGCGAGCAAGCGTCCAATTTTATCTGTGATATTGAAGTCCTTTACATATTCCAGTCCCCCAGATTTTCTACATGGTTCTAGAAACACATGTGGAATGGTTAGATTTTCTTTTCCGATTTTACCGTACTCCACTATTCATGTAGCTACAGTTCTGTGCTCTAAACGTACCCTCTTTAAAATTCTCTCCTCAAATTGCGGCCGATGTTTCACACTACTAGAGTCGTTTGGAACATAAATACCCACTACGGTTGTGTTAGTCTGCTTTTTATCTCATCCTTGTCTCGGCCTCCAGGTGTTATTTTTCTTCCAAGGTTGCAGGAATATTTCATTTCAAGTTCTTCATGATCCCAATTTTGATGTTAAGTTTATTGCTAATCTCAATTTTGCTGTCACCTAGTGAACAGTTGTATATGATTGTTAAGTATGAAGCTAATGCATCAGCATCCTCTGAAAGGAACCTAATAGGTATACAGTCTGGACAAGAAGACTTGCTTTTATTAAGTGATGTAAGTAGCTTCACTACTCCGAGGATATTTACTTCTGCGTTACTCCTGTTGGCAGCTGTTCTTGATTCGAATTCTGGAATATTTACTTGGTTTCCTTTTGTGAAGGCATTTTGGAAGGCTGTGTTTAGCAACTGTGCTTTGCCAGCACTGTTTTCGATAATATCTCCATTGCTATCGAGCAGAAAAGGCATTGATTGTTTCTTGCCGCTAACATACTTCACATATAGCCAGAATCTTTTTGGATTTTCTGCCAGATTTCGAGACAAGGTTTCATTGTGGAAACTGTTATAAGCATCTCGCATTGAAGTCCGCCAGAAATTTCGAGCTTCTGTAAAAGATCACCAATCTTGGGGATTTTGCGTCTGTTTAAATTTGGCATGTTTGTTTCGTTGTTTCTGCAACACTATTCTGATCCGTTTTGTGTACCCAGGAGGATCAGCTCCGTCGTTTGTTAATTTATTTGGTATGAATCTCTCAATTGCTGCCGATACTATTTCTTTCAATTGAAGCCATATCTGGTCTACACTTATATTATTAACTTAGAAGAGTGGAGATTGTCTTTCAGGAAACCGTCAAGTGAATTGTTATCTGCTTTTTTGAATAGGTATACTTTTCGTTAATTTTTGGAGGAATTAGGGGTTAAAACATTCATTGTCGCTACGACAACACTGTGTTCACTAATCCTTGTATCTGTTTTGATACTCGTTATTAACTCAGGGCCGGCCGCGGTGGTCTAGCGGTTCTGGCGCTGCAGTCCGGAACCGCGGGACTGCTACGGTCGCAGGTTCGAATCCTGCCTCGGGCATGGGTGTGTGTGATGTCCTTAGGTTAGTTAGGTTTAAGTAGTTCTAAGTTCTAGGGGACTTATGACCTAAGATGTTGAGTCCCATAGTGCTCAGAGCCATTTGAACCATTTTTTTATTAACTCAGGATTATTTATTGCTAAGACATCTAGTGTGTTTTCACAACCGTTTACTATTCGCGTGTGCTCATGAACTAACTGCTCGAAATAATTTTCAGAGAATGCCTTTAGCACAATTTCGGATGATATTTTATGTGTACCTCCGGAATTAAACATGTATTTTCTCCAACATATCGAGGGTAAATTAAAGTCACCACAAACTATAAGAGTATGTGTCGGGTACTTGTCTGAAATCAAACTCAAGCTTTCTTTGAAGTTTTCAACAACTGTGTCATCTGAATTGGGAGGTTGGTAAAAGGGTACAATTACTGTTTTATTCCGCCATACTAACTCACAGGAAGTATCTAATTCAATTTCGCGACAAGGTAAACTACTTCTAACAGAAACAATCACGCCACCGCTAACCGTGTGTAGCCTATCGTTTCGGAACACCGTTAGGTTCTTCGCAAAAAATTTAGCTGAGCTTATATTTAGTTTTAGCCAGCTTTCATTGCCTATAACGATTGGAGCTTCAATGCTTTCCATTAGCGCTTAGAGCTCTGGTACTTTCCCAACAGTTACAACAATTTACAACTGTTATACGAATGGACTCTGTATCTACGTTCTTCCTGTGTTAGGCCTGCACCCTTTGTGACTGAAGCTCTTCTTGTGTCTTCCAGAGATCCTCTAACCTAAAAAAACCGCCCAGTCCACGCAACACAGCCCTTGATACCCGTGTATCGGCTTCCTGCGTATAGTGAACACCTGACCTATTCAGCCAAACCAGAAACCCAACCACTCTTTGGCGCAAGTCGAGGAATCTGCAGCCTACACGGCCGCAGAACCGTCTGAGCCTCTGTTTGAGACCCTCCACTGGGCTCTTTACCAGTGGTCCGCAATCGGTCCTGTCGACTATGTTGCAAATGGTCTGCTCTGCTTTCATCTTGCAAGCAAGACTGGCAGCTTTTACCACTTCTGTTAACCGCTCGAAACCAGAGAGAATCTCTTCTGATCCACGCACATTATTAGTAACGACGTGAGCAACCACCTGCAGTTGGCTGCACCCTGATCTCTTCATGGCAACCAGGAGGACTCTTTCCATATCTGGAATGACTCCTCCCGGTGTGCACACGGTGTGCACATTGGTTTTCTTTCCCTACTTAGCAGCCATGTCCCTAAGGGGCCCCATAACGCTCCTAATGTTGGAGCTTCCAACTATTAATAATCCCACCCACTGTGACTGTCGGGATCTTGCCGGCTGAAAAGTTTTCTCTGAAACAAGACAGGCGACAGCATCTGGCTCAGCGACAGTATCAGCCACAGATAGCACCTGGAACTCGTTTGCCAGACAAACCAGGGAGGCCTTGCATGCTGCCTCCTGGGATGTCTTTCGCCGCCGCTACGCCCCTGGGCGACCTCCCACTCGACCACAGGCGAAGGGTCAACCTCAGTGCGAACAGTAATTGGGCTGGCCACCGATGAGGACCGACCGGAGGACTCGGACGTGCTGGACGTCCGCTGGATCCCCATGATAGTAATAATAATAATAATAATAATACCAGCAATAGTAACAAATATATTGTATTCAATGAATATCAGTACTATTAACAACTAATTAAGAAATTTACTCGTTATGTTCTTGTTTTGTTGACCGGGAAAATGTGTTTCATAATGGTGTAAGATGTTCGAAATTCTGAGGAAAAAACGGGTAAGCTATTGGGAGGGACATGTACAAGAGCAAAGAGGGAATAATAAGGGTGAAAGACCAACATCTAAGTGCTCCAATTGAAAATGGTGTAACACACGATGTAGTATTTCACCCCTACTGTTCAATCTATACTTCGAGGAAGAAATGATGAAAATGAAAGAAATGTTCAGGAGTGGAAGTAAAATTCAGGGTGAAAGGATATCAACGATAAGATTTGCTGAGGAAAGTGCTATCTTCAGTGAAACCGAATAAGAATTACAGCATCTGCTAAATGAAACGAGTAGTCCAACAGGTAGAGAATAGTGAGAGTAAATGGAAGAAAGTGGAAAGTAATGAGAGGTAGCAGAAATGAGAACAGTGAGAAATTTAACATCGGGATTAATTGTCAAGAAGTAGATGAAGTTAAGGAATTCTGCTACCTAGGCAGAATAATAACCCATGACGGACGGAGGAGGGACATCAATAGCAGACTAGCACTGGCAAAAAGGACGTTCCTGATCAAGAGAAGTCTACTGGTGTCAAACATAGGCTTTAATTTGAGGAAGAAATTTCTGCAATGACTGTGGGAAAAGCAGAACAGAAGAACGTTGAAAATTAGGTGAACTGGTATCGTAAGGAATGACGAGGTTCTACACAGAATCGGCGAGGGCAGAAATATATGGAGAGCACTAACAAGAAGAAGGGGCAGGATGATTGAACACCTGTTAAGGAACATGTAACAAACAGAGGAGGAGCCAAAGTGGGGCAGTAAGTTGCTTAATAAAGGAAACGCTTAGAAATAACAGGGTAAGATCAGATGCAGGTTACAAGCTAACTTACTCCATAGCTGCATAGCTGACGTGAAAAAGAATATGGAGAAAGAATTAGTATCAGCAAAGTTACAGTCCATGTGCTGACCTATCTGATATTGCACCTATAATAATGGGTATTTGAACCGTGAAGGGAGGTAGTGAGGACATCACTGATTAGAAATCAGATTATGTAATCAGAACGCTTGAAACTCACATGACCATCTATTGCATCCAATCTAAATGAGTGTGGGAAGGGTATCAAACATTTGAAGGTTGCACAAATATCTTCCGCAAAAATTCATAGGTAGCCCCTTTCATATTAAGAAATGCAGATCTAGCCGTCATTATTTGAAAAAAAAAACATTTTCCTGGAAGTGCTTTATACATGTAAGTAAATATTTATGTATTATTTCGGCTTTGGTATTCAATTACATAAACGATATCGACGTGATTGTATAGATGCTTCAGAATGTGTTTAATTTACAGTGTGGATTCCTAAAGTCCCATACACTGATTATGTACCTGTCACACAAATACAATACAAATCAATAACAATACATGAAGTTTATGATAAATAGTCTACAACAGCACGGAAGAAAGAAATTCAAGGGGTAGTTAGTCAACAGACAAAAACTAAAGCTGTGACATTGGACATTCTTCTGACACGTGCTTCATAACTGGGATAGACCACGATTTGGTCAAAGGTTTTCAAGCTGTTTTCTTAATAATTTAGTATTTATGTGACCTCAATTTTAACTAATTTCTCACCCAAGAAAGCTAAATTTGTAAAGTTATAAGCTTGATGCTACGCGCCAACGTCTTTCCACAAACGTTTGAAAAGTAGTAGCGGTTCAGAGTTAAAGCCTTTTGGACGGCTGCTGCGCAAAAGTTTAGAAGGCATTGCAAGGGTTTGTTACAGTAAATTCACGCACTAGAACAGTTACGGAAATTTTCCGAACACTTCTAACTTCAATGAATCCCTATATTTTAAGGTTGCGAGAAATTCCCAAAGAGAATAGGGGGGAAGGAAAGATACACTTTTTTATTTAATCCGTGTTAATCACATAAAATTAATTAACAACTTTATCGATCAATAAAATCCTGTTTTTAAATCCTGTTTTTAAATCCTGTTTTTACATTCACGTTTCATAAGTTTCTTATAATTTCACATTGAGTTATTTTAATTATAAAGTTACATATACTGACCTTCAGTAAAACATAATACAATTCTTATTTGATTTTATGTTTTCATTTTGGATTTATATTTGTAATCAGAAGCACCTGTACAGTAAATTTCCTGTAAACCACATGAAGTCTTAACGTTTTTACAGGGGTCTTGGTCACTTTAGGTGACCAAAATTGACAATACGGGCGTAAATTTTGTTTACCATACTTAACTATCATATAGAACCGCTGGCTCGGCGAAAGATCACTAAGCAAAGACTGGAAAGTTTCACAGGTCACACCAATCTCCATGAAAGGCAATAGGAGTAAACTACTCTAATTACAGGTCCATATCAATAACATCGATATTCAGCAGCATTTTGGAGCATATACCGTGTTCGAACTTTAAGAACAACCTCAAAGAGAAAGGTCTATTGAGACATAGTCTGATTCAGAAAACGTTGTTCTACATCTACATGATTAATCTGCAATTCACATTTAAGTGCTTGGCAGAGGGTTCATCGAACCACAATCATACTATCTCCCTACCATTCCACTCCCGAACAGCGCGCGGGGAAAACGAACACCTAAACCTTTCTGTTCGAGCTCTGATTTCTATTATTTTATTTTGATGATCATTCCTACCTATGTAGGTTGGGCTCAGCAAATATTTTCGCATTAGGAAGAGAAAGTTGGTGACTGAAATTTCGTAAATAGATCTCGCCGCGACGAAAAACGTCTTTGCTTCAATGACTTCCATCTCAACTCACGTATCATATCTGCCACACTCTCTCCCCTATTACGTGATAATACAAAACGAGCTGCCCTTTTATGCACCCTTTCGATGTCCTCCGTCAATCCCACCCGGTAAGGATCCCACACCGCGCAGCAATATTCTAACAGAGGACGAACGAGTGTAGTGTAAGCTGTCTCTTTAGTGGACTTGTTGCATCTTCTAAGTGTCCTGCCAATGAAACACAACCTTTGGCTCGCCTTCCCCACAGTATTATCTATTTGGTCTTTCCAACTGAAGTTGTTCGTAATTTTTACACCCAGGTACTTAGTTGAATTGACAGCCTTGAGAATTGTACTATTTATCGAGTAATCGAATTCTAACGGATTTCTTTTGGAACTCATGTGGACCACCTCACACGTTTCGTTATTTAGCGTCAACTGCCACCTGCCACACCATACAGCAATCTTTTCTAAATCGCTTTGCAACTGATACTGGTCTTCGGATGACCTTACTAGACGGTAAATTACAGCATCATCTGCGAACAACCTAAGAGAACTGCTCAGATTGTCACCCAGGTCATTTATATAGATCAAGAGGAGCAGAGGTCCCAGGACGCTTCCCTGGGGAACACCTGATATCACTTCAGTTTTACTCGATGATTTGCCGTCTATTACTACGAACTGCGACCTTCCTGACAGGAAATCACGAATCCAGTCGCACAACTGAGACGATACCCCATACGCCCGCAGCTTGATTAGAAGTCGCTTGTCAGGAACGGTGTCAAAAGCCTTCTGGAAATCCAGAAATACGGAATCAACTTGAGATCCCCTGTCGATAGAGGCCATTACTTCTTGCGAATAAAGAGCTGGCTGCGTTGCACAAGAACGATGTTTTCTGAAACCATGCTGATTACGTATAAATAGATGGTTCCCTTCGAGGTGATTCATAACGTTTGAATACAGTATATGCTCCAAAACCCTATTGCAAACCGACGTCAATGATATAGGTCTGCAGTTCGATGGATTACTCCTACTACCCTTATTAAACACTGGTGCGACCTGCACAATTTTCCAATCTGTAGGTACAGATCTATCGGTGAGAGAGCGGTTGTGTATGATTGCTAAGTAGGGAGCTATTGTATCAGCGTAATCTGAAAGGAACCTAATCGGTATACAATCTGGACCTGAAGACTTGCCCGTATCAAGCGATTTGAGTTGCTTCGCAACCCCTAAGGTATCTACTTCTAAGAAACTCATGCTAGCAGCTGTTCGTGTTTCAAATTCTGTAATATTCCATTCGTCTTCCCTGGTGAAGGAATTTCGGAAAACTGCGTTCAATAACTCCGCTTTAGCGGCACAGTCGTCGGTAACAGTACCATCGGCACTGCGCAGCGAAGGTATTGACTGCGTCTTGCCGCTTGTGTACTTTACATATGACCAGAATTTCTTTTGATTTTCTACCAAATTTCGAGACAATGTTCCGTTGTGGAACCTATTAAAGGCATCTCGCATTGAAGCCCGTGCCAAATTTCGCGCGTCTGTAAATTTTAGCCAATCTTCGGGATTTCGCGTTCTTCTGAACATCGCATGCTTTTTTCGTTTGCCTCTGCAACAGCGTTCTGACCTGTTTTGTGTACCATGGGGAATCAGTTCCATCTCTTACCAATTTATGAGGTATGAATCTCTCAATTGCTGTTGCTACTATATCTTTGAATTTGAGCCACATCTCGTCTACATTTGCATAGTCAGTTTGGAAGGAATGGAGATTGTCTCTTAGGAAGGCTTCTAGTGACACTTTATCCGCTTTTTAAAATAAAATTACTTTGCGTTTGTCGCTGGTGGATTTGGAAGAAACGGTATTGATCCTAGCTCTTGTGAAAAACAACTAGCTCTTTACACACATGAAGTATTGAGTCCTAGCGAGAAGGGATTTCGTATTGATTCCCTATTTCTTGATTTCCAGAAGGCTTTCGACACCATACCTCGCAAACGACTTGTAATCAACTTGCATGCTTATGGTATATCGTCTCATTTATGCGACGGATTCATGATTTCCCGTCGGAGAGATCACAGGAAAGTCATCGAGTAGGATAGAAGTAATTTCTAGGCCCTCTGCTGTTTCTTATCTGTACAAGCGATGTAGCAGACAATCGAAGCCTGTGGCCGTGCGGTTCTAGGCGCTACAGTCCGTAACCGTGGGACTGCTACGGTCGCAGGTCGAATCCTGCCTCGGGCATGGATGTGTGTGATGTCCTTAGGTTAGTTAGGTTTGAGTAGTTCTAAGGTATAGGGGACTGATGACCTAAGATGTTAAGTCCCATAATGCTCAGAGCAATTTGAACCATTTGAACAATCGGAGCAGTCGCCCTAGGCTGTTTGCGGATGATGCTGTCGTTTGTCGTCTGGTAAAGTCATCAGAAATTAAAAACAATTATCAAAACGGTTTAGATAAGATATCTGCGTGGTTAGAAAATGGTCAGCTGTCCCTATATAATTAAAAGTATGACATCATCCACAAGAGTGCTTAAAGGATTCCTTTAAATTTAGGTTACACGATAAATCAGTTACATTTAAGGGGCGTAAATTGAACTAAATACCCGGAATTACAATTACGAACAACTTAAACTGGAAAGAGCACATGGATAATCTTGTGTGGAATGCAAATCATCGAATGCGTTTTCTTGGCAGGACACGTAGAAAATGCAACACATCTACTAAAGAGACTGCCTACACTACCCTTTTGTGTCCTATTTTGGAATACTGATGCGCGGTATGGGATCCATACCAGATAGGATAACAGAGCACATCGAGAAAGTTCAGAGAAGGGCAGCAGGTTTTGTATTATCGAGAAATAGGGGAGAGAGTGTCACTGAAGTCATACAGGATTAGGGGTGGACATGATTAAAAACAAGGGCATTTCTCGTTGTAGCGGGAACTTCTCACGAAATTACAATCACCAACTTTCTCCTCCGAATGTGGAAGTATTTCGTTGATGCCGACATCTTAGGGAAGTCGATCATCATAATAAAATATGAAAAATCAGAGCTCGCCCGGAATGATATATGTTTTCTTTTCCCGCCGACTGTTCGAAAATGGAATAATAGATATTAATTGTGAAGGTAGTTCAGTGATCCCTCTGCCACGAACTTAAATAGATTTGTAGATTAGCTGTATAAATGCAGATATACATATAGATAAAACAAGGTCACAACAGCCATCTTTCGTCAGAGTGATCATGTTGGAAACTTGTTCTACCACCTCTGGCCTTGAAAATGGCCTTAATTCGGCGAGGATGTGAGTCGACTAGTTTCTTCAGGTATGCCATATCCAGCTCAATCCAGTCGTTCATTTTTAGTTACCATAGATCTACCGAACTGTAATCTGTCGATTGTCTCAAATAGACCCAGATATCTTCAGTGAGGTGAAGATCGGATTTAGCAGGCCAGTCGAGATGCGATAGTGTGCCTGGGTGTATGTTAATCAGGAACCTATGTGTGAGGCCTGTGAACACAACTGTTATTGTACTGAGTGTCCGCAGAATACTCTTAATGAAAACGTAGAACGGAGGATTACATCTGACACCTAGAGCACTGGAATTAACATCACTTCCATGTTAGTATGAAATAGTGGACCATGCCATGGTACGAAACACATGGCTAAAACATCACCGCACAATGTCCGCACTTATGAGGGGCATTCAATAAGTAATTTAACAGACTTTTTCTCAGCAAATTTCGGTTGAATAATTGAATAATTTGTTGTGGGACGTCATGGAACATTCCCTCCGCAGCGCCTGTGATTTCATGAAGTTCCGATACGTGGTGGCGCTATACGTAGTCTCCAAAATGGCGATTGTAACGGAGGCGCGTTCCTAGCAGAGGGCTGTCATTGTTTCTTGTGTTGGGAAAAGTAGAGTATCCTAGACCTCATGGGCGCTTGCAGAATGTCTACGGAGACCTGGCAGTGAGCAAAATCACGGCGAGTCTTTGGGCGAGGCGTCTGTCATCATCACAACAAGGTCCCGCAAACCTGTCCGATTTCCCGCATGCCGGCTGGCCGCACACAACTTTGACTCACATAATGTTGGAAAAGTCCTACACTCTCGTTCGAGGTGATATAAGGATCAGTATCAAAAATCTCGCTGCACAACTAAGTGTCGCTGTTGATAGAGCTGAAAAATCGTCCACCAGTTGGGGTACGCGAAGTTGCGTAACCGCTGGGTTGCTAGCCACCTACACACCTCCAGGTTTCCATTTGTTTAGCCCAATGAAGAAGCGATTCCACGGGAAACAGTAAGTGGGCAATGTGGAGGTTATCGATGCAGTTGGCTCCAATGTCAACCAATAGAATGGCATCATGCGGGCGTGCACGTCTTCCCAGTATGGTGACGTAAGGCTGTCACATTGAACGGAAATTAAGTTAAAAACAGCCAAAAGCGTGGGGAATAATGTAGTATATAAGACTCCTGAATAAAACCAACTTGCCTTCAGCAAAAATAAATAAATATAAATAAAAAATGTTACGTTGCTTATTGAACCGCTTATCGAAAAGACACACTGTACATACAGTGGTTAAGTACCGCGTACTTCCGTTGATGGCTCGACACTTTGATCATATGAGAAGAGGCAAAATCGCAACTCATCGGCCCACATCATTAGCCTGCAGTCAGCTACTACCCAGTGTCAGTGTTTGGCCCATTGAAGACGTGCGTATTTCTGTGCCACTTTGAGTAGTGGCAGGCACCCGAGTCTAGAGGTCCATTACATGCAGTTCCCTTCGAAATGGCCGGCCGGGGTGGACGAGCGGTTCTAGGCGCTACAGTCTGGAACCGCGTGACCGCTACGGTCGCAGGTTAGAATCCTGCCTCGGACATGGATATATGTGATATACTTAGGTTAGTTAGGTTTAAGTAGTTCTAAGTTCTAGGGGACTGATGACCTCAGAAGTAATGTCCCATCCTGTCCTCCTTATGTAGTGTTTTCATATATTCCTTTCCTCGCCAATTCTCTGGAGAACCTTCTTATTTTATCATTCCACCTAATTAACATTCTTCTGTAGCAGAAATCTCTTCTTTTTGGTTTTTCCGTAAGTCCATGTTTCACTAGCATAGAATGCAGTGTTCTAGACGTACCGTGCATTCACAAAAATTTCCTCCTCATATTAAGACCTGTGTTTGGTGATCACGCAGCAGAAGTCTACTATTATCAATCTCGCTGTTCTCACTTCTGCAACTTCTCATTTCTTTTATCTTCCTTCGATTTACTCTCATTCCAAACTCTGTATTCACTGGACTGTTCATTCCATTCAGCAGATCTTGTAATCCTTCTTCTGTTTCACTGAGGATAGCAACGTCATCAGCGAATCTTGTTATCTATATCCTTTCATCTTGAGATTTCATTCCATTCTTGAACCTATCTTTTATTTACGTCATTGCTTCTTCTATGTACAGATTGAGCAGTAGAGGCTGAAGACTACATCCCTGCCTTACACCGTTTTAAATCCGAGCATTTCGTTCTTGGTCTTGCACTCTTATTGTTCCCTTTTGCCTCTTGTAAATATTGTATCGTTGGACGATTTTTTCTGGTCGACAAATCCTATAAATATGTCTTGATTTTTCTTTACCCATTATCAACAGTAATGTGATAATTGCCTCTCTGGTGTCTTTACCTTTTCTAAATCCAATAAGCCGCACTGGTCGTCATCTAACACATCCTCAGTTTTTCTTTCCATTCTTACTGTTTTGATCTCATACAAACATGTAGTACACAGCTACGACTTCACTGTCATGACTTTCGGCAATGATGTAGGGTCACACAACCATATGACATCATCTACAACGCTCAAATGCGACTAGCACGCTCTTTGAAGTGCCTTACTTATGATTTTTCCTGAGTTCTTACAAATAACACCGAAAATAATTTTACCCTTGAGGATATGCAGTTTTCTACGCAGCTGAAATATTATCCCTGTGATGTGTTCCACAAAAGTGTTCTTGAGCTGGAGGGAAAAAATAGTGTCAAACTATTCAAAGAATTCTAAGAAAAAGTCCAAGATAAAATTTACTTAGAGCGAATCACGGAACTATCAACAAACGGCAAGCACGATTTGCTGACCACTTGAAACGGGTGAATGGAAGCAGACTCATGAATGACATACTTGACTTTTTCAAATGTGGTGCAACGTTGTGATGCATTAGTTTACTCGCACTGTTTTAGCCGGAAGACACTTACGACAGACATCTCTTCCGCGAGAAAAGGCATTGTCAAGTAGAATAATCGACGCGAGAAACTAAAAACAAGACGCTGACAGAGGAGCGCAAACAAGGCCATCACAAAGAATGAAGATAAACCGTAGCTCGCCCCAAAAGCATCAAGGTTTAACTTAATCCAAGACAGCGGCGCCCTAGTACTGTAGTCGACATTGCATCTGACTTACATAAGCCGTAGCAGCAGTCGCTCCGCAATCGAGTGAAGCACAGAGAGCGATTAGGGCACTGGACCCTCGGCTGCACTGGGCGGACTGCCAGGGTCGTGTCTAACTCAACGGGTGGCCATTTTCCTGAGGACTGCGGCAACGGTGGCCGGCACTTTGTGCGCGAGTCGCCACTCAACGGTGCAGCTGCGACACGACTGAACACACTGCAGTTTCTGCAGTTGTGGAACGTTTCCGGAGCATTAATTTTCCACTGTTTAATATGTACCAACTAAACTTGAAGCAGTATTGACTTGGGACGTCGTGCACGTATTCCAATAAGTGGAGTTGCCGTCGGCGACACTATTCTTGATGGGTGATCATTTGAGGCCCCTCAGCGGAATGGAAACCTCAGAAATCTGGTAATGCAATCAGTAAGATTAGTAATAGTTTCATTAAATGAATTTAAAGACCGTATGTGCAACCACATAAGCATTTCGTTTCATTGATTATAATAGAACGTGGATGGACTGTAACGAAACATTTCTTACAATGCTTTCTAGATATAAAAACAGTTCAGGTTGGCATGCATTAGGAATGGTATTAATGAGATCCAAATTACTATGATTAGGATATAATTGCACTGGAGATAGCTACACATTAACTGAAGTCGATCTGCAGTAAAGAGATTAAGGGTTACAACTAATGCTGTCCTTTCTCCTATCTTGGATCTAAAAAAGGTCCATTACAAAAGATTTTGAAGTGAGATTTTACTTACGGTATTTCACGTCCGATTTGTGCGTACATTAAGAAGCGCCGTCTGCTAAAACATTTTTGAGGTATTCCTTCGTTTGGCGTTGTTGTCCCTGTTGGTTTGCAGCACTATACTTTTCTTTGTGTGTAGTGCGATGTTGTGTACCATCACTACTGTTTCTTCGTCTACTTTTCGCTAAACCTGTTTTTGTGTGTTTTTGCGTGAGTAATGCTGCAGACCACTTTATATAAAAATGTTCTCTTCACCTGTGGTTTGTCTTATGTGTACTGCGTCGTTTAATTACGTTAAAATGTATTTATTTAACCTGTAAGCGAAACTAGGAATAGTGTGTGAAAGATAGAAATGGAGAATAGACTGGTGGTGGAGAAGAGAGGGGACGGGGAATGAATAAAGGGGTATTGTATTGTATGTTAACCGGGGACCTAGAAACGACGGAGAGGCTCCGTCCCCGCCGCAACCGCAGTGGTCCACAACCCCACGACGACTACCGCAGTCCACTTCACTCCTCCGCCGCCCCACACCGAACCCACGGGTATTGTGGGTTCGGCCCCCGGTGCCCCCCCCCCCTCCATCCCAGGGAACGTCTCACACCAGACGAGTGTAACCTCTATGTTTGCGTGGTAGAGTAATGGTGGTGTACGCGTACGTGGAGAACTTGTTTGCGCAGCAATCGCCGACATAGTGTAACTGCGGCGGAATAAGGGGAACCAGCCCACATTCGCCGAGGCAGATGGAAAACCGCCCAAAAACCATCCACAGACTGGCCGATTCACCGGACCTCGTCACAAATCCGCCGGGCGGATTCGTGCCGGGGACCAGGCGCTCCTTCCCGCCCGGAAAGCCGTGCGTTAGACCGCATGGCCAACAGGGCGGGCCAATAAAGGGGTAGTGATCAGTGATAAGTGCAAAGTAAAGGAAAGGAGAGTGACTTCCTAATGAGATCGAGGAAAAGAAAGGAGGGTTGATGTAGCAGGTAGAGATGGAGGGGAAACAGAGAGAAAGAGAGAGAGAGAGAGAGAGAGAAAGTGGGGGGTGAATGGGGAGGAATAAGTAATATTTTTAAATTTTTATTGTGATTTGTTCAGTGAATTTTAGTGTCTTGGCTTCCATTTTTAAGTAGTTGTTTATTGTGTCTTCGTGCATCGTGTACATCCCAGTTTTCATGGAAAATGAGACGTCTGTTTTTACTGATCTTTATGGTGATCACATAATTTTCAGTTATGTAAGCGTTATCAAAAACTAAACATAAAATACTGTAAGTAAATTCACACCTCAATATTTTCTTATAATGAACTGTTTTCGTATTTAGAATGCAAATCAAAAGTAAATATATTTCTTTAAAGATTACTGGCTATGTTTTCTGTCAGTAAAACGAAACGGGTTTGGTGATAAATACGTAGTTTCTTGTAGTTGCACAGACGGATTTAGTAATTGTAAAGTAATTATGTACACTATTGCAACACAAAGGAAGAAAGTAATAGTTTTATTCATCCATAGATTACTTTTACCGGGATACTATACATGTCATGATATTATAGATTAAGAACAAAAAAATCAAATACACTTACAGTTACATACTGTCAGGTCTAGTTTGACAACGATGTATCAGATAGTTGCCGTGGCTTTGTGACAGGAACTATACCGACATTTTCTAAAGTGATTTAGGAGGGCAACGGGAAACCTAAATCAGCATAGCCTCGATCATCTCGAAGATGAGTCCGTTAAAATCGGCGCGACAGCATGTTGATTATCCCATTGTTTACGATACGTTTTGTTTATGCATTCTTGGAAAAATGTTATTCCGGGAAGTGAAATCAGATGCTACACCATTTACTTCTCAACACCAACCGGTCCATACACTACCCACACTATAAGCTTACACCAGAATCATGATTAAGGTGATTTTTTCCTATTTCGTATATCGCAACTTACCATTGGTTTGGTGAGAATTGGAGTTACAATCTCTCCATAGTGAATGATATGTTGACCATACTGAGAGAAGATTGTAGAGTCTAAGTATAATCCATTATGGTGCTTCACTGTAAGATTTTCCAGAACGAAAGACATTGGGAGAGTCCTTAGAAAATGTAGTCCATCAACAAAGGAGGTGGCTTACAAAACACTCGTTCGACCTATACTTGAGTATTGCTCATCAGTGTGGGATCGGTACCAGGTCGGGTTGACAAAGGAGATAGAGAAGATCCGTGGAAGAACGGCGCGTTTCGTCACAAGATTATTTGGTAAGCGTGATAGCGTTACGGAGATGTTTAGCAAACTCAAGTGGCAGACGCTGTAAGACAGGCGCTCTGCATCGCGGTGTAGCTTACTCGCCAGGTTTCGAGAGGGTGCGTTTCTGGATGAGGTATCGAATATATTGCTTCCCCCTACTTATACCTTCCGAGGAGATGACGAATGTAAAATTAGAGAGATTCGAGCGCACACGGAGGCTTTCAGACAGTCGTTCTTCCCGCGAACCATACGCGACTGGAACAGAAAAGGGAGGTAATGACAGTGGCACGTAAAGTGCCCTCCGCCAAACACCGTTGGGTGGCTTGCGGAGTATAAATGTAGATGTAGATGTAATGTGGCAGAAATGTTGTGAGAGAAAAGTTTTGAAGGTGTTGACTTAATTTGTTTTCCGTGTCTCTGCTGTGTGTTATCTATATAACCCATAACTCTGTGGAATGTATTACTTGAAATGTGTCCTTTCACTGCCATTTTAGATATGTTTGTTGTAGTAGTTTCTTTAATAACATTAGATAAGGTGCTTTACAATTATATTCCCTCGCAGGAGATACGAGTCACTTGTTTAGTTTTTAATGGTAGAGTGCTGTATCTTGATCCATGGTTATGGACAGATTTACTTTCTAAGTAATCGTTAATGTCTATGTGCATGAATGACCGTCAAATGTACTTACATGACGTAGTTAAAGCCTGAAATATTTTGAGCACGTCGTTGCAATTTGACTGAATTTTTTGTTAATATTCTTAATTGTTTCTGCGTTTTGAAAACTGTTGTCATATTTTTTTTTGGATTTCTCGCCCAAAATAGAATTCTGTAGCTAAGAATTGAAGTTGCATACAAATATTAACTAACTAAAAGCCATTGACTATTAGAAAAATTTCAGCACGAATACGATATACTGTAAGTTGGGATCTGTGTATGTTCAGACCACATGATTCCACAAAATTTCTTCGTTTGCGCAACATTTGCTAATATGAGAACGGAAAAGCGACATTATTTATGACCATCGGTAAGTTATTAGTTTAGAGATACTTTTATAAAATCTGAAGTCCCTTGAACAGTTTAGTGGAGTCAACGTATTTCCGCATTATAACAATCATTGTCTATTTTAAGTTCCTCACAACACTTATTAAAACCGTATGAGAAGTTACTGTTTAAAATTACGTCTTTGGTTTCTTTAATAATTGTGATAGTGCCCCGGCGATGCTCATCAAACTACACTGCTCCTCATTTGCCGTGTAAGAGTATACAGATCAGAGGTTAAGAGAAGTTCCAATTTACGCTTGCATTTGATTTTTTTTTTTACACATAACTCACTTGTCTCGTAGTGCCCACAATTACAAGGACAGTCAAAAGCATTGAAGTAAAAAATGGCTCTGAGATCTATGGGACTTAACTTCTGAGGTCATCAGTCCCCTAGACTTAGAACTAATTAAACCTATCTAACCTAAGGACATCACACACATCCACTCCCGAGGCAGGATTCGAACCTGCGACCGTAGCGGTCGAGCGGTTCCAGACTGAAGCGCCTAGAACCACTCGGCCACCAGCGGCCGGCCGTTGAAGTAACAAAATAAAAACTTTTGCGTTCATATGGGGCGCAGGAATAGCCGAAGGCGCAATTATCCTCCGATTGCTATATAATTTATATTAAGCGGACATCCGAAGATCCACAAAACAAAATAAAGAACCAGATCTGCGAGCTGAAACAAAGATTTCCGTATTCAGAGTGTAGTCGTGCCTTTCCGGCGTATGGTTTCTGAGCGCGATGCTTAAAAGTCTGGTGGATTCCCATTCAGGCTAGCGAGAGTTAACACGGTGCTGTTAGAATAGATCTCTTTCCGCCTGAAGGAAAGTGTTGATAACTAAGAACCGGTTTCTTTTGTAGCTTCAAGATTATTCAGCCTCAAGATCTCTTAGTGGTTTCGAAATTTTGTAGGGTTTTAGAGGAAATGTTGCTTGTATTTAAAAACTCATACGTAGTTTTAAATTTGATATGTTTCAAAGATGAAGGAGAACTGATATATTAGTTGGTAATGGTCGGAAGCACCTCACTGTTGTTTGAAATCAGTTTACCTGTATGCATACAGTATGTATACTGTTGAGCTAAAACATAATGACCATCTACTTAATAGCTTGTTTGTCCGTCTTTGGAACGAAATACATCACAGATTCTGAGTATCAGAGATCCGACAATTTGTTGGTGAGTTTGTGGATGCTTATGGCATTAGATGGCTACGCCAGGATGATGTAATTGGCGCATATAACGGGGCGCTGATTTGTGTGCGCGGTGATTAGTGGTCGATAGCGACCCAGATGGATTCCATAGGATTGAGATGAGGCGAATTTGGTTGCCGAGATATAAACGTGAGTTTACTATAATTCTCCTAAAACCACTGTGTCACGTTTCTGGCACTTAGACAAGGGCAGTTGTACTGCTGAAAAATGAAACCGCTGTCGGGGATGCAGGTCTTTCGCAACTTTATTTATTTTATTTATTTATTTCATTTACAGTACAGAGTAGCCCCCACCGCCTTGAAATGTTAGGTGGGTCAGATTCTTGTGGATCTAACACCAAAGGCTTCTCATTGTTACAATCTTATTGGTATACAATTGTTAATGCTTTTTTTTTTAAATTATATATAAGTAACATAATATATAAAGATTTCTCTGAGGTTACAGCGAATTGAATGCTTAACAATTGTTAAAATGGATCCATATAATTTGTTACTACCTAGTTGATGAGAATATAGTTTATATAATGGAAATGTCTAAGAAAAATTAAGAAAAAGGAAATGTAACACAATGAGCGTGATGAAAATAATTTGCAGTATGTAGAGGGAAGTGATATGCTGTATTTGGACGTGTAATACAGTCTAAGTAGCACGTTGGTTAATAATGGTCTATTTCTACCTATTTAAGATTAGAAGGTCTCGGTACAACCTCGAGCTATTCTCATTTGAAATGGTTTCCAACTGTCAGTTTGTCTCCTATTAATATCACAGGTTCCATGCAAGCGCAGGAGAATGTGTCCCATAGCACATTAGTGCGCCCGTGGCGCGCTGCACGTTTTCCATCCGCTGATCACATCGATGACGCCATTTGTGGAGACTACCACAGATCTAGTGTAACAAAAATGTGATTGACCCTAGAGCTGACATGTTTCCATTGACCGACGGTCGAATCCCGGTGGTCCCGTGCAAACTGTAATCGTACGAGGGTCACTCCAAGAGAAATGCACACTCTTTTTGTAAAAATACAGTTTTCATTCTGCACGTGTGGAAGTTTTACAGCGTGTAAATACATCCTTTCCGCTTGTTTTCAAACTTAGTTCAACCTGTTCCCGTGAGTGGCGCCGTCACAGCATGTCTTCAAAATGGCTGCTACACTTGACGTTCTTCAAAAGCAATGTGCTGTCATAGAATTCCTGTTCTGTGAAAACGAGACAGTGGGAAACATCCACAAGAGGTTGCAAAAGGTGCATGGAGATGCTGCTGTCGATCACAGTACAATTAGTCGGTGGGCAAGCAGGTTACGTGATGAAAGCGGGCACAACAATATTGAGGATTGTCCTCGCAGCGGCAGGCCTCGTACTGCACACACTACAGACAATGTGCAGAGAGTTAACGAATTGGTGACTGCTCACAGACGCATCACAGTGAACGAATTGTCATGCTACGTTGGGAGGGGAAAGAAGTGTTTGCAGCATACTGAAAGTGCTGGCGTTAAAAAAGATTTGTACCAGGTGGGTTCCCAGGATGTTGACAGTGGCTCACAAAGAAACAAGAGAAACGGTATGCAGCGAACTTTTGGAACAGTACGAGAATGGTGGAGATGAATTTCTTGGAAGAATTGTGACAGGTGATGAAACATGGCTCCATCATTTTTCACCACAGACGAAGAGGCAATCAATGGAGTGACATCATGCAAATTCACCCAAGAAAAAAAAATTCAAAACTACACCTTCTGCTGGAAAAGTTATGGCTACGGTGTTTTTCGATTCCGAAGGACTCTTGCTTGTGGACATCATGTCAAGTGGAACCACCCTAAATTCTGATGCATATGTGACGACACTGAAGAAACTTCAAGCTCAACTGAGTCGTGTTCGACCGCATCCGCAAAAACACATGTTTTGCCGTTGCACGACAGTACACGGCCACATGTAAGTCAAGAAACCATGGAAGCGATCACAAAACTCGGATGGACAACACTGAAACACCCGCCTTACAGTCCTGACCTGGCTTCATGTGACTATCGTCGCTTTGCGAAACTGAAAGACTCTCTTCGTGGAACAAGGTTTGAAGATGATGACTCCCTAGTGCACGCTGCCAAACAGTGGCTCCAACAGGTTGTCCAGAATTTTACCTTGCGGATATACAGGCGCTAGTTCCAAGATGGCGTAAGGCAGTTGAGAGGGATGCAAATTATGTGGAGAAATGAAAATATTGTTCCTAAAGGATGTATGTACACACTGTAAAACTTTCAAACATGTAGAATAAAAGATGGATTTATAAAAAAATAGTGTGCATTTCTTTTGGAGTGACCCACCTATTTGATGATGTCGTTGGGTCAACAGGTGAACAGGTAGGGGCGGTCTGTTGCGGAGCTCCATGCTCAACCGTGTACGATGAACGGTGTGCTCTGAAACACTTGTGCGTGCACCAGCATTATGCTCTTTCGGCAGAGTTGCCACAGATCAAGATCTATCCGACATTACAAAGGAGACAAGATTGTGAACAGCGGTTTAGCTCCTAGTGGTAGTTCCACCGTCCTCCTACCTCTTTCCGTAGATGCTCACGATACTAGCACATGAAATTCGATGGTTTCGCCGTTTCGAGATATTCGTTCACAGGATCTGCCTAACAATAATCTCCCCTTTGTTAAAGTCACTTATCTCAATGGATTTCCCCATTTGCAGCTCACATTTTCGCTAGGGTGATAGCGCCGTCCACGTCTGCTCCGCTTACATACCTTTGCTACCACGTCACGTGCCTGTAACGCAACCAAGTAGCATCGAGCGTCGCGCAGGGCACTGGTTTAGGCTTATGAGTGTATATGGCAAAATTCTGACTCACATTCTGTGCCAAGACCCTGAGACGTTAACTCCTTGTAGTCGCGAAGCGTTGTTTACTTCAATTTCCGTAACTAGTGTCACACCGTTGCTTGTGTTTGTGCTACGTGTATGAGGAAGACCTAAATTCTTGTTGTTGCGATATGGGAACAGGGTGCAATAGTTGGCGAAGGAGCTACGTAAACTTATTCTAAGCGTGGAGTGTGGGGCGTACGGCGAAGGCGGCTACCGGGCAGCTTTGTCGGGAGCCTTGCGTTATTTCACACACACACTCAGTGGTCGTGGAGGCCATAGAAGTTCTCAGTGAGTATCCCAGTTATGACACCATGAACTCATCCGGCAACGGTGCTTCTGGTGACGTACAGAGACGGACCTTGGAGCATGAGGTATAACAGAAGAGCGACAAACGAGCAGCACTCGCCGTAGAGTAGTACGAAAACCAAAGAAGGGCAGTAGCCAGCTTATCGCAGTAGTGCGTAGATAAGTCTTCGCCATTAGAGAGCTCCGCAGCAGTAGACCCATCCCTGAATCGGAATCTACACTTGCAAAGTTCTTCCATTGTTACACCGTCTCGTGATTCAAACAGTGCCGTTCTCGGTTGGTCAGCTTACTTAGTGAATAAAAATAACCGTTTCAACACAGTGACATTGGCCCTTTATGTATATATATATATATGTGGAAGGACGTACAGGAAACGTCGTTGGTGGGCTGGATCCGGAAAAGAATCAAAATTGAGTTTAACTCTCCCGGAGCAGCTGACTTACTGATAGAACCCCCGGTGTTTTCTGCTCGCCAAATGCAGGCCTATATACGAAATCATGTGATTACGCGCCATAGTGTAACCAGGGTAGTTGGCATCAGCTTAAATGCATGCGACAGCTTCACCCTATACAGTCTTGCATGTTTAGACGCATGTCAAAAACGATGGTAGAAGGACGGAATGACCACTCCCGCACCTTTCCGCATGTGTGTGATTCAGTTTTTGCCCTGATTATAAAAATTTATAACAGAATAACCATTTGAGATAATAAGTTACATTTGATGCCGTTACATAGGTTAGTGTTACTAGCTTTTTTTTTAAGACCACTTACGTCAGTAAACCTCAACGTGTGTTCCCTTGGTACCTCGGAGCATGTCGAGCCGGTATTCCAGTTCCCGCCACGTTTTGTCTCGTAGAAGTTATTCCGTCACAGTACCCCCAACAGCTTGTATCCGAGTCTTCAGTTCGTCGACGTCAGCAACTGGTGCAGCGAAGACACTGTCCTTGATGTAGCCGCAGAAGAAAGTCAGTGGGCCTAATGTCTGGAGAGCGGGGTGGCCAGGGTGTTGGACCGTTCCTTCCAATCCACCGATCCGGATATTGCTCCCCTCTCATAGAGTACGAAGGTGTGGAGCTCTCTTCTGAACAGCACGTTACAAGGCATCCCAGATATGCTCAATACTCCAGAATGAGATTTTCACTCTGCAGCGGAGTGTGCGCTGATATGAAACTTCCTGGCAGATTAAAACTGTGTGCCTGACCGAGACTCGAACTCGGGACCTTTGCCATTCGCGGGCAAGTGCTCTACCAACTGAGCTACCGAAGCACGACTCACGTCCGGTACTCACAGCTTTACTTCTGCCAGTACCTCGTCTCCTACCTTCCAAACTTTACAGAAGCTCTCCTGCGAAACTTGCAGAACTAGCACTCCTGAAAGAAAGGATATTACAGTTGATTCTGGTTCTGTTGGTGGCAAGCAACATTTCATCAACACTGTTCTGTCTATTTGGAATATTTTGGAATATTGTGTTGCAGAAGAACTTTTTGCGAAAGGTAATTCGTCGCATATTCATGCGTATCTTAAATTGGCTGAAAGTAAATTGTTGTCGGAAGTGCGTACAGGTTTAGAATTTATGTTTGGGTCTATAAATGGCGTGTTTGATGTTCAGAAATGCAAAAGTAGAAAGAATGCATTAATTTATATAACAAAGTCGGATGCTGTACCAATAACGAACTGTAATGAATCGGCATTTTCATTTAATGTACGTATCCGCCGTTGGGCCGAGCGCACTGATTATATTCCTATACCGATCCTTTTCTTGTAAATAATTGGTCACGTGTTCGTTTTATAGAAAAATACTTTGAATCGTTTCAGGCTAAGAAGTGTGTAGCACGTAGCTTAACCGAGTGCCATCTTACGTATAATGGTTGGGCGGGTCGCGTGGTCCGGTGGTATAATGAAGCCTTTCGGTCCAAAGTGGTACGTATGAAACAGCTCTACCTGTATGGAGACACAAACATTGGCAAATCCACTTTGATTGAGAAAGTCTTGTCTCGGAAGCAGCATATGTATATGCCCTTCTGTTCCGAATTCGGATTTGGTGGCTATGATGCCCGTATCCATCACGTAATATTATTCGAGGAGTTTGATTGGTTACGTTGGCGTCCGTATGCTTCTATATTGAAACGAATTGTTGAAGGTCGTCCTGTCACTGTCAATGTGAAAAACAAACCTGGAATGACTATTAAACATAGAGGTAGGAGACGAGGTACTGGCAGAAGTAAAGCTGTGAGTACCGGACGTGAGTCGTGCTTCGGTAGCTCAGTTGGTAGAGCACTTGCCCGCGAAAGGCAAAGGTCCCGAGTTCGAGTCTCGGTCGGGCACACAGTTTTAATCTGCCAGGAAGTTTCATGATCAATACTGTACACGACTGTGTAATTTGGTGGCCAGCGGAAGTGTCTAAACTCAGAAGAGTGTTCCTGGAGCCGCTCTAAAGCAATTCTGGGCGTACGGTGTGTCGCATTGTCCTGTTGGAATTGCCCAAGTCTGTCGGAATGCACAGTGGACATGAATTGATGCACGTGATCAGACAGGATGTTTACGTACGTTTCACCTCTCAGAGTCGTATCTAGACGTATCAGGGGTCCAATATAACTCCAACTGCGCACGCCTCACACCATTACAGAACCTTCACCAGCTTGAACACTCCCATTCTGGCATTCAGGATCCATACCCGTACACGTGCATCAGCTCGATGCAATTTGAAACGAGACTCAGGCGACATGTTTCCAGTCATTGTCGGTGTTGACTAGCCCAGGCGAGGCGTAAAGCCTTGTGTCGTGCAGTCATCTAGTGTACACGAGTGTGCCTTCGGCTCCTAAAGCCCATATCGTTGATGTTTCGTTGAATGGTTCGCACGCTGACACATGTTGAAGGCCCAGCATTGAAATGTGCAGCAATTTTCGGAAGGGTTGCACTTCTGTCACTTCGGACGATTGTCTTCATTCGTCGTTGGTCCCGTTCTTGAAGGATTTTTTTTCCGGCCGCAGCGATGTAGATCTGATGTTTTACCGGATTCCTAATATTCACGGTACATTCGTGAAATGGTCGTAGGGGAAAATGCCCACTTCATCGTTACTTCGGAGATGCTGTGTCCGATCTCTCGTGCGTCGACCATAAGACCAAGTTCAAACCCACGTAAATCTTGATAATCTGTCATTGTAACAGCAGTAACCGATCTAACATCTGCACCAGACACTTGTTGTTTTACAGGCGCTACAGTGCGATATTCTGTCTGTTTATACGTCTCTGTATTTGAAAACACATGTCTATATCAGTTTCTTTGGCGCTTCAGCGTACTACGAGCATTATGTACGCACAACTGTCTTACCTAACATCATTTTCAGAAATTATCATTCTCACCTTATGCTATAACGCACTTTACCCCTATATTCAGAAGACAGATGAGGCCATTATTTCGAGAGCCATCGTTGATTGTGGAACGATACGCACCCTCAAGTGTGTATGTGCGGGCACGCATCGCAAACCTCTCGATAGATGAGTACGGGAACGACGCCGACGCGTGAGTTCCCCCCTCCCCCTACCCCTCCCTCCTCTCTACCCCACCCCACCGACCCTCCACAGCCTACTGCTCGGGGCGACGTAACGAGCGCCGAGCCGACACGCGGATGTCCCGGAACCGTGAAATTTTAACGACGCTCCGCGTCGGCAACAGTGGCTGGCCTCGCCCTGCTATCCAGTCCTATCCTATTCCATCCTATCCCATGCTACGCTACCCTGTCCGACCCCACGCCACCTTCCTCATCGACGCCGCGCTGCGGTAGCGCTCGTAATTACCGGAAGCGGCGGCGTGATGAATGGCGGGTTGCGTGGCCAGCACGGCGCAGCACTGAACAGCACACACCGCCACCGACCGCTGCTCAGGCCGGCTGTGTCCCGCCCCGCACACAGGGGACAACAGCTAAGCCACGTCAGCGGCTGCTGCCGCCAAATCTGATGGTCCCACAGTACGCTGCAGCGGCGAGAGCTGACAGAGGTCACGGACTTGGAAATTCACTACTGGCTATTAAAAATGCTACACCGTGAAGATGACGTGCTACAGACGCGAAATTTAACCGACAGGAAGAAGATGCTGTGATTTGCAAATGATCAGCTTTTCAGAGCATTCACACCTACAACGTGGTGACATGAGGAAAGTTTCCAACTGATTTCTCATACACAAACAGAAGCTGACCGGCGTTGCCTGGTGAAACGTTGTTGTGATGCCTCGTGTAAGGAGGAGAAATGCGTATCATCGCGTTTCTGACTTTGATAAAGGTCGGATTGTAGCCTATCGCGTTTGCAGTTTATCGTATCGCGACATTGCTGCTCGCGTTGGTCGAGATTCAATGACTGTTAGCAGAATATAGAATCGGTGGGTTCAGGAGATTTATACGGAAGCCGGCCTCGTATCACTAGCAGTCGCGATGACAGACATCTTATCCGCATGGCTGTAACGGATCGTGCAGCCACGTCTCGATCCCTGAGTCACCAGATGGGGACGTTTGCAAGGCAACAACCGTCTGCACGAACAGTTCGACGACGTTTGCAGCAGCAGGGACTATCAGCTCGGAGACCATGGCTGCGGTTACCCTTGACGCTGCATCACATACAGGAGTGCCTGCGATGGTGTACTCAACGACGAACCTGGGTGCACGAATGGCAAAACGTCATTTTGTCGGATGAATCCAGGTTCTGTTTACAGCACCATGATAGTCGCATCCGTGTTTGGCGACATCGCGGTGAATGCACATTGGAAGCGCGTATTCGTCATCGCCATACTGGCGTATCACCCGGCGTGATGGTATGGGTGCCATTGATTACACGTATCGGTCACCTCTTGTTCGCATTAACGGTACTTTGAACAGTGGACGTTACATTTCAGATAAGTTACGACCCGTGGCTCTACCCTTCATTCGATTCTTGCGAAATCCTACATTTCAGCAGGATAATGCACGAGCGCATGTTGCAGGTCCTGTACGGGCCTTTGTGGATACAGAAAATGTTCGACTGCTGTCCTGGCCAGCACATTCTCCAGATCTCTCGCCAATTGAAAACGTTTGGTCAATGGCGGCCGAGCAACTGGCTCGTTACAATACCCCAGTCACTACTCTCGATGAACTGTGGTATCGTGTTGAAGCTGCATGGGAAGCTGTACCTGTACACGCCATCCAAGTTCTGTTTGACTCAATGCCCAGGCGTATCAAAGCCGTTATTACGGCCAGAGGTGGTTGATCAGGGTACCGATTTTTCAGGATCTATGCACCCAAATTACGTGAAAATGTAATCACATTTCTGTTCTAGTATAATATATTTGTCCAATGGATATCCGTTTATCATCTGCATTTCTTCTTGGTGTAGCAGTTTTAATGGCCAGTAGTATAGCTCTGAAAGGACGCTGTTAACATTCCACATTCGACATACGTACGAAATATTTCTAAATTAGTCACTGACTGCGAGTTCCTTGACATGTTCAAATGTGGGTGAATTCCTAAGGGACCTAACTGCTGGGGTCCAAGCTTATGTTTTCGCAATTTTAAGAACTCTATGTTCTAGAGAAGTATACTAAACTTACCTTAACAACTCACTCAAATCACGCATTCCACTCAGAAGACTATTTGTCTCTAGACGTACGCACTGCTTAACCCAACTTAAACTAACTTATGCTAAGAACAACACACACAAGCATGCCTGAGGAGGACTCGAGCCTCCGGTGTGAGGGGCTGCGCAGTCTGTGACATGGCGCCTCAAACCGTACGGCCATTCCGATTTCATTGAGTTCAGCTGTATTAGGTATAGATCTACTACGCAATGTGACGTATAAAAATTTGTGCCGGACGAGGACTTGAACCCGGGTTTTCCTCTTACTGCATACGGTCGCCGTAACAGCTATCCGTACATGGTCCCCGGACTGAGGCTCACCTCCATACGCCACACTGCCTAACCTTAAATCGTAACCCAGGTAATGAATTTTGTGGGCCTCGATAGATGAACGAGGTTTGGGTTGGTCCGGGCAACGTGTACGATTAGCCGAAGTGCTTAAAGCCACCTCTTAGAATAAGCAATTAATCCGGATTCGAGGCTTGGTGTGGCACAAACTGTCACTTGTGACGACCAGGTGGTAGATCTATTCCTAATGAGGCTGATGTCAAAGAATTTTAATAAATTTTGGTAAGCTTAAGACACACAGTTTAACAAAACAAGGAAAGGTAGCTACACTTCGAAATGAAGAGATAAAGGGTTAATGGAAATGATATCCGATTGACCGGAATCGTACAGTGCCTTGGGACCTTTCAGAATAAATTATAAGCATTATCTGTCTGAACTGGAGACTCCTACTCCAGTGTCAACTATTCTGAGACAGAGATCCGATGTTATTTAAGCAGTCTTCAATAAATGCAAGTGCCAGACGTTTTCTGCAGATTACAAGAGGGCGAAATGTGTCGAAATACACTGTTGGATGCTCTGTTCTCTACCACGAACGATTATCTCAACCGTCCTTAAAGTTTCTATAAGGTGCCTGCACGCTGGTTTAGGTACTCCGACCTGATAATGTCTCTGCTGTGCTAGCCTCTCAGTCTCAAAAATATCACTTGCACCCAACGTCCTCAATTATTTGTTGAATATGCTTTCCCCAGCGTTTTTACGCTCTGCAGTTTCTCGACTGAAATGGCAGTTACTCCCTTATATCTTAAAATATGTCCCGTTGTCCTTTTTCTTGGTTATGTTTTTCACATATTTCGTTCCCCCAATTATGCAGAATTCCTCATCTCTTGAAACTTCCTGGCAAAATAAAACTGTGTGCCGGACGTAGACTCGAACTCGGGAACTCTGCCTTTCGCGGGCAAGTGCTCCGCCAACAGAGCTACCCAAGCATGACTCACGATCCGTCCTCATAGCTGTAGTTCCGCCAGCACCTCGTCTCCCACCTTCCAAGATCCATCCTTATCTCTTATAGGACCATCAAATTTTCAGCATCCTTATACAAGATGGTCAGAAACAGTCTGAAAAGCGCACAAGGGTGTTGCAGTGCAGGCAGAGCTGAGAAATAATTGTTAAGAAAAAATTCGATACCCTGCGACGTTTATGATGTAATTAACATTAAAGTTAGCCGAATCAGGTCACTTCCGACGCAAATTCAAGCAGCCTTCAAGAGACAGAGCCAAACGTGTTCTTCGTAGTTTTGCTCACCTAGCGTAAATTTATCACTTGCGAAAAAGGCATGCATTTTAGCTAATAATGAGAATTTGAACAAGTGGTAAATCGAAGACCCACAAATGTCTGCATTTTGGCACGCGCAAGTGTTTGAATATGCCCGCATAACTAACTAATTTGCTAACCTCAATGGTAATTAATACGAAACCGGGGCAACGCATCGAATTTTTTACCTAACACATATTGTTTAGCACAGCCTACCCTGCAACAGACTTACAAGCTTTACAGGCTGTTTCTGACAATCCTGTATAGCACAGTATCGACTCTGTTCTTTTGCGGTTTTCGATTCCGTCCTTTTGCGGTTTTCCTGCAATTCATGATTCGCTCCAATAGAATGCTGTGCTCCAAACGTCTTTTGGGCTGGAATGCCTACTTAACCTGCTAGTCTGCTTTTTGTGTCCTCGTTCCTTCATCCGTCATGTGACATTTTTGAACCTTCAGCATGATGCAGGAAAATGGGTCAGCAACTTATTTTTATTTAAACTTTTATTTGTAATTCTGGTAAAGTCTCGTTGAGAAAAATTCTTCTTTTGGGCTGACTAGTGTCATGTACCAAATTAGTCACCGCAAATAGAGGATACTTTTCACTGCAGCTTCGGCAGAATTACAAATAATACACTAAAAAAAAATATTTATACCCTTTCAGGGATACCCAGTTTACACAAGATTTATTGCTGCAACAGTGAAACAGTGAAATGATTACATTCTCAGATCACTAGCACAAGCAGTTCTAAGGTTCCAGCGGTGTAGGCTCCACGGGCGGCAACGAATTCGTTGTGTCTGGCAAGCAATCGATCGTACAGATGGCGAATTGTGCCGTGATATACATTACGCGGTGCCTGCTCGACCTGTTCACATAGTCCTATAAGCGTTTTTGGCAAATGAGTTTCGCGAGTCGCCTCACATACCATCATATCCCATACGTCCTCGACTGGAGACGAGTCCGGGGATCGTGCTGTCTAGGGAAGTTGCTGCACATCTTGCAGAGCACATTGATTTTCACGGGCAGTGTGTGGGCAACATTATCCTGTTGGAAGAACACATCACTTCATGTTGCAAGAATGGCAAAAGAACGGGTCTAGCAACTTTCTCCATTTACCGAGCGCTGGTCATCATCCCCTCCAGAAAATCGAAGGTGAACGAGAGTTGAGGCTTATCGCACCCCAGACCATTAAGTATGGGGTAGGACCAGTGTATCTTTGACGAATGCACTTTACGAGACAGCCCTCGCCAGGTCTACGTCATACGTGCAGCCGACGATCACTTGCGTGCAAGCAGAATCTGCTTTCAACGCCGAAGACCTCGGCGCGCCATTCCAAATGATCCTCTGAGCCGTGTAGATCGATGCGGGAGTGTGAGTGGAAGTCGGGCTAGAGATGTGTTTGCACGTAGTCCCGTTGTTAATAAGAAGATCGTAACTGTTGATGTGGACACTTCTGGGCTAAAAAGCCCTCTTATTTGTGCTGTATACGCTCTGCCACTACCGCTGTGCTGCAACAATATCGGAAATTCGTCAACTCGTGTGAGAGTGTTCACGTGACCACTGCTACCAAAATCGTTGCAAAAGTGACGCAGCACATCCAACCTGTGCGACAATTCTGCGAAAGGACCATACCGCAACTCTGAAGGCCACAATTTGACCCCTTCCAGGGTTACTCACTTAGCTCTGGGAAGCACGAGTGCGTGTCTGTTGCATGGTTGCGTGTTTGCTTCATCCGTCTGCACCATATTCAACCTCCTAGCTGCCAGCATTCCCTGTTAAAGGGAAGACACGCTATCTGTTGGCGGATGACATTGAAACTATTATCAGAAAAACCACAATCCCCAGGTGGCATACGGCGTCAATGGATCAAAAACGTCGTCTTTGCAGGTGCACTAATCTTTTTCCGGCAGTGTTGTTTTAATGTGATGTTTCCCAGTACCGGTCAGTTTGTGGCTAATCACATTCCTGCCACTCCTCAATACTTTCACTTTTCTTCGGTTTACTCATCGGACTGTTCATTCCATTCAATGGGTAAAGCAGTTCTTCCTCATATCCACCGAGGTCGCGAAGTCATCAGCGAATCATATCACTGGTAAACCTTAACCCTGAATTTCAGTTATATTCTTTCTATCATGCAAACGTAGAGATCGAAAAGCATGTGGGAAAGACTACACCTATGTCTTTGTAACCAGAGAGCTCCATTCTTCGTCTCCTATCTGCAGAATGAAGGAAAAAGAAACTGCAGTGAAAAGAAGGAGTTGGGTGACGTAAACGAAGCTTGGTAGGCTTCATTCTACATCTGAAAGGTGATATCTGTTCAGATTTCACTCCAGTCGCATCAATGAGGCGCTAGTAGCGCCACTATGAGGAAGCGAATAAAGTTTGCTTCAAATACACACAGGGTGGTGACCTCCCCCCATGAACCACGGACCTTGGCGTTGGTGGAGAGGCTTGCGTGCCTCAACGATACAGATAGCCGTACCGTAGGTGCAACCACAACGGAGAGGTATCTGTTGAGAGGCCAGACAAACGTGTGGTTCCTGAAGAGGGGCAGCAGCCTTTTCAGTAGTTGCAGGGGCAACAGTCTGGATGATTGTCTGATCTGGCCTTGTAACAATAACCAAAATGGCCTTGCTGTGCTGGTACTGCGAACGGCTGAAAGCAAGGGGAAACTACGGCCGTAATTTTTCCCGAGGGCATGCAGCTTTACTGTATGGTTAAATAATGATGCCGTCCTCTTGGGTAAAATATTCCGGAGGTAAAATAGTCCCCCATTCGGATCTCCGGGCGGGGACTGCTCAAGAGGACGTTGTTATCAGGAGAAAGAAAACTGGCGTTCTACGGATCGGAGAGTGGAATGTCAGATCCCTTAATCGAGCAGGTAGGTTAGAAAATTTAAAAAGGGAAATGGATAGGTTAAAGTTAGATATAGTGGGAATTAGTGAAGTTCAGTGGCAGGAGGAACAAGACTTTTGGTCAGGCGAATACAGGGTTATAAATACAAAATCAAATAGGGGTAATGCAGGAGTAGGTTTAATAATGAATAAAAAAATAGGAGTGCGGGTGAGCTAATACAAACAGCATACTGAGCGCATTATTGTGGCCACGATGGACACGAAGCCCACGCCTACTACTGTAGTACAAGTTTATATGCCAACTAACTCTGCAGATGACGAAGAAATTGAATAAATGTATGATGAAATCAAAGAAATTATTCAGATAGTGAAGGGAGACCAAAATTTAGTAGTCATGGGTGACTGGAATTCGAGTGTAGGAAAAGGGAGAGAAGGAAACATAGTACGTGAATATGGATTGGGGATAAGAAATGAAAGCGGAAGGCGTCTCTTAGAATTTTGCACAGAGTATAACTTAATCATAGCTAACACTTGGTTCAAGAATCATAAAAGAAGGTTATATACATGGAAAAACCCTGGAGATACTAAAAGGTATCAGATAGATTATATAATGGTAAGACAGAGATTTAGGTACCAGGTTTTAAATTGTAAGACATTTCCAAGGGCAGATGTGGACTCTGGCCACAATCTATTGGTTATGAACTGCACATTAAAATTGAAGAAACTGCAAAAAGGTAGGAAATTAAGGAGATGGGACCTGGATAAACTGACTAAACCAGAGGTTATGCAGAGTTTCAGGGAGAGCATAAGGTAACAATTGACAGGAATGGGGGAAGGAAATACAGTAGAAGAAGAATGGGCAGCTTTGAGGAATGAAATAGTGAAGGCAGCAGAGGATGAAGTAGGTAATAAGACGATGGCTAGTAGAAATCCTTGGGAACAGAAGAGATACTGAATTTAATTGATGAAAGGAGAAAATACAAAAATGCAGTAAGTGAAGCAGGCAAAAAGGAATATAAACGTCTCAAAAATGAGACCGACAGGAAGTGCAAAATGGCTAAGCAGGGATGGCTAGAAGACAAATATAAGGATGTAGAGGCTTATCTCACTAGGGGTAAGATAGATACTGCCTATAGGAAAATCAAAGAGACCTCTGGGGAAAAGAGAGCCACTTCTATGAATATCAAGAGCTCAGATGGAAACCCAGTCCTAACCAAAGAAGGGAAAGCAGAAAGGTGGAAGGAGTAATAGAGGGTCTATACAAGGGCGATGTTCTTGAGGACAATATTATAGAAATGGAAGAGAATGTAGATGAAATTGAAATGGGAGATACGATACTGCGTGAAGAGTTTGACAGAGCACTGAAAGACGTGAACCGAAACAAGGCCTCAGGAGTAGACAACATTCCATTAGAACTACTGACGGCCTTGGGAGAGCCAGTCCTGACAAATCTCTACCATCTGGTGAGCAAGATGTATGAGACAGGCGAAATACCCTCAGACTTCAAGAAGAATATACTAATTCCAATCCCAAAGAAAGCAGGTGTTGAGAAATGTGAAAATTACCGAACTATCAGTTTAATAAGTCACAGCTGCAAAATACTAACGGGAATTCTTTACAGACGAATGGAAAAACTAGTAGAAGCCGACCTCGGGGAAGAACAGTTTGGATTCCGTAGAAATATTGGAACACGTGAGGCAATACTGACCTTACGACTTATCTTAGAAGAAAGATTAAGGAAAGACAAACCTACGTTTCTAGCATTTGTAGACTTAGAGAAAACTTTTGACAATGTTGACTGGAATACTCTCTTTCAAATTCTAAAGGTGGCAGGGGTAAAATACAGGGAGCGAAAGGCTATTTATAGTTTGTACAGAAACCAGATGGCAGTTATAAGAGTCGAGGGGCATGAAAGGGAAGCAGTGGTTGGGAAAGGAGTAAGACAGGGTTGTAGCCTCTCCCCGATGTTATTCAATATGTATATTGAGCAAGCAGTAAACGAAACAAAAGAAAAATTCGGAGTAGGTATTAAAATCCATGGAGAAGAAATAAAAACTTGTAATTCTATCAGAGACAGGAAGAGCAGTTGAATGGAATGGCCAGTGTCTTGAAAGGAGGATATAAGATGAACATTAACAAAAGCAAAACGAGGATAATGGAATGTAGTCGAATTAAGTCGGGTGATGCTGAGGGAATTAGCTTAGGAAATGAGACACTTAAAGTAGTAAAGGAGTTTTGCTATCTGGGGAGCAAACTAACTGATGATGGTCGAAGTAGAGAGGATATAAAATGTAGACTGGCAATGGCAAGGAAAGCGTTTCTGAAGAAGAGAAATTTGTTAACATCGAGTATAGATTTAAGTGTCAGGAAGTCGTTTCTGAAAGTATTTGTATGGAGTGTAGCCATGTATGGAAGTGAAACATGGGCAATAAATAGTTTGGACAGCTTTCGAAATGTGGCGCTACTGAAGAATGCTGAAGATTAGATGGGGAGATCTCATAACTAATGAGGAGGTATTGAATAGAATTGGGGAGAAGAGGAGTTTGTGGCACAACTTGACGAGAAGAAGGGACCGGTTGGTAGGACATGTTCTGAGGCATCAAGGGATCACCAATTTGGCATTGGAGGGCAGCGTGGAGGATAAAAATCGTAGAGGGAGACCAAGAGATGAATACACTAAGCAGATTCAGAAGGATGTATGTTGCAGTAGGTTCTGGGAGATGAAGAAACTTGCACAGAATAGGGTAGCATGGAGAGCTGCATCAAACCAGTCTCAGGACTGAAGACCACAACAACAACAACAAGGGTGGTGAGCGTTACTTCCTTTGAGATTGGATATGGTGAGTTGATGTTAATCGAGAATGCCGTTTAGGCTTCAAAGACGCTGTTAACAGGACCTCATTGGTCGTATAACAGGGCTACGAGAAGCTAAATGCTACTTCTGCGATATTGCAGAACGACTTGGCACGAACGGAGCCATTGTATTTGACTGCTGGCAGAGCGGTCACGAGAACGTACGGCCACGTGACACCATCGAGAGGGGAGACCATTGTGCTTGGCGAAAGGCTCTGGCGCATCGTACTACATCTGCAGCAGCAATCTGAGCAGCAGTTGGCGCCACAGTGACACAACAGATAGGTTGCTTAAAGGACATCTCCGGACCACACGCCCTGTAGCATGCACTCCACTGTCACCAAACCTTCTCTGTTTGCGACTTCAGTGGTGTCCACCGAGAGCCCATTGGTAGGCAGGCCGGAGATACACTCCTGGAAATGGAAAAAAGAACACATTGACACCGGTGTGTCAGACCCACCATACTTGCTCCGGACACTGCGAGAGGGCTGTACAAGCAATGATCACATGCACGGCACAGCGGACACACCAGGAACCGCGGTGTTGGCCGTCGAATGGCGCTAGCTGCGCAGCATTTGTGCACCGCCGCCGTCAGTGTCAGCCAGTTTGCCGTGGCATACGGAGCTCCATCGCAGTCTTTAACACTGGTAGCATGCCGCGACAGCGTGGACGTGAACCGTATGTGCAGTTGACGGACTTTGAGCGAGGGCGTATAGTGGGCATGCGGGAGGCCGGGTGGACGTACCGCCGAATTGCTCAACACGTGGGGCGTGAGGTCCCCACAGTACATCGATGTTGTCGCCAGTGGTCGGCGGAAGGTGCACGTGCCCGTCGACCTGGGACCGGACCGCAGCGACGCACGGATGCACGCCAAGACCGTAGGATCCTACGCAGTGCCGTAGGGGACCGCACCGCCACTTCCCAGCAAATTAGGGACACTGTTGCTCCTGGGGTATCGGCGAGGACCATTCGCAACCGTCTCCATGAAGCTGGGCTACGGTCCTGCACACCGTTAGGCCGTCTTCCGCTCACGCCCCAACATCGTGCAGCCCGCCTCCAGTGGTGTCGCGACAGGCGTGAATGGAGGGACAAATGGAGGCGTGTCGTCTTCAGCGATGAGAGTCGCTTCTGCCTTGGTGCCAATGATGGTCGTATGCGTGTTTGGCGCCGTGCAGGTGAGCGCCACAATCAGGACTGCATACGACCGAGGCACACGGGGCCAACACCCGGCATCATGGTGTGGGGAGCGATCTCCTACACTGGCCGTACACCACTGGTGATCGTCGAGGGGACACAGAATAGGGCACGGTACATCCAAACCGTCATCGAACCCATCGTTCTACCATACCTAGACCGGCAAGGGAACTTGCTGTTCCAACAGGACAATGCACGTCCGCATGTGTCCCGTGCCACCCAACGTGCTCTAGAAGGTGTAAGTCAACTATCCTGGCCAGCAAGATCTCCGGATCTGTCCCCCATTGAGCATGTTTGGGACTGGATGAAGCGTCGTCTCACGCGGTCTGCACGTCCAGCACGAACGCTGGTCCAACTGAGGCGCCAGGTGGAAATGGCATGGCAAGCCGTTCCACAGGACTACATCCAGCATCTCTACGATCGTCTCCATGGGAGACTAGCAGCCTGCATTGCTGCGAAAGGTGGATATACACTGTACTAGTGCCGACATTGTGCATGCTCTGTTGCCTGTGTCTATGTGCCTGTGGTTCTGTCAGTGTGATCATGTGATGTATCTGACCCCAGGAATGTGTCAATAAAGTTTCCCCTTCCTGGGACAATGAATTCACGGTGTTCTTATTTCAATTTCCAGGAGTGTATTTTGTGTTTTCTGATGAAAGCTGGTTCTGCCTCGTGACAGTACGGCTGTTTGTTGGCTATAATGAGGACAGTTGAAGGCCTGCAGCCAACTGGTCTGCGTGCTAGGCACACTGGACCAACACCTGGAGCTATGGCGTGAGGTGAGACTTCTTGTGAATGCAGGAGCACTCTGATTGCACATTTGTCCTTCCGTCTGGTGATTCGACTTGTCGTGCTGCCATTCATGAACAGCCTTCTAGGGAGTGTTTTCCAACCGGATAAGACTCGCCGACTTGCCGCTGTTATAACGCAACGTGCTCTACAGAGTGTTGATTTGTTGACACGTTGGCTTGGTCTGCCCCCAATCTGTCCTCAATCGAGCAAATATGGGGCATCATCGTATAACTCAAGTGTCATCCACAAAAAGCATTAATCATCCCTGTATTGACTGACCGAGTGTAACATTCGTGGAACTTTATTTCACAAACCGATATCCGACATCTGCACAGCACAGTGCAAATACGTTTGCATGCTTGCATTCAATGTTCTGTCGTTTACGCTGGTTATTAATGTGCCAGCTTTCCGTATTTCCATTTCCGTCTCTCGTGCCTACAGAAACCTGCGATCTTACAATGTTAATCGCTTAAATATGTTGTCTATAAAAATATATTCCCGAAATTTCGTTACTCTACATTAATTATTTCTTGATGCTTGATTTTTTTCCGTCAGTGTATTTTCCCCACTTCCTTCTTGTGAATATTTGATATTACTCGTCTACTGGGACAGATATTATACCTATTTTTATGAGGATTTCGATATTGCATATATTTCTAGGTCGGCATTTCCTATGAAAGTATTTCGATTTTTCTGAAGTCTGTTTTCAGTTATCAAGCACAGCGTCACATCTGCCTCTGCCGTGCATTTATCTTTCCTAAAGCCAACCTGATCGTTATTCAATAAATCCTCCATTATCTGTTCCAGTCTTATTATTCTTGTCAGTTATCAGTTATACGCAGTAGTCGTTAAGTCTTCTGTGCTATAGCTCCTACACTCTTCGCGGTTGTGTGGATGACGCTATTATTTTCGAAAGTCTGATGTTACGGCTCCATACCCATAGTTTCTGCTAACCAAATTGAGTAGCCGTTTGGTTGCCGCTTCCCCTAAGGATTTTAGAAATTCTGCCGGAATGTGGTCTACGTCTTCTGCCACGTGTCATTGAGAAACTTAAGATATTATGAACCACTTAACGTGTTCGGTACTCTTGAGCTCTGATGATAGACTTGCGTCTGCTGACATCCACCCTCTAATTAATATGTTTTAATGCGTTTTATCTGCTACGCCTTACATACCTTCACTATGATACGACGTTATGTCACAGTTGCTGTAAAGGGTTTAGTGAAATAATTCACAGCATATTTTCTCAACACTGAAAGTCAAATGTGGTCCTGTTACTATTTGTCTCCACATCTTGCATACTGTTAAATGTTATACATTTCATTTACAAAATGCACAATGATAAGTAACGTTAAGATGCATTCTCACTAATAGGCTCTGCATTGGGTGCTTCTCGATATTCTAAAGCGAAAAGGTAGTACCATAACTGATTTCATACAAAACATAATTTTGTAGCGAAAGGACTATATGTGAGCCTGTTAAGCAGATTTTGTTTAAAATAACCTCATGTGAATTTGTTGGCACCTCAGTTAAGGTGCAGTTAATGAATTTACTCCATATAAAAAGAGTGAGTAGCTGAGTGCTTTCATACCATTCACAGATTAAGTATTTTTCACATTTTCTGCTAGATTTGTCTGCAAATTGTCCGATTCAGATGCACTTGTGCATGGTCCACTAAGTTTTGCTACTTCTCTGACTCCCATACTTAGGTTCACAATGTCTCAATTCCATATTTCACTGTGCCTGTCCTTTCCTTTCCCCCTGGAGTAATAAAACGAATGAATGTACGTGTGCCGGTACGAATTCTGTCTGCATACCGAGGGAGTTAGAGTAGTTTGCTACTTTGACAGAGGCAACGTTAGTAAACGCTTGTTGCGAAAGAAGAGGTTTCTGTTTGCCTCAGTCGATCCTTTCGCTTAAGTTGCCACAATACACCAGGGATGCACTCTGATCTCTTTAGTTGGAGAGATAAACCTTGATACCCTTAGGGGATTTCTTCACTGTTCGCTCAGAGTTTGCTAAGATAGGCTGCTCGTAAGAGCTTCCCCTCGATATTTTTGTTAGTGGCTAAATTTCCGTGTGTTTACAGTTTAACTGAAGCCCTAACGCTTTTATTTTATATCTTTATAGTCTATTAGTTTGTGCGACGTGTTTTGTTTTAATTTCCCGATTGTTGAATACTTAGAAATGTAGTTGCTATTGTTTAATTCAACTAGTCACTTTCACACGTGGTAGTGTATTGAATGGGTAACGATTCAGTTCAGTCAGCTTCTCCGTTTTCTAACCGCGAGTGCCTGTGCATTATATGAGACCACTGTGATATTGCCACTGATTTTTTCAGACCTTTTAATTCCGTAGCTTCCACTGTTGCAGTACTTGCTTCATTCATTTTCAATAGGCGTTAGTGTTCACGTCTGAGAGCTTTCAGATTCTCACATCTTGTTTCCATTGCGATAAATTCCCATGCCCTTATCCTGAAATTCCTATTCCTTTGGTTCGTACATTTGTTCGTTACCACCAATTGCTCACTTTCTGATTTAAGAGCTTTCTGTGTTGTAGCTTCCATAATCTTCCTCTTATACACAGTGTGTAAATTAAATGTGTTTTAATTCATGTTTCGATCATAGTTTGTGCATTTGAACGGCAATTTTAAATATTCATTCTGCCTGTTAAAATCGAGGGATCAGCATCTCTTTACTAGAAACCTGTAGTCCTGGTGGATTGCCTTTGTTGTTTCATTTTCTTTGAAAGAGATATAAACAGGGTAAACTAATTCAAGTTTCCTGAGAAAATACTATATTGAACCAGATATGGTCGAAAGTTGTATCGGGTGTGTAGTAGCTCCGCTGCTCAACAGTGATCGCTGATTCAAGATGTAGTGGGTAATGTGTTAGAGTAACTATAAATAGAGAGATGTATGGAGAACGCTCAAGTGTAAAGACGTTTTGTATTTGATGTGTGCTGGATATATACTTACTCGCTACGGGCAGTAATGATTTTTTTATGTTTAAGATACTATGATGTTTGCTAACAGTAAAAGAAATCTCAACAAAAGTCAGAAATTATTTAAGTAAAAAAAATTGTTACTAATCCAATCTGTGTATGTATAGGTGATGGTTGAGACAATGTATAGCATTCACATAGAATGATTTTGCAAAGATGGTTGTTCATGTATAATAAGTTTATTGAGTGGGTGAATTCTGAGCATGATTAATTTTCAGAGTCAAACTACAAGTTATAAAATTACTTACCACAAGTCAGTACCAGTTCCCAGATCAATTTTATTTTTAATTATCTGGTTTTGTCAAGAGGTTATTGTCTCAGTCATATTTGGTTTAATAAAAATGTGTGTTAAGCAACAGCCGTGCACAATAGCTGTTTGATAACCATACAACTTACAGTACTAACAGAGAACAGTGCGAAGGGCGTTACCATTGCGAAGATAAAGGTAAGAAATTTTATTAATTCAGGGATAGCATTCATTAAGCACAGGGACCGTTATTTTCAAATTTATCAAGTTTTATTTATTACCCTGGCCAATTTCAAATCAATAGTGTTGCATCAGATTCAGTTTTTTTTGTTACGTAAATGCATGCAGTTTTGGTTTGGTTTAAGGTTATTGACAGTTTACATTCTCGCAGCTAAATGAAATTTACATTCTCGCAGTCAGAAAAATTCAGGACAACGTAAAACTCATAAGCGAAATGATGAAAGTTGACGTTCACATGCCATTCCCATTCCAACAGCTATGTTTAATACTACTGTCAGTTACGTAATTTCACTCATATTTAAAACGCACCTGTTTCATCTTCTCTGTCCGAACCTCATCAACTGCATGTGGATGTTATGTGTGTATGTAGTTAACCCATCCTTTGATTATTCCTGCCCCATAAACCACAAATTTAGTAGTGGACTCAGAAGTAAGATTCTAGATGTTGGTACATCTTAAACTTACATACACGAGATGTACATTCTAACTGAAGACACAGAAATATCTCGAAATTACACATATGATCAGTAAGATGTTACAATTCAGTTTGTTAGTCTCGGAGGGGGACAGCCAACGATTCCACACTCGATCCGCCACCCCTCCTCGTGCGTGGGTGGCGAGGGGTAACTTTGAAATCTTCAGTGGGAAACACCATTTTTTAATTGCAGATTACGATTCTACGGCACAATCTACATACGTTTTGTGGGATGCATTTTCGTTGTTTCGCCACAGATGGCATTGTAATCGGAGGAACAGAATTGGGTCTACCTTGAATATCCAGCGGCACATGGTACACCTTCCTCCATCCTGAGAGGGTAGGACAGGCCAGTATTTCACAACTTCTAATTGGAAACCCCCATTCGCAACGTTGTTCTGCTCCGATGTATCGAACATGGGTCTAATAGACGCACCACAGTGGCTGCGTATTGAACTACGGCGTATCATAACAGGTAATACCCTGCGACTGGAGCTCACGCATTATGCTGAAGTAGAACAGTCAGTGGCTCTAAGCATCACAATACTTGCGCTGTGTTTATTGCCTGCAAACCTACCTATCATTTGGAGAACAGATGTGCAAGTGGACGATGAATGCTGCAACCACAGAAGAAAAAAATTAAGTCATCCTGATTGACGGAGAATGTAGGAGAGATGTTGAGGCTGCTGTTGCCTTGTATGCCAAGTACTTTCCAGAGATAGTTCGCTCCCGTTCGTTCTTTCACAAAGTTGTGAAGTCTTTGGCAGCGTATAGACCGGCAAAAACAAACGAAGCAGACATGTTACAGAAGAAACTACTGAAATACTGGAGGCAATGCACCACAACCCATGGATAAGTGTCCGGCAATTACGCCGCGATTCGTAGTTAGTATTGACACAATACTGAATCGTCAGAAGTATCATCCTTACCAAGTGTCACTGCGTCAAGAACTTCGTAGAACCGATTTCCATAACCGGGTAGTGATTTTTGAATGGGCATGTCACCGAATGCAAACGACACTCACGTTCGTTGCCGACATACTATTTTCCGATGAGCCTCCATTCACAAGCCATGGTAGCGTTGATCGGCATCACCTGCATTACTGGAGTGCAGACAATCCCGTCTGGTTACGGCATGTTGACAATCAACCTCCCTGGTCGATTGACATATGATGTGGCATCATGGGGAACAAACTTATTGTTCCGAGTTTTCTCTATGGCACATTGAATGGACGCAAATATCGAACGTTTTTGGAACAGAAATTACCGGGACTACTACAGGACGTTGCCCTGGACTTCTACAGTTTAGGTGGTCTCAGCATGACGGTTGCTCAGCGCATTACGCAATAGAATCACGAGAGGTATTAGACCGTGTTTACACTGGTCGGTGAGGCGGCAGAGGTAGTTCTATTAATTGCCTCGCTAGGCCGCTGGATTTGACGTCACCGGATTTCTTTCTGTGGGTATATTAAATAGGTAAGGTGTTTCAGCAAGTGCCAACAGGCCGTGAAGACATGATTGACCGCCCAGAAACGTTTGTGCTGACATTCCCGCAGATATGCGGCTGTCTTATGTACGGTCAGTTGAAAATCGGATCCGTAAGTGTTCTGAAATTGGCGATACTACGTTTGAACACTTACTCTAATTCAAAAAGTAGAGTAGCGTTCGTCTCGAGCCATTGCCACAGTGGCGCGTCGAGTAATTCCTATTCGATATGTTGAAGGGAAACAACGTTGCGAATGGGGTTTCCAATACTAGCGTGTCCCAGCTCACAGCATCGAGATGGGGTCCCAAGTGCCAATGGATACTCAAGGAACACTGAGTAGCACTTTGTAAATTACGATTGTGAGCCCATTTTTATTCCTCCGATTGCAGCGCCATCTGCGGTGAAATGAAGAAAATGCTTCAGACGAAACGTATGTAGATTTGGCCATAGAATCGCAGTCTGTAATAAAAGACTGAGGTTCTCATCGAAAATGTAAAGTTGCCCCTCCTCCCCCCCGCCCCCCATCCACGCTCGGAGTCGGGTGGGGAGTCGAGTGTGGTATCTCTGGAATCTATCCCCTTCCAAGACTAACCGATTGGAATTAAAACTTTTCTTGATCCGATGTCTAGTTTCTCTCGGCTACTTCTGATATAGGGCACACTCTAAAGCACTTCCTTGCGTAATAATTGAAGACCGGAGAAAGTTTTTCATGTAGTGTCAATTATTTAAATTAGTCCGTCCGGCTAGCCAAGCGGTCTAACGCGCTGCTTACCGAGCGGGAAGGCGTTCTGGTCCCCGCCACGAATCCATCCGGCGGATTTGTGTCGAGGTCCGGTGTGCCGGCCAGCCTGTGGATGGTTTTTCTGGCGGTTTTCCATCTACCTCGGCGGTTGCGGGCTGTTCCCCTTATTCCGCCTCACTTACACTGTGTCAGCGATTGCTGCACAAACACAGTTTCCACATTCGCGTATCTCTTAATTGTTCTACCATGCAAACATTTGGGGTTACTCTCGTCTGGTATGAGACGTTCCTGGGGGGCCGGGGGGAGGGGGGTTGTCCATTGGGGGCCTAACCGCAAAGTAACCCTGAGTTCACTGTGGGGTGGCGGTGGGGTGGGTGGACTGCTTGGACTGATGTGGCCAGTTGTGGTATCGTGAAACACTGAGAGCTACGGCGGGACGAAGCCTCGCCACCGTTTATAGGTCCCAGGTTTGATACATACATAAAATTATTTCAATGAGTACAAGGTTAGAAATGTTGTATCTTACAGTCTTAAACACAAGGGCTTAACTACCAAACAAGAGACAAGACCATTCAGGCTGTAACCATGATCCTTAAGTGAACAAATTCCCGCGAAGTATTGTAAGCTGGCAGTAGCAACAGTGATCGCTCTGTTTCTCTGTTTTGTATCACTACCCTTTACAACCAATGTAGCAGCTTTCCAGTGGCACACTCAAGAGAGTGCTCAGACCGTGAGATGGTGAATAAAATGAAAAGACAGCTCTTAAACACACACCATGTCGCTTTGTGCCATTGTTCAGTAATTACCTAACCGACCCCTCTTAATAAACGAGACCAGAATGACCAGCACTTGAAGCAGCCCTATAGTAGGCGTAAATTGATCCTTTACACCTGGTGCAGGCTGGGCGTAGTAGCTCCGTGGGACTACTTCAAGGGGCAGTGTAACACGGTTTTGTTAAGGCTTCAATGGCAACGCCTCAGTGTTTTCACAGTCCTGTAGATGGCTGTTGTTTGCGCCTGCAGCCTTTAGCGTTTCGTAGTTGAAACCTGGCAACGGCGCTACAGTGTGTCATGGATCATCGTATGCTGTCTCGACTGCAGTACAAAGTAAGGTAGGTATGCATGCATTTGTTTGGAAAATCAGGAGAAATATGGATACTCGGGTAGAAGGGATAAAAAGAAGTTTGCCCACGACATTGCTGCCCTGTTACTCAAAATGATTCTAAAGTTACTGGCGATCGATGCATATAAACATTGTGTGGTAGTTGGTGGAACGCTGGACCGTTTCCAGCAAAGCTAAAACACGGAAGAGCCAAAACGGTATGACCACAGCCCACCACGAGATTGAATGCAACACGGTGACCTTGCGACCTACCAGCAAAGCCGAAAGCGCTAATGCGCTGCTTCCTTGACTCGGGTAGGCGCGCCGGCCCCAGTTCGAACCCGCCCGCCTTGAGAAACCGTGGCCTGGTAAGAACAGTCCTGATTCCAGCTGATGACAGGGTTCGAGTGTGGTGCAGACCCAACGAAGCTATGGACCCAAGTTGTCAACAAGTCGGTGATGGTCTACCGAGCGAGGTGGCGCAGTGGTTAGACACTGGACTCGCACTCGGGAGGACGACGGTTCAATCCCGCGTCCGGCCATCCTGATTTAGGTTTTCCGTGATTTCCCTAAATCGCTCCAGGCAAATGCCGGGATGGTTCCTTTCAAAAGGGCACGGCCGACTTCCTTCCCCGACCTTCCCTCATCCGATGAGACCGATGATCTCGCTATCTGGTCTCCTTCCCCAAACCAACCAACCAACCAATCGGTGATGGCTTCATTATGGTGTTGATTGTATTTACATGGAATGGACTGGAAATACTTATGTTCGGCTACCTGGACACCATTTGCAGCCATTTATGGACCTCATATTCCGAAACAACGATGAAATTTTTATGGACGAAAATACGCCATGCCACCGGGCCACAGATGTTCACGATTGTTTTGCAGAACATTGTGGATAGTTTGAGTGAACAATTTGGCCACTCATATGGCCCGACATGAAACCCATCGAACATTTATGGGACGTAACCGAGAGGTCAGTTCATATACAAAATCCTTCACTGGCAACACTTTCTCAATTATGGACCGCTATAGACGGGTCAAAGCTCAACATTTCTGCAGGGGACTGCCAACGACTTGAGTCCATGGGACATAGAGTTTGCTGCACTAAGCGGGGCAAATGGAAGTCAGACACGATATTAGGAAATATCCCATGGCTTTTGTTGTATCAGTGTACTTTCATTTCATTGGAAACGTATTCTCTTTTATTTTGATGTGCTATGTGCGCAGAGTCAATAAATGAGTCACTAAACTCAGACTCGATTTGAATATCAGTACAGAACCATTGTCCTACAACTGATGTTGGTTAAGCGACCGTGTAGAAATAAATGTAGCCGGTTTATCTGTATTTGTAATTTGTTTATGTTATTGTGACGGTGTTCCGTTGCAATAACGTGGCCAAAGCTTGTGATGATTCAGTTTACACGCAGATATTGTGATCAGTTCTTTAACTGATGTATAACGAGCATTAAAATAGTTCGTCTAGCATGTTTTTGAGGATATAGTCGGTAAAATCGGACTTCTTACTATACGAAACAGAGGAAAAAGTCTACCGTTATATTCAATCTGCACAATAAGTAAAATTGCATTATTATCTATCGCCATTCCCGCTGTTACATTTTAATAGCCAGAAATGTAGATATCGACCAACAAATAACGTAGCTGACTTCTTTGGTGTGGGTATCGTAGCCTCGCTAAACACAGAGAAGGTCGTATTCATCTCACAGTTAGTTTAGATGATCATCTAATTAAGCACTGCTGGTCAATTTCGCGTGTGTACTCGTTAAACTAACAGCGAGGTAGAAATAATGTAGTTCTCTGTTATATGGTCAGGGAAATAAAATCTGTGAAAATGGTAGTTAGATGAAGCGGTTTGATTGGGATAGTTCCCAGGGCGCGACGAGTTAACACAGTGTTCTAGTACAATGAACTTGATTATCTTCAATAAATCGTTTCGGAATATATTTGAGTGTATTTCTGAACTTGTGGGACGTTATTCGAATGTCGCTCTTCTTCCTGCAATATGTAACAGAACTATCACCTGCCACCGGTTGCAGCGTGAACAATCGTTACAGTTAGTGACCCGTCCAAGCTAGCCTTTTCAACCGTACGGTAATAAAATTATGTTGTATTTGAAACTGCCTTTCGCTCGTATCGTTGTCGTATGTTGTAGAGTCCGTACGTATTGCAGCGTCGTGCTCACTATGTGCTCGTCCTACAAAAATAATTTTCACTCGCCATGCGGTGATTTCCTTTTCCGCAGCCCGGTCCACATGCCTTCACTGTTAAAAACCAATGAAGTTCCTCTACTGTAGTAGAACCAATAGCATTAAACGAATCCAGCGGCGCAACAGACGTTTCCAGTATCATGTTAGCTGATCGATTGATTAAAACTTCTATGTAGTGCGCTTGTTTGATTCAAGAAATACTGCCAAGCCTCTGTTAGTCTTACGTTCCAATTTCAACACTCACACGCAGGCGCAGTTGCTCGTAATAGCCAACTAACCGAAGCCATTACCAAAAAGATTACCAAGTGGATTATCTGTGCTCTCATTAACTTCACAAAGCATTTCTGTAGTCCACAAAATAAGCGTCATAGCTAATCCGATATTAGTAATAAACTACGGAATACCGCGTCCTTCACATTAGACCAATCACAACTTAATAGGGTTTTTGGACAATTTACCAAATGAAAAAATTTAGAAACTCCATAAATATAAAAATGCTTCCTCTTTAAATAATAGAATTATCGTAAATTGTTTCTTGGTTTCCCACTACAGTAAACTAGTTGTACATTACTAAATCCCCTCAGAGTATAACTCACTTTCCCTGTACAAGCACAGTTCTCACGCTAATTGTATACCCGTTTATTAGAAATAACAATATTCATTTAATATCTTACTATCCATTCACACCATCATTCAATTACTAAACAAACTAGCCAAACTAGCAATAATTAATGACAATCGTAATAATCACAAGAACTACAATTTTATTTCCAAAATATGTTTTAACTACCTGATAATTTCGTAGTCCGTAAGAAGTTGACACCTTTCGGCCACAGTCGTAACTACTTACAACTAGCTACTGGATCAGAGCGCATCTCTCATGCCATAACCATGACTAAATGCTTATTGGACACTATAATAGTGAAGCCATAGCCACAGTATATAATTTTTTTTAAAAAAGGGGTTACATTACCGGTTTTAACTAACTATATCGTTATTTTCTAATGTAAAAGCCAGTTGGAGAATATGTACTGGGAACTGTGACCATTCATCTGACAAAACTACGAAAAATAACGAGACCAGGCAACCGAGGCAATGGTGGCACAGCCAAAGAATAGAGCAAAACTACACCATGGTAAAAATTGCCAAAGGCTCTTGCAGTGTGTCCTGCTGTGACACAACGATCGTATGACTGATTTAAAGTCACAGGTCTTAAGTGTATCAAGCATGGCAAGCTTCCATACGGAATGCAGCACATAATTTTACTATGTTCCGAAGAAAGAATTTCAAAACACGCTGTTCTCTTATGTAGGACTTACACACTACTTTATGTTTCGTAACTCTTGTCAGATGTATGGTCACCAATCCCATTTTATACTCTCCAACTTTTTTTAAAGGAAACTTTAGTGTACTGTGACAATGGCTTTACTATTGTAGTGTCAAAATAAACATTTAACTAATATTATGATCACACTCTTTAAGTACGTCGGAATGTAGAATAACCATGACTCACTGTCTTAAGCTGTCTGCCCGTTACCGTCTCTCACTTACTTCTGAAGCGTTACTCTTCAGTGTCACCTCTCTGATAAAATTCATATTATAAATTCCCTGATACACAAAATCAGAGTAAACAGCCGTCGTAAGTCCTGAATGCAAATAATTTTGCCTAACGATAAGTTTGGATTACAATATGAAACCGTATTAAATGGTAAACTAGTAAAAAATCTGCTCACTGTATCTGATCAGGTCTAAAATAGCTCGAGCTGCCATATAGGCATAGTGACTAGAAACTCACCATAAATTTTAAATAAATCTGCTAACACCCATAATTACTTACAGTGCTTAGTTCATTGTCCCAAAATGTTCTATGCCCATACCAGCACTAATCTTGATAGTAATCACAAGACTTCCCGTCACTTGACGAAATTACTTCAAGTGCCGACAGCTAAAAATATTCAGTCCTCACTGAACCGTCTGAGTTACAGTCCAAACCATAGCTGCACATAAAATCACAAGTTCAACCGAACCATCAACGATATTGTTATAAGTGGTTGACTGCTGTCCCAAAAATCTGCCTAGCCCACGAAGTGGTAAGGCTAAATCGCCGTCTAGGTGGCACAGAAGCCGACTCTGTAACTGCATCCGATCGACTGCTGAAAAGCAAAGATGAAGAGGATTTGCCTTACCGTGGAATTTCCGAATTTTCATCATTCAGCGGGTTAGAGAGATCGCCAGTATGAATTAAAACATGCATGCATGCGTGACGGACAATGTAATGTGAAGATACAGACGCTATATAAACATAGACATTGTATTTATCAATGATGTCTCCATGCCCGACGGACTAAAATGGCGATGTAATATTTGTCTCCCTGAGCGGGAACCACGAACTTTGCGAGCAAAAGCGTTGTGACTATGTGAAATATGGAAATTTGGATCAGTCCTGGAGGCATGCATGAACAGCCAAAGTGGTTAAGGCGACCGCTCGCGATAAGCAGGAATCCGGGTTCCAGCCTCATTCCGTCACAAGTTTTCATATGACGCAAACAGCTGACGTCAGTGCATAGTAACAGGTTGTGAAACAATGTCGTAATGTAGGAGGGGGTTTTGGTGAAGTAGGGCTTGAGAAGGGAGGTCTCCTGTGTCTGGATAGTAGCTTGGTACGCTAGTTTGGGTCGAAGCATCCACGTAAGTACACCACACTGAGAACTGCACTGCACACAACCTTGCAGTATTGGCCCTTAATTGAATATTTGGCTGTGGCACAGTTTTTATTTTAATGTCATGGGGTTCGAGGCTACTGTACATTGACAATCCATAAGAAATACACTGTTCTTGATACAATTTGTCACAATGAAATGTCAGTAATACGTAAAGTATTGTCTTATCACAATCATGCTCAGCTTAGCGCAATGAATAGAATTGCAGTAATTTAAGATATGTAGTAATGAGTTGCTGGTTCGATTCTCCATCCATCCAATTTTTTTTAAAAACTAGTCTTGTATTGTATAATAGGTTTAGTTTAATAGAAGTGTATTATGTAATATTCGATTTTATGTAAATATAAGTGCACACTTTCCGAGGAGTGAGTTTTTTCCATTGCCTTGATCTGCAAGACAGCTTGCACTACCTGCAATAACATATTTTGCACTTCCTTGTTTTTAGTTTCATGTTTCACATGTTTTAAGGATTCTGCTGCTGAATAGGAACGGTGATCAAGTAGGAATGTCCTTAGGATTTTAGTAAAAAGTTAGAATAATGCCGTCGCTTCCCGCGCCCGGATTCGATTCCCGGCGGGGTCAGGGATTTTCTCTGCCACGTGATGACTGGGTGTTGTGTGATGTCCTTACGTTAGTTAGGTTTAAGTAGTTCTAAGTTCTAGGGGACTGATGACCATAGATGTTAAGTCCCATAGTGCTCAGAGCCATTTGAACCATTTGAGAATAATGCCGGCCGCGGTGGCCGAGCTGTTCTAGGCACTTTAGTATGGAACCGAGCGACTGCTACGGTCGCAGGTTCGAATCCTGCTTCGGGCGTGGACGTTCGTGATGTCCTTAGGTTAGTTAGGTTTAAGTAGTTCTAAGTTCTAGGGGACTGATGACCTCAGCTGTTAAGTCACATACTGCTCACAGCCATGTGAACCATTTTATTGAAAATAATGAAATAATTTAAATCTTATTTTGAGAACTGTTGTAAATTTGTATCGCACCATTTGTAATAGAACTATTGTAAGTCAATGTCCTTATTGACTGGACATGGTATTTTCTATTTTGCGTTATAACCTGTCCGTGGATATTGAAGCTTTTATTTGTGTATACTACAGAGAGAATAACATGACTAGCATATTGACAATGGAATAGATGAAAGTTTTATTAGAGTTAACGTACGAGTTCTATGTCCGTCCATTTGGTAAACAGTGTGATTTCCGAGCCAGACGAGCGACAACTGCCGCTCGAGCTAGCTGTGCTGGCGTATACCACTTTGTCACACGTACTTAGTTTCTGAGCGTTCACGTTCAAATCGGCACGCTGAACGTTGACGTTCGAGAGCGTGGTCTGTGCGCCGACAGCTTTACCTACGACTGACGTCTGAGGACGTGTGCGATGTACAGCTCCACTGAGTGAGTGTGCAGTGAGTGCTCGCAGCGGCGCGTCGCCCAGTACCGCCTATACATGCGGCCGAGAGGGAGTATGCGCTGAAGAAAGCCGCTAACTTATTGGGCCGCGGGCGGCGGGACAACGCAGCACACGCCTGCCGCCTGTAACGACAAACAGTAGACGGGTAACGGAAAGCTAGTCCCTCTCACAGACTGAAACCACAATTGACGTGGGTCCACAGAAAGTGGGTCTGCTAGGAAAAATCGGTGTTCTAGGCGTAGCGTCTCTGCTTCATAATCAAAACGTCTCCGATCCCCGGTTGGAATCGAGCTGCTGCTTGAGTTTTGATTAATAATCAGTGTTGGTGGCCAAAGACTTCCAGTATAAGAAGTAACCCTCATTTTGCCAACAGCCTTGTCAAAGAGGGCGGAGGAGCGGACGGAAGTTCAGGGCACTCTCTTGTCCTAGGGACGGAAACTGCCGATAAAGGCGGAAGAATCAGCAATGATCAACGGCATGAGGATGCAGAAGGCAATGAAAACCACTGCATTAAAGACAGGACATGTGGCCTGTAATTGAAGAAGTGCGATGATGATCTCTCCATTGGCGAAAGATTCCGTAATAGTCCCCATTCGGATCTTCGGGTGGGGACTGTCAAGGAGGGGGGTCCCATGAGAAGAAAGATTGAAGATTGAATAATCAACGGAAGGATAACGTTCTACGAGTAGGGGCATGGAATGTCAGAAGCTTAAACGTGATGGTAAAACTAGAAAATCCGAGAAGAAAAATGCACAGGCTCAATCTAAATGTAGTAGGCGTTCGTGAAGTGAAGTGGAAAGAAGACAAGGATTTCTGGTCAGATGAATATAGGTGAACATCAACAGCAGCAGAAAATGGTATAGAGGGGGTAGGATTCGTTATGAATAGGAATGTAGGACAGAGACTTCGTTACTGTGAACAGTCCAGTCATAGGGTTGTTCTTATTAGAATCGACAGCAAACCAACACCGACAACTATAGTTGAGGTATACATGCCGACGTCGCATGCTGAAGATGAAGAGACAGAGAAAGTGTATGAGAGTGTTGAAAGGGTAATATAATATGTAAAGGGGGATGAAAATCTAATAGTCGTGGGGGACTGGAATGCAGTTGTAGGGGAAGGAGGAGAAGAAAAGTTTATAGGAGAATATGGGCTTGGGACAAGGAATGGGAGAGGAGAAAGACTAATTGAGATCTCTAACAAGTTTCAGCTAGTAATAGCGAATACCCTGTTCAAGAATCACAAGAGGAGGCGGTATACTTGGGAAAGACCGGGTGACACGGGAATATTTGAGTTAGATTACATCATGGTCAGACAGAGATTCCGAAATCAGATACTGGATTGCAAGGCGTAGCCAGGAGCAGATATAGACCCAGATCACAACACAGAAGTGATGAAGAGGAGGCTAAAGTTTAAGACATTAGTCAGGAAGAATCTATGTGCAGAGAAGTTGGTTACGAAGTACTAAGGAATGACGAGGAACGCTTGAAGTTCTCTAAGGATATAGATACAGCAATAAGGAATAGCTCAGTACGCAGTACAAAACGGCTCTGTGCACTATGGGACTTAACATCTGAGGTCGTCAGTCCCCTAGAACTTAGAACTACTTAAACCTAGCTAACCTAAGGACATCGCACGCATCCATGCCCGAGGCAGGATTCGAACCTGCGACCGTAGCGGTCGCTCGGTTCCAGGCTGGAGTGCCTAGAACTGCTCGGCCACATCGGCAGGCTAGGCAGTACAGTTGAAGAGGAATGGACATCTCTAAACAGGGCCACCACAGAAGTTGGGAAGGAAAACATAGGTACAAAAGAAGGTAACTGCGAAGAAACCATGGGTAACACAAGAAATACTTGACTGATGAAAGGAGGGAGTACAAAAATCTTCCGGGAAACTCAGGAATACAGAAATACGAGTCGCTGATGAATGAAATATATAGGAAGTGCAAGAAAGCTAAGACTAAATAGCTGCAGGAAAAATGTGAAGACATGTTAAATGCAGAGGAGAGAGTATATGCAGAGAAGAGAGTAAATCGAAGGAAGACGAAGTAATGAGAAGTAATAGAAATGAGAACAGTGGGAAACTTAGCATCAGGTAGGGGGTCACGAAGTAGATTAAGTTAAGGAATTCTGCTACCTAGGCACTAAAATAACCAATGACGTTAGCAACACAAGGTCAAACAAACAAAATCAGTTTGTAGTAAAAATATCTCTGTTACTGATAAATCACATAATGTTCAGTATTTATCAATCATTTTCTGAGCATTGCTGGCGAATTAAATAAAAATTTAGTTTCTACAAGGAATCATATAACTTTCTTGGCAAATGCCGTTCCGAGATTTATGTCTGAATGCTCCTCTGCGATACAGACAAGGAGGAGATTGTGTCAATAATTAAATCACTGAAGACTAAGGACTCTCTTGGATATGATGGAATGCCTACCAGAATATTGAAATACTGTGCTGCGCATGTAAGCCCTGCATATAGTCACGTTAGTAATTTTTCCTTTAGGAATGGTCAGCTTCCTGAACGATTAAAGTATTCAGTAGTAAAGCCGCTTTATAAAAAGAGAGTAAAGGATAATGCAGACAATTTCGACCTATTTTTATGCCATCAGCGTTTGCTAAAGTTACTGAAAAGGCTGTGTATGTAAGGGTAATTGATCACTTTATATCACACGATTTGCTATCGAATGTACAGTTCAGCTTTAGAAATTATTTAGCAACTGAAAATGCTGTATTCTTTTTTCCCTATGGGGTACTGGATGGGTTAAACAAAAGATTTCGAATTCTAGACATATTTTTGACCTAACTAAGACATTTGATTGTGCTGATCACAAAATATTCTTCCAGAAGTTGGACCATTACGGAATACGGGGAGTAGCTCACAATTGGTCCACCTCTTACTTTAGCAACAGACAGCAAAGGTCATTATTCACAATGTTGAGAATGGCTGTGATGTGCGGTCTGAGTGGGGTACAGTCAAGTGAGAGGTGCCCCAGGGATCAGTGTTGGGGCCACGCCTGTTCCTTATTTATATAAATAATATGCCCTGTAGTATAACGGGTAACTCTAAAATATTACGGTTAGCTGAGGCACTAGCTTCGTAGTAACGGATGTTGTGTGCAATATTGGCCCGGCTTCAAATGTTCCTGACTTTTAGAAAATAAACTAACGCTAAATCACAGTAAGACTCGGTTTTTACAGTTTCTAAGACACAATTCAACAAAGCCTGACGGTTTAATTTCACAGAATAGGCATATAATTAGTGAAACTGAACATTTCAAATTATTAGGTAGATAGTAAACTGTCGTGGAAAGCCCACATTCAGGATCTTGTTGAAAGACTTAATGTTGCCATATTTACTATTCAAGCGGTATCTGAAGTGAGTGATCATTCGACACCAAAATTTGTGTACTTCGCTTATTTTCATTCGCTTATGCCGTATGGTATTATATTTTGGGGTAACTCTTCTCATTCTAAAAGGATATTTTTTGCTCAGAAACGGGCGATTTTGGCAATAAGTGGTGTAAGTTGAGGAGCCCCTTGTCAGTCCCTGGTCACGAGTCTGGGTATTTTTACACTGGCCTCTCAATGTGTATTTTCCTTTCTGTCATTTCTTGTTAACAATATTACCTTATTCCCAAGAGTAAGCAGGCTTCACTCAGTTAAAACTCGGCAGAAATCTCACCTGCATTTGGACCGGACTTCCTTAACTCTTGTGCAGAAAGGTGTGCAGTATACTGATGCATCCATTCTCAATAAGCTACTCCTCGAATTCAAAAAGCTTAGCAGTAATCCATGCGCTTTCAAATCGACACTGAAGAGATTCCTCATGGGTCATTCCTTCTATTCTGTAGAGGAATTCCGTTCAAAATTGAGTTGATTCGTGTTGTATTGTTTATTGCGTTTACTTAAACTAATGATTGACTTTTTTCGGGTTTGTAAACATTTTATTTTTATCTGTTATTACTTTTATGTTGTGATATCAAGTACTGGCATGTTCCATGACATCGGAGATTTGCTTCTCAGTTTGGTCCTACGGAATTTGCTGTGTAAATAAAAACAAAAAAGCAAGGAGGACATCAAAAGCAGGCTAGCTGTGGCAAAAAAGCCATTCCTGGCCAAGAGTAGTCTACTGACGTCAAATACCGGCCTCAATTTGAGGAAGAAATTTCTAAGACTGTACGTCTGGAGTACAGCATTGTATGGCAATGAAATATGGACTGTGGGAAAACCGAAACAAAAGATAATCGAAGCATTTTAGATGTGGTGCTACAGACGAATGTTGAAAATTATGTGAAATGATAAGGTAAGTAGTGAGGAGGTTCTACGCAGAATCGGAGAGGAAAGAAACATGTGGAAAACACTGATAAGGAGAAGGGACTGGATGATAGGACATTTGTTAAGACATGATTGAATGACTTCCACGGTACGAGAGGGAGCTGTAGATGGCAAAAACTGTAGAATAAGACAGAGATTGGAATACATCCAGCAAATAATTGAGGACGTAGGTTGCAAGTGCTACTTTGAGATGAAGAGGTTACCACAGGAGACGAATTCGTGGCGGGCTGCATCAAACCAGTCAGAAGACTGATCACCAAAAAAAAGGAAATATTGCAAACTGTGCAGTTCTCGTATCGAAATCTGTAGCGAAAGACAAGCATAACGTGGAAATTGGCAGCAGTGCTGAACACCTCCGAATAACCTACACCATCCGTAGTCTCGTTTCCAACAATCCTATTGTGTCCATTCACCTTTTCAATTCTTTTGTGCTATAAACATGTACTCTAAAATGCGTACTTGGAAACATTACTCTTCTAATGAATAAGTTCTCATAACCACGCATTTTAGAGCATATGTTTACTGGATATTTTTTTCTTCTTTTGGTCAGTACCATCACTTCCCAAAATATGGAAAGCTTGCAGAAGAACAGATTTGTGGGGGTCTGAGTTTTAGAGCCCAAGTTTACGTGACTTGTTTGTTTCGAGTTATCATTCCTGTCCTGAATATTGGCCATCACTTCTGAAACATACTATATAAAAAAGGCGGCATATAGAACGCTAGTGCGACCCATTCTTTAGTATTTTTCGAGTTTTTGGGATTCCCATCAGTTCGGAGTAAAGGAAGACATCGAAGCAGTTAAGAGGCGTGCAGCCAGATTTGTTACCGGTAGATTCGATCAGCATGGAAGTATTATCGAGATGCTTCGTGAACTTGAATGGGAATGCTTGGAGAGAAGACGAAGCACTGTTGGAGAAATTTAGAAAACTGGCGTTTAAGGCCGACTGCAGAACTGCTCTGCTGCCGCCAATGCACATTCTGCATCAGAACGACAGAGATAAGATGCGAGAAGCGGAGGATAGTACGGAGGCTTTTACACAGTGGTTTTCCCCTTACTATGTCTGCGAAAGTAACAGGAGAGAAAATGACTGGTAGTGGTACCCCCTTTTTGCACCGCACAATAACCTTCAGAGTACATATTTAGATGTAGGTGAAGAAAACAAGGACCTCGCCGATAATTCCAGTACGAGTCAGGACAGGGAAGACAATAGAAGCAACCCCTGTCACAGGCCAGGTAAAAGAAAAAAAAAATCACAGAAATGCCGGTAACCATCGCTATTACTCCAAGAAGAAGGCAATTTGAAGAAGGGAACGAGGATAGTTTTACGTACACTGGATTAAGCCACTGAAATGGAAGCCGAGGAGGAAAATCGGACTTGCACAGCCAACGGTTCACTTCAGATGTTGACTGGTAGAGAAAATAATAACGACAACCATCTCAGAATCAACCCTAAGGAATTTCGGTAAACACTGGAATCAATGGTATGGCTGTGTTATACGAGGAATGATCCTAGTCTTTTGAGACATCATTCGTTAATGAAATTTTAAGTATGCCTGCCAGTAACTTTTTCAACTACGTGATCAATAAAGTAAGATCCGACTCAGTCGAGTAGTAGTAGTAGTGGTAGTAGTAGCTTTACTCATCCGTATATATATATATATATATATATATATATATATATATATATATATATATATATATATATTGTACGGCATTTTAATTCTGTAAAGATCACAAGTCACGTTTTGTCAATATATTAAAAATAATATTTCATGTGCAGTCAGTAGGTTACTGATGAAATAAATCTGAAAGATATAAGTTATGCTGCTGGGAATATTGGAAAAAGTAGAACGTCTCGTACTAAATACTTCAGTGTATATCATATGCGCAAAGACTGTTACCAAAATCCAAGAACTAAGTGCACTGCTGCACAGCACTTAGGTTGGTTTGTTGATTTTGGGGAGGGGCCAGACACCACGGTCATCGCTTCCATCGGATTAGAGGATGACGGGGAAGGGAATCGGCCGTGTAATTTCAAAGGAACCATCCAAGCGTTTGCTTAAAGCAGTTTAGAGAAACCACAGAAAACCTAAATCAGGATGGCCGGAAGCGGGTTAGAACCGTCGTGCTAAACACTGCACCACCTCGCTCGATAGCAAATCAGCGTTCAGCTCTGCTAAAAGTACTTTATGTAGGTAAAGTGACAATTCCAAGCAGTTAAACAGTTTATACTAAGGCCCTCAACATAAGAAGCAAATCATTCATTTTATACATATTTTCTCTGAAAAACATGATAATATAATTCAGAATCAAATAAATACTATTATATATTCTATCTTATGTTTTTAAAGAACACAGAAAAAATCTCTTACGAAGACGCAGTTATTGCAAAAAGAAAAATTTATTTTATTTATGGCATTTTTAAAACTGAAAAGCCGTTGTTTATTTGATGGAGAATTAATTCAGATTTAGGAAGAAGAAAGCGTTTATCTTTACTGCAATGTCTCTGTCTGATAATCAATCATAAACGAATTCAGTTCCTTAAAGAGTAGCAAATATAAGTCGGCAGAGCATTTGCTGGCGATAGTAGAAGTTTCCTTGTTCGAGTCCCCATCGTCCAGAATTTTAAAACATTTTAACAGATGTAATACGCCACGAAATTTCAAATCAGTGCTGCTGAGTGAAAATTAATTCTGGAACCGGGTTCGCGTAATGGTTCTCAGTATGAATGGAAGTCAGTAGGAATGTCAGAAGGTTTCAAAAATTATGATAATCTAAACTGGAGAGTATAGTTGAAAACCTGTTAAAGTTCGAAGGTAGAACAATTTCTGATTCTCTTCCACGAAGACGTAACTCTGCATTCATTAAGATCACCATCGTAGGTTATGTCGACTTCGGAATTATTGGTATTTCTACTTCTGGAAAGGTTCCTTCGATGCGTTTCCACACAGCCTGTCCAGAAATGCAGATCTTGCTGGCGGATTACCTTGGTTGTCCTTGAAGAAGAGCACTTCTCCAACCTCTGGCGCTGTTTTGCTGCAGGTCACGATGGACAGTCTGTGAACAGAGACGTTATGCGACTTCTCCTGGGAAGCCACTACATCCCAGCTGCGGCAGACACAGTTAAAATATTGGTCCCTACGGATGCGGCTATTGACCACAAAATCACACGCGGCTATTAAAACTAATAAGCAACCGATTCCCTGGAAATGTGCTCACTGACCGAGAAATTAAACGGCCCCTAATATTACTTGCGTTTAGTTATCCATATTAACTCTCTAACAGAAATCACTAGCAACTAATAAATATTTACGGCGAGACCGTTGGCTGAGCCGTTCTCTAGCTACACTCCTGGAAATTGAAATAAGAACACCGTGAATTCATTGTCCCAGGAAGGGGAAACTTTATTGACACATTCCTGGGGTCAGATACATCACATGATCACACTGACAGAACCACAGGCACATAGACACAGGCAACAGAGCATGCACAATGTCGGCACTAGTACAGTGTATATCCACCTTTCGCAGCAATGCAGGCTGCTATTCTCCCATGGAGACGATCGTAGAGATGCTGGATGTAGTCCTGTGGAACGGCTTGCAATGCCATTTCCACCTGGCGCCTCAGTTGGACCAGCGTTCGTGCTGGACGTGCAGACCGCGTGAGACGACGCTTCATCCAGTCCCAAACATGCTCAATGGGGGACAGATCCGGAGATCTTGCTGGCCAGGGTAGTTGACTTACACCTTCTAGAGCACGTTGGGTGGCACGGGATACATGCGGACGTGCATTGTCCTGTTGGAACAGCAAGTTCCCTTGCCGGTCTAGGAATGGTAGAACGATAGGTTCGATGACGGTTTGGATGTACCGTGCACTATTCAGTGTCCCCTCGACGATCACCAGTGGTGTACGGCCAGTGTAGGAGATCGTTCCCCACACCATGATGCCGGGTGTTGGCCCTGTGTGCCTCGGTCGTATGCAGTCCTGATTGTGGCGCTCACCTGCACGGCGCCAAACACGCATACGACCATCATTGGCACCAAGGCAGAAGCGACTCTCATCGCTGAAGACGACACGTCTCCATTCGTCCCTCCATTCACGCCTGTCGCGGCACCACTGGAGGCGGGCTGCACGATGTTGGGGCGTGAGCGGAAGACGGCCTAACGGTGTGCGGGACCGTAGCCCAGCTTCATGGAGACGGTTGCGAATGGTCCTCGCCGATACCCCAGGAGCAACAGTGTCCCTAATTTGCTGGGAAGTGGCGGTGCGGTCCCCTACGGCACTGCGTAGGATCCTACGGTCTTGGCGTGCATCCGTGCGTCGCTGCGGTCCGGTCCCAGGTCGACGGGCACGTGCACCTTCCGCCGACCACTGGCGACGACATCGATGTACTGTGGAGACCTCACGCCCCACGTGTTGAGCAATTCGGCGGTACGTCCACCCGGCCTCCCGCATGCCCACTATACGCCCTCGCTCAAAGTCCGTCAACTGCACATACGGTTCACGTCCACGCTGTCGCGGCATGCTACCAGTGTTAAAGACTGCGATGGAGCTCCGTATGCCACTGCAAACTGGCTGACATTGACGGCGGCGGTGCACAAATGCTGCGCTGCTAGCGCCATTTGACGGCCAACACCGCGGTTTCTGGTGTGTCCACTGTGCCGTGCGTGTGATCATTGCTTGTACAGCCCTCTCGCAGTGTCCGGAGCAAGTATGGTGGGTCTGACACACCGGTGTCAATGTGTTCTTTTTTCCATTTCCAGGAGTGTATAATAACCCATCACTCACGTCAAGAGCGCATAAAAGTTTTATTTGGTTCTAAAGCTCCTGCGCTTCCATCATGCTCTTTTCTTCCTAACTGAATAAAATATGTGGTATGAAAGTGCTCCTCTATTGGCGAACTTCGCTATAAAAGTATTTCCACAAGGTATTTGCTCAGAATTCTTTCCGGCATACGTCTCGTGAATTGATCAGAACGAGGAAATATGAGAAGTTAGAGCCAGTGTTGAGGTTTTCCTACAGTCGTTGTGGACAAGCCCAATTCGCGAGTGGAGCAAGGAATGAAAGAACAAACTGTGGTATCAACAGTAACCTCCGCCATACAGCGTGAGGTGGCTTGCGCATTTTCGATGTAGATGTAGATAGTCTCAATTTATCTAGCTTTGTTGATTCAGATCCTGTTTCCGACCAAATGAATTACACCTAAGTGCGTTGACGACTGGTTCACTGCAAGGTGGCTACAATTAACCTTTGTTTATGCGAGTAGTGTTCAGAATGTGCGCTTTAGGAGTAGCATTGTTAGTAGTGTTACGATAATGATTTCTTATTAGACGCCGGTACCGGGTTTGGTTGAAGCACAAGCATCAGTGTGTATTACAGTTGCAAACAGTCAACACGGATCTAAAGAAGGTGAGCATGGTTTTACTCGTAAAGCTGTTTTATCGAAACAACAGCAATAGTACTGTTGCTGTTCGTGAGTATCGACGCTTTGAAGGAATATGGAGAGGTCCTCTCTCCGCACCGATGTTGAAGAACATGATTCGGATGTTCGAATTAACTGGCCGGTTGCGCCACATATTGTTCAAGAACTTACTTTTGCCATAGCTAAGAATCTTGGGTGCAATGTGCAATCTTCAAGCCGCGCACAGGCTGTGTGACGACAGCTGAACATTCCATAGTCCACCGTTATTTCAGGAAGCAGTAGAGCAATGTCTAGTGCTGTTCAAGGCCGTTGAGGATGTAGATGGTCATCACATTGAGCGACGTTTGTAATCTGGAATGTAAACATGGTACGCACTTAACAAAAGTTCCCCTCTCGTGTCCAAATTAAAATCTGATTCTCTCAATGGTTCATCTTTTATCTCTCTTCCAAGTGTCATTACAAATGTTTCCACACAATTTTACTGTTCCGCTATCACTCATTTTTCATAGGAGCCCGCTCAAGAAGCAAAAGCTTAATTATAACCATCCTTTATTTCATGGATGATTCGGCCTACTGTTATTGTGCGATTGATTTGTGTGCCCTCCTTGTTGTCGGAAGCGTCATACCAATGTCACTACTATAATGGACGCTACTGTTACAAGTCTAAGGCTAGGAAATTGCAATGTCAGTTACATGTACCACGATTCGTAAGCACAACAGGTAAAATGTATGTCAGCCCGTTGGAAGACATCAAGCGTATACCGCGTAACATTGTTGCCAGGCTTGATAAGGGCCACAGTTTCTCGAGGAAGAGAATGCCCAAGTTTCTTCAAATATACGGTATTAATCTGAAGCCACAACTGGTGATTAGATCCTGTAGACGTATCAAACTGCAAGTATCTTGATAGCTACGTTTTATCCGTTGTTCAAAATACTCAGGCGAGGTGCACAAGGGTTCCCGAATTTTCCTCAGACCAGGAACGTATGTACAGCACACATGTTATTAAGATGTAGAAGAAGCGGTAACAGGTGGTTCACGATCAATTTTGAGACAAGTATCCAGGTTCATGTCCATGGTAACTTAAACATGTTGGCCCAAATCTGGTGACAACAAACACCAGTAAATATCACATTACCACTTCTAGATGGATTTACATCCTCCACGGGCTTCGTGATTAACGCATTTTTGGGCCTTTGGTGCACTCGACGCCTTGCATTGCTACAAACGAGCCAAAATTTCAGTTCATCTAACCATTCTACACACCTGCACACAGCAATGGACTCCCTGTTTGGCACACTGAAGTATACGTGCCACTGTGAGCAACAATCTTTTATTCGAAACGCTCACTGCAAGCAGTTCCCTTCACAATATTCGCCCGAAACCTAGTTGAAATGGAACTGCATGCTGGTGGACGTGCAGAACATTTTTATGCTTTATGATACTTGAAGTTTAAGACCCCAAAATCAGTCTTCCAAAAAGATACAATGCAGCTCTCAAAAATTCTCGAGAAATTCGACTTTGAAGTTTTACAAGTGTCCTTCTTACCATAACATAAATTCGTTTTTTCGACAACCTGCTTGAAACTGTAGTTGACAGCTTACCTTCACATGATGGAGCTGGGGTTCGATTCTGATCTGCTAGAATTATTTCAAGCAAATGTTCTATGAATATATCCGTGAGGCACAAAGTGCATATAGGGGGAAAAATTGGTAGCGCTCGATAGTTGTAATCGCTGGATCACTGGTTCGAATCTCATTTTGGTCATATTTTTCATTTTTAGTTCTCTGCTTTACATATAAACAAATCATCAATCGTATGGTAATTGACATGTGTCTAATTGTCACTTCTATGAAAAACCCATATAATCCTATTACCAATTACATATTGCAGGCGAAAATACGGATTTCAAGGTAAATATAAATTCTTAATTGGAGAACTTTTATAAAAGATTGTAGATAAAGACTGTCCAAATTTTAAGAAACTGCAAATTATTTTTTTTTCTTCTTCATTTATTATAAGCTTCAACCAGATGTAACTTTGTTTAAAAATTTATCCTACGCAAGAACCGAACTTGGGCTGTGTGCATGACAAGACCGTTTTCTACCACAGAGTCATGCAACCTGTTGCGAAGTCAACATTTTTGGGGGATTTTAATGATGCTTGTAAGACTCAATGGTCGATTTTCTAGGGAATTTGTGAGAGTTTCATCGAGCTGCTTTCGCTGATACATATTTGAGTTTCAAATTTCACACAACATAAATACAGATGTATAAAAAAAAATACAAAAGCCCGACTGTCGAGTAAGCCCCCTATAAGTTGTACTGTGGAACAGACAAGTTTCCACAGTATAGAACGTTGTAATCTGCTTTCCTGCCATTATTTATTAAGACACCAAAAAGGTAACGACAAGCAACCCCTGCCCCATCCCTCCGGATGGTAACTACTCTCATAAGACTGAGGACATAAGGTGACATTTTCAATATATCTCTTGGCTTCTGTTTCACCATGAACAACCTCCACCACTTACATAAATAATGTCCTTCAACAGTCCACTTCTGGAGGACACTTTTAGCTGATTCATCTTAATGAGATTTTCATCGTCACTGTAATACAAGTAGATGTTACGGCAGTTAGCAACAACCTAGGAAATTCATGAAAGAAATGCAATGGCTTAATAAATTCATAAACGACTGGATACACGATTTATGTGAAAGTGCATAGTCTGTTAATAAAAAATTCAGTTGTACATGTATGTATTGCCTAATTCAAATGCTCGTTTGGTATTCTGGATGTCCTACGTTTTGTCGTTTCCTTATGAAAACAATTTAACCGCTGTTCTCTAGTGTATTGTATAACATGGTGTGTAAGTCTGTTAGAACCAGAACAAAAATACGTAGGTTCAAGCTACAATCTTCATTCAGTCATATCAATTTCTTTTTTATTTGAGGACAAAATTTCACTATCTATCTTCTAAATGCAACGAAATGCAGTAATATTTTAGACGTTGCTCATAGTACAAATCCAACCCAAATACACTACTGGCCATTGAAATTGCTACACCAAGAAGAAATGCAGATGATAAACGGGTATTCATTGGACAAATATATTATACTAGATCTGATATGTGATTACATTTTCACGAAATTTGGGTGCATAGATCCCCCGAAATCAGTACCCAGAGCAACCACTTCTGGCCGTAATAACGGCCTTAAATACGCCTGGACATTGAGTCAAACAGAGGTTGGATGGCGTGTATAGGTATAGCCGCCCATGCAGCTTCAACACGATACCACAGTTCATCAAGAGTCGTGACTGGCGTATTGTGACGAACCAGTTACTGTGCCACCATTGACCAGACGTTTTCAGTTGGTGAGAGATCTGGAGAATGTGCTGGCCAGGGCAGCAGTCGAACATTTTCTAAATCAAGAAAGCCCCGTACAGGACCTGCAAGACGCGGTCGTGCATTATCCTGCTGAAATGTAGGGTTTCGCAGGGATCGAATGAAGGGTAGAGCGGCGGGTCGTAGCACATCTGAAATGTAACGTCCACTGTCCAAAGTGCCGTCAATGCGAACAAGAGGTGACCGAGACGTGTAAACAATGTCGTCTCATACCATCACGCCGGGTGATACGCCAGTATGGCGATGACGAATACGCGCTTCCAATGTGGGTTCACCGCGATGTCGCCAAACGCGGATGTGACCATCATGATGCTACAAACTCAACCTGGATTCATCCGAAAAAGTGACGTTTTGCTATTAGTGCACCCAGGTTCGTCGTTGAGTACACCATCGCGGGCGCTCCTGTCTGTGATGCAGCGTCAAGGGTAACCGCAGCCATGGTCTCCGAGCTGATAGTCCATGCTGCTGCAAACGCCGTCGAACTGTTCGTGCAGATGGCTGTTGTGTTGCAAACGTCCCCATCTGTTGACTCGGGGATCGAGACGTGGCTACACGATCCGTTACAGCGTGTCATCTAGACTGCTAGTGATAGCCGGCAGCGGTGGCCGAGCGGTTCTAGGCGCTACAGTCTGGAACCGCGCGACAGCTAGGGTCGCAGGTTCGAATCATGCCTCGGGCATGGGTGTGCGTGATGTCCTTAGGTTAGTTAGGTTTAATTAGTTCTAAGTTCTAGGGGACTGATGACCTCAGAAGTTAAGTCGCATAGTGCTCAGAGCCATGTGAACCGTTTTGATATATCAGTGGATAGATATTCCCTTCAAATCTAGGCTGATATAATCGCTATAGCGTAGTTGCAGTAGACAGCATGTGTGTCGAAACATGTACACAAATCATCTGCTCTATACCGACACATGAAGTCAGTTCGCGAGTTGAGATGGGAAAACCAATGAACAGATTTCCAGTAGGGTCCGATGTGACGTTTCCTCAGGCACTTCATCTCAGACACTCCAATGAATTGCGTACAGTAATTGACGTCTGCCAGTGTAACAAACGGCTCCGATGTTGAGCACCTGTAGCATGAGTTTAGAGTTTGAGAGTTCTGTATCCACTGATCTGTGTTTTTTTCTTTATGTCCTGTAGATTTCGTCCAGTCATCTTCTGAAATCAGGAGATACTTATGAATAACCCTGTAAAATAATAATAACTATATGGTAACAGATCTTTGTTGATTAGCAACCGTTGTCATATCTATGGAAACAAACAGAACAGTTGCCTTTCAGTTAATGGAATTACCTCATCGCAGTTTTTAAAAACATATAATTTGACTACAAAGTATTAAAAAGTTAGAAACAGTAAAAGATCTATCACGCTTGCACTATAATTGGTACTTAAGTTCAGCGTTACAGCATTGTCCCTAGAACACTGTTTCTAAATGTGCTTTCCAAAGGTTGGTCGTAGTGTGACTGTTGGGGTATAGAACTAGTGAAAGTCTAACTGGTATGGGTGCTTGCCCTTAGCCACTGTGGTTTGCTGGTTACGAATAACAGGTGTCTCACAGAGAGACACAGTGACAGTTTTGAGAAAGTAACGGATAAGACTAACGTTATGATGACACATAGGAAATTACGGAGACAGTTATAAAAATTGTTAAAATTTTTTCACATTAATTGACAGGCGACTGTTTCTTTCTGATTAGGGGAGGCGTAGAAATGGAGTTGAAAGTACCAGGGATCAAATTATTTGACAGGAAAATTGCACACGATTTTATTAATTATTTTAACACAGAGATACAAAATATTTTTAATCAAAAGACCAATAGATAACCTTTTTAAAAGTATTGACGAAAATTAACACACAGTTACAAAAGGTTTTTAATATAAAAAGGAATCCAAACTTTATAAAATTTGTGAAGGAAATTCAATACAGAATACGCTGAAGGCGATTAAAGGGACCAGAAGGCAGTGGAATACTTATAACAATTACTCTTTTCCATGACTGCGCAGAGGCTACTTACTGTATTTAGAGAATCATACCGTTATAAAATTTTTAGTCCTCAAACATCCATAATAAACCATTTATAAACACGCATGCAAATTAAAAAATAAGTCAAGGACTCATCAGCTGAGGGCTCTTAATTTATTGGAAGGGACTGGTATTCAATTACAATTGCACAAGCAATGCAAATTCAACAAAAAGCTTACATGCAAGTCAGTTTCCATGAAAATTGGACAGAAGTCAACTTACAGCGTTAATAAATTAAGCTATGAACATAAGGAATAAAACAGAAATACTAAAGTGAGTGAAATGCCAAGTTTCAGCAAACGGAGTGACAAATGCCTTGAGTAAATAAGGGTAAATAGTAAAATTAGTTTTATATTCAATTGCAAGGACGATCAAAATCCAATCACTGTAGAAGGTTTCCTCTTATTAGTGACAATTTAACTTGTACTGTGATCTACCTGACTCCCAGGCAATAGCTTATCCGCTCCACTAACATCAGATTAACTGGGATAGAATGGCCGGTCAGCAAGACTCTCAAACCAACAATAATTATGTGGGACAACAGTAGCCAGTACTACAACAGATAAAAGACACATACAGGCTTAAAATATAACTGTTAAAATCCATGGGATCAAGGCGGCAAATATGGGGAAATTCATATATCTAGTTAGTACACGTTAGACTTATTAACTTGACCCACGAAGAAATGAGAGTATCAGGATATCCGAAATACAGTATTATTTCGTTTTTGGCACTTACCCACTCAGTACTGAAGGTGAATCAGTTAATATTCTGATGAAGGATGCTAAAAACATCTGACATACCAAAAATTATAAATCAGTCACGTTAACTGGTAAATCTGACCGCGGGGAAGATCAGTTTGAATTCCGTAGAAATATTGGAACACGTGAGGCAATACTGACCTTACGACTTATCATAGAAGAAAGATTAAGGAAAGGCAAACCTACGTTTCTAGCATTTGTAGACTTACAGAAAGCTTTTGACAATGTTGACTGGAATACTCTCTTTCAAATTCTGAAGGTGGCGGAGGTAAAATACAGGGAGCGAAAGGCTATTTACAATTTGTACAGAAACCAGATGGCAGTTACAAGAGTAGAGAGGCATGAAAGGGAAGCTGTGGTTGGGATGGGAGTGAGACAGGGTTGTAGCCTCTCCCCGATGATATTCAATCTGTATATTGAGCAAGCAATAAAGGAAACAAAAGAAAAATTCGGAGTAGGAATTAAAATCCATGGAGAAGAAATAAAAACTTTGAGGTTCGCCGATGACATAGTAGTTCTGTCAGAGACAGTAAAGGACTTGGAAGAGCAGTTGAACGGAATGGACAGTTTCTTGAAAGGAGGATATAAGATGAACATCAACAAAAGGAAAACGAGGATAATGGAATGTAGTCGAATTAAGGAGGGTGATGCTGCGGGGATTAGATTAGGGAATAAGACACTTAAAGTAGTAACGGAGTTTTGCTATTTGGGGAGCAAAATAACTGATGATGATAGAAGTAGAGAGGATATAAAATGTAGACTGGCAAGGCAAGCGTTTCTGAAGAAGAGAAATTTGTTAACATCGAGTATGGATTTAAGTGTCAGGAAGTCGTTTCCGAAAGTATTTGTATGGATGTGAAACATGGACGATAAATAGTTTAGACAAGAAGAGAATAGAACCTTTTGAAATGTGGTGCTACAGAAGAATGCTGAAGATTAGATGGGTAGATCACCTAACTAATGAGGAGGTACTGAATAGAATTGGGGAGAAGAGGAGTTTGTGGGACAACTTGACTAGAAGAAGGGATCGGTTGGTAGGACATGTTCTGAGGCATCAAGGGATCACCAATTTAGTATTGCAGGGCAGTGTGAAGGGTAAAAATCGTAGAGGGAGACCAAGAGATGAATTCACTAAGCAGATTCAGAAGGATGTAGGTTGCAGTAGATACCTGGAGATGAAGAATTTTGCACAGGATAGAGTAGCATGGAGGGCTGCACCAAACCAGTCTCAGGAGTGAAGACCACAACAACAACAATCATCATCCTGGAAACCACGGGAAGAATAAATTACACAAATTGGTCACCATGCAATTTTATGTCGGAGAAAAAAATGGTTCAAATGGCTCTGAGCACTATGAGACTCAACTTCTGAGGTCATCAGTCCCCTAGAACTTAGAACTACTTAAACCTAACTAACCTAAGGACATCACACACATCCATGCCCGAGGCAGGATTCGAACCTGCGACCGTAGCGGTCACGCGGTTCCAGACTATAGCGCCTAGAACCGCTCGGCCACTCCGGCCGCCTATGTCGGTGACAAATAGTCCACATTCGTTACAGGAAGTGATTAACAGAGACGGGTCCATACAACCAGTGCCGTTTGAATAACAACGCCACCGTAGAGTTAAGTCTGACGAAGTGCTTCACACACAGTCACCGGCCAAGCCGACTCCCGGTGTTGTGGGCAGCCAGCCGCGAGAAAAACTGTGCTTAGTCTTTGTATTCACGAACCCCTCCCTTCGCCAACGGAGCAGCTTGAATCCCTTCACCGGCAACGCCTTCACGCGGCCGACCAGAAAAGTCATAGAAATCTGTGAGGGCAAGGAAAGGCGAGTGTAACAACTACTGATACGGATGACTTTCCGTAGATTTGAGGATGGTTGCTACTCAACCAGCTGCTCATCTAGCTGTTATTACATTGTATTATGATCAAGACGTTCTGAAATTAACAAATGTTTGTTTTCAAACTTCATTTGAGTTTTGACAATAATATCTTTGTTTTTTTATTGCTTTTAACTGCTGGAATTCAGTCAACATACAACAGAAACTTCTGCACGGCTTGTAAGACGAAGCCTGGCGACGTATTTAATAAGCAGAAAACAACAGACAGAAAAGTTCTACCCTCTAGGCCTTCATTTCACTGGCAGGAGAAAAAGAGAGAAAAGAATGAGAATGACGCAGCAGTTTGAAGCGAAAAGATTCTTTGAGTGGTTAGTTTCCTAACTGAGCTGCTCTTAGCATTCTCACGGGTAAACTCAAAGACCTGAGGGTTGTTTGAAGTTCTACTCGAATACTTCAATGCGTACTGAATGCAGAAATTGAGAGAACATAAGTTGGTGCATTATGTTTTGGGCACAGATAGTTGGTAATTGCCTCCGCAGCGTGCCGTTCCGAGCAGATAATTAGCCTCATTACGCAACAGCAGGTTATTAATAAGAAGTTTGGGGGAATTTCTCTCTCGTGCAGCTTCTCCCTTGTGCAGAGTTTTCGAGAGAGCGTCAATTGATTGCGCCGGGAACCTTTCTCGCTGCGACTGTATGCGTAATGCGATTTCTGAATGAAATTACCTTTCCCTTCATAAAAGAGAAATACACCGCGTTTGCGCTATCTGTGAGAGAAGCCTTTCATGCTCCGACGGAAAATCTGTGAATGCTGTAGGCCAGTGCCTTATATCAAAAAACGAAAAAAAAGAAACATCTCTCCGTAGTGCCGTGCCTAGCATTAATTTATTTCGTGCGTCATGCTGGTCATTAATTTATTAAAACTACCTCTCTGTTCTTATCTTATAACTTTATCGTTTGGTTTTACAACATGAAACACCTTTTTAATAAGGAATGTTGACCTCAGGCGAATCGGACATCTATTGTCGTGTTACTGCTTACGAAAATGCAAACACACATTGTTGGAGTACCGTAACGTTTGTTTTGAAAGGACATTAATCACATTAGAATAAAGGTTGAGGTAGGTGAAGTCGGTGACTTACAGCGAGGGGTTACAGTTCTTCATTTGCGTACCACGGAACCACATTCTCACCCGTGTACAGAACATTATCATCATGCACGCAAAAATGCAAGACTCATAAGCAGAAATAGCAAAGAAACAATTCTGTAGCGAGTATACAGCTGACTATAGTGGTCTTCAGATTGAAATGCATGTGAAATGAAAACAGAGACTCTCTAAAATGACTTTAACTGACAATTTAGTAACGATCAAAAGACTTTCTTCTCGAATTTCTTGTTTAAGTATCAGCAAAATTCAAACATTTTCACTATTGCCAACAGTTAAAATCTTACATCTCAACTACATGTCCGTTAAAACCATTTTAACGATTTCACTCAAAGTTAAGCTACTCTTATCCACATTTACTAAAGGCATATTCTTTTAATAAACTAGTGTCATCAGCTGAATGTCAGTAGTTATATGCATTTGACTCTGCGCTAGTTATTTTGGTACCTTTGGTATGCATTACATACTCGCTCTTGTCCTGTTAAATTACGGTTGTAAAGACGAGAAGTCAACCACCAAAGACAAGTCAGATGTACTAGCACATTTGCTTAATTTAATCACTTTTAAGCAATTAAAAACTCTGAGAGCCGACTTTACAAAACTTCACATAAGTGTAGTGTAGTTCAGTGCATTGTTGTCGTTCACAACGACTTTTATAGTAGCATCCCAATATTATCTGTCACTCAGTACATTATTCGTTCCTCACTGTCAACCACCGCTCACAGACTCGGACTGACTGTGTCTCTGAACTCTCCAGTGCTAACAACAACATATATCTTTCACTTAAATACCAACCTAGCACAGTATTCTCAGATAATGACAATATTTGATATTTATTCTCCCCCCCCCTTCCACCTCAGACCATCATTTCGGATGAGTATCCAAACTGGGAAGAACAAACTGTTCTTCATGTAAGAAATCTATATCTTGTCTAAATGCAAACTAAAATGTTTTAAAAATATTTCCACCTCAATTTAAACACACAATTTCCCAAATCTTTAGTGTTAACTAGTTCAAAACGGTGGAGATAGTGAAAACTCCAGACGTCTCGAGCCAACTATGAATGCTTGAACGAGGTATGCGTGTAATATTTTGTTATTTGATGACTTCACTTCTTCCTACGTTCAAGTTGTTGCGGGCAGATACTGATCACACATATGCAGCGTGATTTTCACACTCACTATTTACCTCAACGTATTCTTAATCGCTGTTGTCCTCAACACCTCTCCTCACATCTCAGCTACGTATCATGATTCCGTAACTGCAATACGAGATGAGATACGTCCAGCATCTTGCTATGAATTTGCAATACACTCTGTATTTCTACACCTCCTTTTGATTTCAGCCACACAAATATGGAACGAAAAACACTGTAACATACATTTTATTGAAAACCACTCTGCATTCAAAAGGAAATTAAAGTTTTATCTAGTGTCAACAGCATCTGTTATCAACGTAGCTTCCTTCTTGGTGTATACCAACTGCTTCCCTTGTGTGCTACAGGGAACCTATTCACGTTTTTCTCATCCCTTTGCACTGCTGTTTTCTTGTTACTGTATCACCCTGTTAATCTTAACTCCCCGGATAGCGGTGCATGTTACGCGCCACTGCCAGGAAGGGACCTGCGTCCGGTTATGACATTCTCAAGTAACAGCTCATTGTGAAGTGCGTCAATACATTATCATTCCTTTTAGGGGGGCACATTCCTTGTTATTTACCAACGGTTGATAGTAATTTTAGCGAATGTTCCAGTGGCTCATTTTCGCCAAAGTGTACTCCCTGCACGTCTAACCAGTCTGAGTAATCTTTTGGCAACCACATAAGATATAACTGATCGTCTCCTTAGCTTATTTGCGGAGTCTGCATTTTAGGTCATATGGTAATCTCTCCATTCTGGTTTTGAGGCATTATTACTGATGGGTTCTTCCGGACCAGCAAAAATCAGTACTTTCACTTCCTTTTGCAAGCCTGGTTAATCAAGACGAGGCTGTTTCTCATCTGCTGTATCTTACGGTCGATCTGCTCCAAAAATTGAGTTTACTTGCGTCCATAGAACAACAGTGGTTTACTTGTTACAGTATTTTCCGTCTGGACCGTTACTGAATTTGTTTACTCTCGGCCAACTTTACGTCCTGTTATACCGTTCTCAAGTAAGAGGTCATTAGAAAGAGTATCAATGCATAATTGTCCCTTTTAAGAGAACACGTTCCTCATATCAGACACACTTAAACAAAGTGATTCAGCTGCTCCTATAGATGTGGTTTCTGCAACCCACACTACATCTGCATAAGGAAAGTATCCAGACAGGCGACAGCCACGCAAAGGATATACAATGAGGTGACAAAAGTGGGACACCTCCTAATATAGTGTCGGACTAACTCTTGCACGGCTCGGTGGAGCAGCTCGACGTGGTACGGACTCAACAAGTCCCCTGCAGAAATTTTATAATTGCGAAGGTGTTGCCGGAACAGGATTTTGTGCACGAACTGACCTCTCGATTATGTCCCACAAATATTCGATAGGATTCATGTCGGGCGATGTGGTTGGTCAAATCATTTGCTCGAATTGTGCAGAATGATCTTCAAACCAGCCGCTACCAGTTGTGGCCCAGTGACATGATTGGGAACATGAAGACCTTTAATGGATGATAATGGTTCCCAAGGAGCTAAATATAACCATTTCCAGCCAGTGGTCAGTTCAATTGGCCCAGAAGATGAGAATACAGCCCACATCATTATGGAGCTACCAACAGTCCGTGGCTACATGGGGGCTGCGCCGCATTCGAATCCTTTTATCAGCCCTTACCTACTGAAATCGGGACTTGTGACAAGGTCACGGTTTTCCTGTAGTCTAGGTTCCTACCGATACGGTCACGAGTCCAGGAGAGGTCCTGCGAGGGATGTCGTGCTGTTAGCAAAGGCATTCGCGTCGGTTATCTCCTGCCAAAGCCCACTGATGCCCAATATCGTCGCACTGTCCTACGGGATACGTTCGTAGTCCGTCCCACATTGACTCCTGTGGTGATTTCATGTACTGTTGCTTGTCTGTTAGCGCTGAAAACTCAAACCAAACGCCACTGCTGTCGGTCTTTAAGTGAAGGCCTTCGTCCAGTGTGTTATTCGTGGTGAGACTGACACCTGAAATTTGGCGTTCTCAGAGTACTCTTGACGCTGTGGATCGCGGAATATTGAGCTGTCTAACGGTTTTCGAAACAGAATGCCCGAAGCGTCTAGCTCCAACTAAGATTATACAGCCAAAGTCTGCTAGTTCCCGGTGTGCGGGAATAATCACTTCGGAAATCTACTCACATGAATCGCCTGAGTAAAAATGACAACCCCGCCAATGCACTGTCTTTTCATGTCTTGTGTAGCGATTCTATCGCCTTCTGTACATGTGTGTATCGTTATCAGTTGACTTTGTCAACTCCGTGTAAGTTCCCTATCAGAGCTTTAGGCGACTGTTAGTCAACCGAATCGTACTGTAAAAAGCGCAAGTAAGGATTGACCATGAGTTACACAGTAGTTCTGGATCAAGATGCATATTACCTTTGCCACACTTATCCAAATGCCTCCAAGTTTTCTTTGTGTAATTGTCGGTGCAGCCATACAGGTTTCGGATGTGTCTGTATGTTAATTCCGTTTATAGTACGTAATTTATTGTAAATGGTTCGGAAACGTTGCCTTATAAAGTGTGTATCACCGTCGGAAACAACGAGATTAACATGAGATATCAATGTGGGTAGCATGGAAGTAAGAGCTTTCGGATCTATAACCCAAAGGGGGGCATAAATGCCTCACTTCGCTACACACACTCCGCCAGCGGCACCTCCTCACTTGCCCTTCCCTTCCACGAAATGTGACAAGACGTGTTCCTCTGATAATGAGGCACAGACATCTACAATATCAATTACATATGTACATTATGTGATCAAAAGTATCCAGACACATGTTAGTGACTTTAATTTGGGATGCGTCCATCCATGACGGCTTGAGCCGTTTTGGGAACACTTTACATCAGGTGTCTGAATGCTTGGTTCCTCAAAAACCAAAACAAAAGAAGGTAATTGTGTTGGACGCTAGGGAGCGAAGTCACGTTCTAACACATCTCAATGGATTCAGGTTGGGCCTCGGGACAGGTCAGTAAATTTCAGGAATGAAAGTTCCTGGCAGATTAAAACTGTGTGCCAGACCGAGATTCGAACTCGGGACCTTTGCCTTTCGTGGGCAAGTGCTCTACCAACTGAGCTACCCAAGCACGACACACGCCCCGTCCTTACAGCCTTAATTCCGCCAGTACCTCGTCTCCTACCTTCCGAGCCCGAGTCTCGGTCCGGCACACAGTTTTAATCTGCCAGGAAGTTTCATACCTGCGCACACTCCGCTGCAGAGTGAAAATTTCGTTCTAAATTTCAGGGATGTTACTGTCTACAAACCGTTGCTTCACAGATGCTTCTTAATGACAGCGTGCAGTGGCATGCCGGCACAAACGATCATCACCGCTCAACTGCCGTATGTACAGCGCAGTGGTGTAAAATATATTCGTATCCTTCCGCATTTTGCGATTTCTTAAGAGCAATACTCCCTCATTATTCTGATTAACACTTTCCCGGATTAATATTATTTGAAATTATGAATTTAAAATTATGAAACGTTGTTAAGATCAAAATCATTTAATGATGCAGTATGTATCTATATTTCAGTTTTCGGTATAATATCACTTAACAATTTCATCGGAATATTCCCTTGTATCTTTATAAGAATTAGTTATCTAGCGATAACATTTGCAATTGCTTTGCCTACAGTATATGATTAAGGTGTTTATTATTTGGATGAATTAATCACACCAACTATATATTTCCAAGCTTTAGTATGTCAAGGTAAATCATTTGCATTATTATTATTTCTGGTTCTAATTGCAGCAGCTATAAATGAAAAACAAGAAATAACCCCGTACCGTAACACCACCTCCTACGTGCTTCACTAGTGTCACCACGTGGTGGCAGGTAATGTTTACCAGGCATTCGCCAAAGCCAACTCCTTTAAGTGGATCGCCACAGGATATAGCGTCATCCATGGTCCAGTGGCGTCGCTATTTACACTTCATCAAGCGTCGCTCGTTGAGCACAGAAAGGTTTAGCGTATCCCATTTCATTTGACTCTGATTTCAGCCATTATGGTAACTGAACTACTGGTGACACTTTGAAACTCACGAATGATTCCTTCCGCTGATTTCATGCAATTTCCTACAGCTACCCTCCGCAGTAATTGACGCCGCCTGTCCGTCAGTACATGAGATCTGCTTGGTCTTTGTTTAGCAGTCGTTGTTCCTTCACGTATACTCACCAGCAACAGTCCACTTGGGCAGCTTGAGAAGGGTTGAAATGTCCCTGGTGGATTTGATACACGGGTGACATCCAATGGCTAGATCACTTCCGAGCCGGCCAAAGTAGCCGAGCGGTTCTAGGCACTACAGTCTGGAATCGCGCAACCGCTACGGTCGCAGGTTCGAATTCTGCCTCGGGCATGGATGTGTATGATGTCCTCGGGTTAGTTTGGTTTACGTAGTTCTAAGTTCTAGGGGACTTAGGACCTCAGAAATTAAGTCCCATAGTGCTCAGAGCCATTTGAACCATTTTTTTTTCTCTTCCGAGGTCACTGAGCTCTCTTGAACGACCCATCCAGCTGCTACTGCTTTTGTTCTGACAACACAGTGGTCCGCTGGGCTCTCATGACATCTACTGCTCAATTCCGCAATCCTTAGGGGTATCCTGATATTTTTGGTCAGTAAAAATTATATACTTATGACAATATTATGCGGCAAATATTTCAATATTGTAAAAATAAAAAATTGTTTACATTGGTACATCACTTTAGAATAACTTTCATAATATTTCATTTCAGAGAAATACAGCATTGAAAACCATCTGACAGAAGGACATCTGTTGTGCCAATGACTTAAGAAGTATAATAGCAACAAATTCTAATAACTTTGACTATTGATAATTTATATCAATAAAATTTAAATGTGAACTCACTGTCATCTGAACCGCACATTAAATACTCCTCTGCAAGGCGGAAGTAAATTGATCTTAGAGCCGGTCAAGCTAGGAAACAAATTTCCTGGACTGCAAGCGGCAGAATGTTTTGACAAAATCTTTCTTTTATTTGTATCACACGAAACTACACTAAAACTTGGATACAAATATTAAAGAAAATATCTTCCACCAATAACGGCACTAGCCGCACAACACCCCTAGTGTTCAGCTAATTCTTTAAATTAAAATTTGAAATTAATACAAAAAATAAAATAGCAATATAAGAAAATTGAGCCTCCCTCGGAATTAAATGACTGCTTGCTCTACGTCTTCAGAAACGGCTTCAGAATATTTAAATCTAATAAGAACAGAGAATACACACTGAAATAGAAGTATAAGCATAAACAGAACGGTGCCAGCAAAATGCAGTTGTATGAATTAAGCCTCTGGCAGAATTAAATTGCTGCCTGGCAAAGGTTTCTAAGAACGACTTCAGGAAATTTAAACTATAATACTGAACGGAGAAAGCGTACAGAACGACGCCAGCATAATGCAATTATAAGAATTAAACGCCTTGCAGAATTGAGCTACTGTTTGAGCCAGGTTTTCAAGAAAGACTTCAGGGAATTTAAAATTTAACATCAAACAGAGCAAGCACACCAAAATAAAAGTATAAAAATTTAGAGTGCGAAGCCAGAAAAATGCAATTATAAAAATTAAGCCTGCTTTAGAATTAAATTAGGTTCTCAAGGAAAACTTCAGATAATTTAAAATTTAGTGTTTAACAGAGCACATGCACCAAAATCTCAATATTAAAGTTGAATCATCAATCTCGCACAACTATGGCAGAACTCGCACAGTATTCTTGCTAAACAATGATAGGATGTTTGAAACCAGCACAGCCATAGCGGTAGACAATGATTTAAGGTATCAAAATATTCAACAGACACTTGTTGTTAGCAATCTAACCACATTTAATATTCACAAGTGCCGAGCTGTTAAGCGGCCCACCTTAGAGAAACAGTTATTGAAATAAGGGGCTTACAAGAACACTAGCTGCACTACTTAATAACAACGTAGGATGGCGTGCCACATTAATCAATTAAACACGATACAGCTGTCGCCCTTACAGTACCAGTAGACAATTGTTTGCCTGCCTAGCCCACAGAATTGAATGACAGTAGCCCCACACACTCCACTTTATCAGGAAGCAATTTAATTCTTAAAAAGTGAGATTTTTCACTCTGCAGCGGAGTTTGCGCTGTTATGAAACTTCCTGGCAGATTAAAACTGTGTGCCGGGCAGAGACTCGAACTGTGGATCTTTGCCTTTCGCGGGCAAGTGCTCTACCAACTGAACTACCCAAGCACTACTCACGCCCCGTCCTCACAGATTTACTTCTGCCAGTACCTCGTCTCCTAACTTCCAAACTTTACAGAAGCTCTCCTCCGAACTTTCTTTGCTTCTCCTGCAGGCTTCTCCTGGCTCGAAACGAGAGAAATCGATGCCTGCGAAATCGACCCGAAGCTCCATGGACACGCATCAACACATAGCTTTACAAACTGAATATAGTTAATGCAAAGCAGAGTTGTACGAGTGCATAAATGAGGAGAATATTTTCACTTAGAATCGATTCCACCTATATTCGAAAACGTAGTTTTTCTGTTATAGTTCCTGAATGGACATTCTTTATCTTTCTGTCCTGTCCTATCCAAGTTTCTGTCGTCTGCCTCTTCTACTTGTGGACTTCCTCTATTCTAGCAGCACAATTACTCGGCTGGAATGTTACCCATCAGACTACAAATCCGTCCAGGTGCACAGGAATCACGTAAACAACTGTAAACTATGCTCTGTTAATCGTGGCTTGTGGTTTCTAGATAATATAGTTTTTACGCCGCTTTATTCTCCAAAAGGTAGCTAAGAATTTGATACACATATAAATAGCAATTCTTTTACTGAATATGTCTTTGAAGGGGTAAATTTTAAAGCTAGTCCCTAACTTAATCTTTAACTTATGGGTTAATAAGATATTATGGCACCGATTTTAACGCCCTGAAACATTCCCCTTTAAATGAAATCAGAGGTATGAGTGAATGACAACGCCATCTGAGTAACTTTTACAATAATTGCTATAGTGACTAGGAACTTCCACATAGCTCAGCCCTGTAGTGAAACGGGGGATTTGAGATAAGGTAAGCCACGGGAATTTGAAACCATAACCTGTAAACACAACACATCTTATCTAGCTATTCCCTGTGTGTGTTGTTGGATTACTCATTGTAGGGGTAATCCGTGTAATGCAAATGAAATTGAATACAATGTCTTGCAACATTAACAAATTGAAAATGAACTAGTATGGTAGCTAAGTATCGAGATCTTCGTCATTTCAAACATATGCCTTGGAGTTTCACTGTGAGACTTACTTACTTTCTAAGCTGAAAATTGCGTTTAAATATAACCTTATCCCATTGTTGGAGGCAGATCATTCTCTTTCTTCCTAATGCATAATGGAACTAGCTGTAATTCCATTGCCGGCCGGAGTGGCCGAGCGGTTCTAGGGGCTTCAGTCTGGAACCGCGCGACCGCTACGGTCGTAGGTTCGAATCCTTCCTCGGGCGTGGATGTGTGTGATGTCCTTAGGTTTAAGTAGTTCTAAGTTCTAGGGGACTGATGATCTCAGAAGTTAAGTCTCATTGTGCTCAGAGCCATTTTTTGTAATTCCATTGTAAACTTTGTTCTTATATAATTGCATGTAAGGATTTAATGAAATACCAGAGGAGTGAAAAAAGACTTCATAAGAGGCACAAATTGTATTATTAATGAGTAAGCTCAGTGTATTATACTGAAAAAGAACACGAAGTTCTATATGTTGCATACAAGTGACCTTCTGGACCACGTTATCTTACAAGATCATACATATACAAAGACCATAAAAATAGTCCTATATGCATGCCAACGCCCACATTATTATTTTATGAATGGGAAAGCAATGGTATAAACTGCATGCAGGCTCGGATGTATGAATAGGAAATGAATTTGATACCCGTGTATTCCAACCACGTAGCGATACCGAACAATGTAACTGACATTCCTCAGATGAAACGCAAATTGCAAAGTACACTCCTCGAAATGGAAAAAAGAACACATTGACACCGGTGTGTCAGACCCACCATACTTGCTCCGGACACTGCGAGAGGGCTGTACAAGCAATGATCACACGCACGGCACAGCGGACACACCAGGAACCGCGGTGTTGGCCATCGAATGGCGCTAGCTGCGAGCATTTGTGCACCGCTGCCGTCAGTGTCAGCCAGTTTGCCGTGGCATACGGAGCTCCATCGCAGTCTTTAACACTGGTAGCATGCCGCGACAGCGTGGACGTGAACCATATGTGCAGTTGACGGACTTTGAGCTAGGGCGTATAGTGGGCATGCGGGAGGCCGGGTGGACGTACCGCCGAATTGCTCAACACGTGGGGCGTGAGGTCTCCACAGTACATCGATGTTGTCGCCAGTGGTCGGCGGAAGGTGCACGTGCCCGTCGACCTGGGACCGGACCGCAGCGACGCACGGATGCACGCCAAGACCGTAGGATCCTACGCAGTGCCGTAGGGGACCGCACCACCACTTCCCAGCAAATTAGGGACACTGTTGCTCCTGGGGTATCGGCGAGGACCATTCGCAACCGTCTCCATGAAGCTGGGCTACGGTCCCGCACACCGTTAGGCCGTCTTCCGCTCACGCCCCAACATCGTGCAGCCCGCCTCCAGTGGTGTTGCGACAGGCGTGAATGGAGGGACGAATGGAGACGTGTCGTCTTCAGCGATGAGAGTCGCTTCTGCCTTGGTGCCAATGATGGTCGTATGCGTGTTTGGCGCCGTGCAGGTGAGCGCCACAATCAGGACTGCATACGACCGAGGCACACAGGGCCAACACCCGGCATCATGGTGTGGGGAGCGATCTCCTACACTGGCCGTACACCACTGGTGATCGTCGAGGGGACACTGAATAGTGCACGGTACATCCAAACCGTCATCGAACCCATCGTTCTACCAATCCTAGACCGGCAAGGGAACTTGCTGTTCCAACAGGACAATGCACGTCCGCATGTATCCCGTGCCACCCAACGTGCTCTAGAAGGTGTAAGTCAACTACCCTGGCCAGCAAGATCTCCGGATCTGTCCCCCATTGAGCATGTTTGGGACTGGATGAAGCGTCGTCTCACGCGGTCTGCACGTCCAGCACGAACGCTGGTCCAACTGAGGCGCCAGGTGGAAATGGCATGGCAAGCCGTTCCACAGGACTACATCCAGCATCTCTACGATCGTCTCCATGGGAGAATAGCAGCCTGCATTGCTGCGAAAGGTGGATATACACTGTACTAGTGGCGACATTGTGCATGCTCTGTTGCCTGTGTCTATGTGCCTGTGGTTCTGTCAGTGTGATCATGTGATGTATCTGACCCCAGGAATATGTCAATAAAGTTTCCCCTTCCTGGGACAATGAATTCACGGTGTTCTTATTTCAATTTCCAGGAGTGTATGTCACATGAATAAACCTGAAAAATCGCATGACATACAATTATGCAAAGGTCACGCTAGCAAACAATCATGTCACCATAATCTTGGACGAAGAATTTACAAAGTGCCCTGTTCAGTACTACAAGATAAGCGCCAATACTAATACAGTTCAGAAAGTCAGAGCAGGAATGAAGGGCATGTTGAAGCATCAGGCGGAAGCTGCGCCAGTAAAACTGAACCTCACTGACCGATTCTCGTCGCCGATCATTTGCTATTGGCTGGCTGATCTCTCAGTATTAGTAGCTTGCTTAAGATACATGTATCTCAACAAAAGATGAAGCTATTCTAGTAAACGGGAGACTGCTATACAGGGAATAACTTTTTCATAATGTGGGGCCACAGTCATAATACATTTCTTTAAAGTCAGTATAGCTATTAGACTGAATTCAGTCAAGATTGTATACTCAGTGATAAAACATAGCACTAGGATTTTACCACAAATATTGACCCTTAGACAGCGTGTCTAATAGAGTATTTTAAATACGACAGTATGCCATCTTAGGCACTGTATAACATTAAAACTCTTGATGGCATTTTAAGCCGAAATCATTATCGTGTAAAGGTAGCACTGCAAATAAAAAAAATAAAAAAAACAATATAATGGCGGTACTGACTTTAAAGTGCTATACAGGGGTCAGACAAAGCTGTGAGAAATTCGAGCCTGAACATAAATGCAGATGAGATATATGGCCATGTTATAGATTTTAAATGCGGATGCCATCCAAGCCTGCGGGTTGCGCTATTGTATATCACCACTGCGGAATATGTTCAGTACGCTGCAAGTGGGCATAGTGGTCAGAATAGTGTTCAAATAGTTGTGAATTTGTTATGTCGGAGATAAGTGAATTCGAACGTGGTCAGGTTGTTGGTGCTCATATGGTGGAGGCTTCCCTAACCAAGGAAACCTTAGTGTTCGTTGTTTCAAAATCTGATGTATCGAAGGTTTATACTACTCACACGGAAAGCGGAAAAAAAGAGCCTATATCCGTTTTGCATTAATGCACTGGCATATGGTTCAGGGTCATCAGTCCCCTAGAACTTAGAACTATTTAAACCTAACTAACCTAAGGACATCACACACATCCATGCCCGAGGCAGGATTCGAACCTGCGACCATAGCGGTCGCGCGGCTCCAGACTGTAGGGCCTAGAACCACTCGGTCACTCCGGCCGGCGCACTGACATACCTATTAAGGTTTGCTGCCATATGCCAAGTACACGTCACACCGAACCTGCGTGAGTAGCTGCACTTTTAATTATAATCGTCTAGTAGGTCAGACAAGACGAAAGATTAGCACAGGGTACGAAAGGATCGAAGGCAGTATAAAACTAGTCGAGAGACGACTTGAATGTGGACAGGGATAAACCTACCGTATCATGAGCTTAGAGGCACGAAACCAACTGTGCAGCGAAAGTTGGCTTCCGAGCTACCGATTATTGCCGCGAGTCGCAACTGCGCTGAGCGGTGAGACGCCCCGCACGGCTAGGGGAGTTGCTGAGAGAGCAGGGCGAGCCGTTGACGCCGGCCACTCCGTAAACACAAAGCGGGCGCTTATCCAGCCTGCGAAAACAGCCGCCGGCCCGGGGACAGGGGCCGCAACTTGGCGAGCCGGCCGCCCAAACAGCGTTTACTACTCCCGTGGGGCGGCGCCGGAGTCGATTGGCCACCACTGACGTCAGCGGAGGCCGATGAAATCCCATCTGCAAACTCTGGCCCGGCCTGGCCTTTTTATCCGCGTGTAGCCGCCGCCTGCCGCGGGCAGCTTGGCTCGCCTCCACTGCGCTCCTCCCCCCGAGGCGGCCGTCGGAATTCCTCTGTTTTTCGGCTGCCCTCAGTCGGTGCGCGCGAGCTGTCCGCGTTCCTCGGCTGGCCAGAGTCCTGCCTCTGAGGACTCGGAGGAAGTTCCGATAACTCACACACAAACCAACACGAGGCGAAATGAACTGTTGACTAAGCGTCACACTGGCGATTCCACTGCGTTCCTGTCCGTTCTGATGTTCATATGCCACTTAAGTATGGAATTGTGTGCATAACAGAGATATATCCTCATCCATGTCTCTCTTACTAGTATCCGCACCAGGATTTAGGGCTGGAAAAATAGAGATTAAATTTCTTACCTCATATAATCGACTGCTTATTTGTCGTAAGGCATAAACTGACTTTTTGAGTCAAGGGAATACCTGTAAGTATACAAAGATTACTACACTGATTTGACAAATATTATGGGATAGCGATATGCGTCGACACCTGCATCTATATACACTCCTGGAAATGGAAAAAAGAACACATTGACACCGGTGTGTCAGACCCACCATACTTGCTCCGGACACTGCGAGAGGGCTGTACAAGCAATGATCACACGCACGGCACAGCGGACACACCAGGAACCGCGGTGTTGGCCGTCGAATGGCGCTAGCTGCGCAGCATTTGTGCACCGCCGCCGTCAGTGTCAGCCAGTTTGCCGTGGCATACGGAGCTCCATCGCAGTCTTTAACACTGGTAGCATGCCGCGACAGCGTGGACGTGAACCGTATGTGCAGTTGACGGACTTTGAGCGAGGGCGTATAGTGGGCATGCGGGAGGCCGGGTGGACGTACCGCCGAATTGCTCAACACGTGGGGCGTGAGGTCTCCACAGTACATCGATGTTGTCGCCAGTGGTCGGCGGAAGGTGCACGTGCCCGTCGACCTGGGACCGGACCGCAGCGACGCACGGATGCACGCCAAGACCGTAGGATCCTACGCAGTGCCGTAGGGGACCGCACCGCCACTTCCCAGCAAATTAGGGACACTGTTGCTCCTGGGGTATCGGCGAGGACCATTCGCAACCGTCTCCATGAAGCTGGGCTACGGTCCCGCACACCGTTAGGCCGTCTTCCGCTCACGCCCCAACATCGTGCAGCCCGCCTCCAGTGGTGTCGCGACAGGCGTGAATGGAGGGACGAATGGAGACGTGTTGTCTTCAGCGATGAGAGTCGCTTCTGCCTTGGTGCCAATGATGGTCGTATGCGTGTTTGGCGCCGTGCAAGTGAGCGCCACAATCAGGACTGCATACGACCGAGGCACACAGGGCCAACACCCGGCATCATGGTGTGGGGAGCGATTTCCTACACTGGCCGTACACCACTGGTGATCGTCGAGGGGACACTGAATAGTGCACGGTACATCCAAACCGTCATCGAACCCATCGTTCTACCATTCCTAGACCAGCAAGGGAACTTGCTGTTCCAACAGGACAATGCACGTCCGCATGTATCTCGTGCCACCCAACGTGCTCTAGAAGGTGTAAGTCAACTACCCTGGCCAGCAAGATCTCCGGATCTGTCCCCCATTGAGCATGTTTGGGACTGGATGAAGCGTCGTCTCACGCGGTCTGCATGTCCAGCACGAACGCTGGTCCAACTGAGGCGCCAGGTGGAAATGGCATGGCAATCCGTTCCACAGGACTACATCCAGCATCTCTACGATCGTCTCCATGGGAGAATAGCAGCCTGCATTGCTGCGAAAGGTGGATATACACTGTACTAGTGGCGACATTGTGCATGCTCTGTTGCCTGTGTCTATGTGCCTGTGGTTCTGTCAGTGTGATCATGTGATGTATCTGACCCCAGGAATGTGTCAATAAAGTTTCCCCTTCCTGGGACAATGAATTCACGGTGTTCTTATTTCAATTTCCAGGAGTGTATATAGATACTCCGAAAGCCACGGTACGGTGCGCGGTGAAGTACCCTGTACCACTACTAGTCATTTCCGTTCCTGTTCCACTCGCAAATAGAGCGAGGAGAAAGTGACTGTTTGCCTCCGCATGAGATCGAATTTCTCATATCTTATATTCGTAGTCCTTACGCGCACTGTAAGTTGGCGGCTGTAGTATCGTCGGCAGTCAGCTTCAAATGGCGGTTCTCTAAATTTTCTCAATAGTGTTTGTCGAAAAGAACTTCACCTTCGCACCAGGGATTCCCATCTGAGTTCCTGAAACATCTTCGTAACACTGATGTATTGTTTGAACCTACCGGTAACAAACCTAGCAACCAGCCTCTGAACTGCTTCGACGTCTTCCCTCAATCCGATCTGATACGGATCCCAGACACACGAGCAGTACTAAAGAATAGGTCTTATATTCGGTTTCCGTTACAGGTGAACCACTCTCTCCTAAAATTCTCCCGATAAACCGAAGTCGACAATTTGCCTTCCCTACCACAGTTCTCACATGCTCGTACCTTATCATATCGCTTTGCAACATTGCGCCCAGATAATTGAACGACTTGACTGTGTCGAGCAGGACACTAGTGATACCGTATCCGAACATTACAGTTTGATCTTCCTACTCATCCGCATTAACTAACATTTTTCCACATTTAAGGATAACTGCCATTCACCAAACCATCTAGGAATTTTGTCTAAGTCGTGTCTCCCTACGGTCACCCAACTTCGACACCTTACCGTATACCACAGCATCATCAGCAGACAACCGCAGATTGTAGCCCACCTTACCTACCAAATCATTTATGTATATAGAGAACAATAGCGGTACTATCACACTTCCCTGGGGCACTGCATGTCTATGATGAACACTCGCCGTCGAGGACAGTGTACTGGGTTCTCTTATTTAAGGAGTCTTCGAGCCACTCACATATCTGACAACTTATTCCATATGCTACTACGTTCGTTAACGTTCTGCTATGGAGTACTGTATCATATGCTTTCCGGTAATCTAGAAATATGGAACCCACAAACAGAGGGCGGTACTATCGCGTACACAAGGTATAAAATGACTGACTATTGGTGGAGCTGTCATTTGCACTCAGAAGATTCACGTAAGCAGGTGTGCGACGTGATTATAGCCGCAAGACGGAAATTAATAGACGTCCAACTCTTAATTGCAACTCGAGCTAGAGTCTTGGTACATTGCACTTCGGTAGTCGTTTAAGGAGCTCACCATTCCGAGATCCCCCCTAATAACTCTCGCTGAAGTTTGTTTACCTGAAACACAGTATGGATTTCAGTCTAATCGAAGTAACACACGTATGAAATTCTGTGCCGCACAAATACAGGAGAAATGAAAAGCACAACATCCGCTATACAAGGCATTCATAGACCTTGTCACAGCTTTTACTCAGTCGAGAGGGATGCTTTGTGGAAGATCTTGGCTGAAATAGGCTGTTCTGTGTAGTTTATTAACATTCTTAGACTACTGCACCATAACAGGAATAGCACTGTTCTCTTCTTCGAGAGAATATCGAAATCACAGCGGGTGCGAAGCAAAGTTGTGTGATAGCTCCCACGTTGTTTTCAATATTTGTTGCAACTATACTTCATCTTGTCGATGGAAGGCTGGCAAAGGGCATAGAAATAGAATACAGGACTGCTTGTGGTTTTCTCGATCTCAGTAGACTGCGGACCAAGACTAAAGTATCCACTACAATATGCAGATGGCAATGTCGTTCTTGCCAACTGAGAAGAAGATTCGCAAACTATTCTAAATGCATTTTATGAAGCATAAACGAGTATTGATCCAAGCCAACATCCAGAAAACGCAGATCCTACATCAACCTGCTCCCAACTCTATTGCCATATCCCCAAGAATCACTCCAAGGTAGAGTTCTGCAGAACATAGAACAGTTGCCATACCTTGGCATCTTTCTTTGAGAAAATGCAAATATTGATGCTGAAATATGATGTCGCCTAAGATATGCCAGTACAGCTTTTGGTCGTCTTCGGATAAGCATCTTCGATAACCACAAAATCCGCGTTAAGGCCAAGATCGATGTATACCAGGCTACTGTTATACCATCTCTCACTTACGGGTGCGAAGCATGGTATACTTCCAGAAGGCACGTACGATGTCTGAAAAAGTACTGTCGGCGCAGCCTAAAAAGGATCTAAGGTTCAAATACCAAATTCGGCGCACTAACATGAGTGTTCTGGAAAAAGTAAACTCTAGTAGCATTGAAGCCATGATAATCAAGCATCAACTCCGTTGGACGGGTCACATTGTTCGTACGCCTGAATCCCGTCTACCAAAACAAATTTTGTAATCCCAGCTATTGTACTTAACCAACCAGTATGACGTCGAGATGTTTCGGAAGGTATTCAGCACTTCGAGCAAGTAAGGCGCAAAACACAAAATGACAAGCGTAAGGCTAGGAAACAACGGCAGCTCCTGAAGATAATCAACGCTATGCAGCTAATCCCCACCACAACAAACCTACGTCAACAGTGCAGAAAAATCTGCAACTCCAGCATTGGCCTCTGCAGTCACTGAGTTTCTAAGAAGACAATTATATTCTTCAGCGAGTGGTAGCCCATCAATCAAGATCGACAGTGTCAAAGTGTGTCAAGAATACCTATTTCAGTCATTGCCTCTCACCACTGACGACGCAGTAACTGATGGTCTTCACTTAGCGATCGAGAGCAGCGGTGGCTGCGTAGAGTTGAAAATTATAAAAGACAAGCACTACTGCGTGAAGTAAATGCATATCAATGTGAGACGTATGACAAATGTATCCGTTTGAGCAGTGCGGCGACATTTGCCATTAATTGGCTATGGCAGCAGACGACCGACACGAATACCTTTGCTAACAGAGCGACATCGCCTCCAGCGCCGCTCCTGGATTCGTGACCATTTCGGTTGGACCCTAAACTACTGAAAAACCATGTACTCTCAGCTGAGTCCCAATTTCATCTGGTAAGAGCTGATAGTAGAGTTTGACCGTGGCACAGGTAGCCACGGATCCGTCAGCGAGGCACTTTGTGAGCTGGTGGGGCTCCATAATGGAGTGGGCTGTGTCCCCATAAATGACTGTGTCCTCTGGTCCAGCTGAACTGATCATTGACGGAAAATGGTTATGTCTGGCTGCTTGGAAACCATTGCAGCCTTTTCTAGACTTCATGTTCACAAAGGACGATGGAATTTTTACGAATGCAAATGAGCCTTGTCACTGGGCCACAATTGTTCGCTATAGGTATGAAGAACTTTCTGGACGTTTCGAGTGAATGATTTGGCCACCCACATCGTCCGACATGAATCCTATCGAACATTTATGGGACATAATCTCGGCGTCAGTCCGTGTTAAAAAATCATGCACCGGAAACACTTTTGCGGTTATGGACGACTATATAGGCAGCATGACTCAATATTTCTGTAGGGGAGTTCAAACGACTTTTTAAATCAATGCCACGTCACGTTTCTCGGCTACGCCGGGCAAAGGATGCAGATACTACATTAGGAGGTATACCACTATTTTGTACTTTGCATCATCCTTTCAACACTGTCTTCAGCGTAATACAACGCAATTGATGACAGATACAAACGAATACCAAGATCTTTTATGTAGTTCATCGCACCACTGGTCGCTGTCAGGACATTTTAAAAAGCAACCTTGTCGGTACATTTGCGACATGTTTTTACGACATGAACAACGGTCTGACGTTCCGCACCCAGTCAAACGATGGGGCTGAAGAATTTTCCCGAAAACATGACACAAGACTTGTTTTTGGAGCAACTAAGAATCTGATCTGTAAAGAATAAAAGAATTCCTCCGTCGGCATGTGCGGTATATAGGATTCCACGTATTTGTAGAAATGTCTGTATTGGAACTACCAGGAGGAGGATGAATACAAGACCGAAGGAACATAATAGGCTTTACGGACTAGATAAAATGGAAAAATCTGCTGCTGCACAGCATGATCTTCAGTCAGGAAATCATGAAGTGAAGTTTTGAGAAAGCAAACTTTTCTCTACAATGACAAACTACTGTCCACGGCTCTATAAAGAAGCCATTGAAATTTATAAGCATGGGGATAATTTTAACGGAAAGGAGGAAGCCATGGAGCTTTGTGGTATACGGACAGTGGTTCTGCAGAATCGGTAGATAATTTTTTACTCTTGACAGGCGACAATCGATAGTTTAGTTTTATCTTTAACAAGGATTATCGCTGCTGACAACGTGTAAACTCCACCACGCACGTTTTACACAGTGTATACGTCTCCCTCAGAGTCCGATTCGTCAGTCGGAAATGCTCAGATTTGCTAGAACCACCTCAGAGGATGTCCAGTGCAGCTCTGGACGAAGCGTCATGAACAGAATTGTTTCTTGGGCCACGGCCACACAACCCGGAAGGTTTGTTGCCATGTAAAACAACGATTCACTTTCCGACAAAACTGCCCAAGCTTCCAGAAAACCTAAAGTTAAAATAGCTTTATGGACAAAAGGTAAAATTGGCTGTAGTCTACTCCACAAATTTGGCAACAACACTAATAATTAAAAGGTGATTCTAATTAAACTTTTGCCGGCCGGTGTGGCCGAGTGGTTCTAGGCGCTTCAGTCTGGAACCGTGCGACCGCTACGGTCGCAGGTTCGAATCCTGCCTTGGGCATGGATGTGTGTGATGTCCTTAGGTTAGTTAGGGTTAAGTAGTTCTAAGTACTAGGAGACTGATGACCTCAGATGTTAAGTCCCATAGTGCTCAGAGCCATTTGAACCATTTAATTAAGCTTTTTCTTTTTGAGAGGGCCCCCAGAAAAACGAGTATTCATAGGACAATGAAAGTTGGTGCCAACATTTGAAAGGACACACGGAATAGGAATAACGAAAAAAACACTGAAAGATACACATTTTAATTTCCACATGGGGGGTAAGAATTGTTAATTGCGTACCATGTTCACATTCCAGGCTACAAACGTTGCTCAGTGTGATGAACATCTGTATCTAGTCAACCTGGAACCGCGCTACACACATCATTTCACAGTTGTTCGCAGCTATTTTTAACAGGTGACATTCCTCGTGCACTGCTTGATGACCGCACTTTACTTCCAGCATTATTTGCACGGGGAACAGTAACTTCAACAATTTTTGGCGCGATTGGCCGTCGGCCTCTCCCAGGAGCAATTCCCAAACTGCCAGTTAATTCGAACTTCCGAATTAAATTCTCCAACCCCAGTGCAGAAAGAGGACTTCTCCGTATTCCTTTAATGCGTCGATGCTCGCGAAGAGCAGCGCCACTGTTACTGTTGGTTTGATCAGACAGCTTTACGAGTAAGGCGCTGCTCACGTTGTACAGACCCTTGTTGACGTTCTGCAACCGCAATGCACACTGTAGTTTGTGTTTCAGCGTTATGTCGCCATATCAGTACAGGTGCCTAACGGCAAACCCTGCAGAGCAGTCTGAACACGAATCCTTTAAAGTTAGGTACCCTTCCGGTAAACTTTTAATGAAGCAATTTGTTGTTTCAGTTATTCGCCTTTTACGCAACGCACTGTTTTGTTTACTACGTAATGCTTAATGCTTTTTATGAATACAGAATTCCATCACGTATTACACATTTGATTTTAAGTATGTGTTTTACTTCTACATATTTTTATTTTGTGTTTTATTGTTAGACACTTTACCCATGTGAAATCATTTTAATTAATGACGATTAATATTTGATTTTAACACATGTTTCTCTTGACAGGACATCCATAACTGTTCTGTACAAAAAATGCTTCAAATGGCTCTGAGCACTATGGGACTTAACATCTGAGATCATCAGTCCCCTAGAACTTTGAACTAGTTAAACGTAACTAACCTAAGGACATCACACACATCCATGCCCTAGTCAGGATTCAAACCTGCGACCGTAGCGGTCGCGCAGATCCAGACTGAAGCGCCTATAACCGCTTGGCCACAACGACCGGCTTGTTGTGTACAATATAGGTTGATCATGACAGATGACATCCGCATACAGCTGTACTAAATTATATTTACAATGGAGAGCACAAACAGTGTTCAAGACCACAGTCTTATCTTCAGATACACACGACATCTGTAAAATTGATCTAAAAAGGGGAATTAAGTGATTCTCTGATACATGACATGTAAGTAGAAAATTTATCCCATATATTCCAAAGCCACGCAGAAAACCACTCGAGAAGCTGGGCAATTATCCCGGCGTAAGTTTGTCTCTAACATACACCACATACAGCGACGTAACCAGACTCTCACACACAGTACAATTTACGTACCCATCGAGTAGCGCAGCAACCGCACACCGGACGTCGAAATCACTGAAACAGTAGTGCCGTGCGCAAACCGACACGTTGCAGCGTTTCTTAGTTGCATACACTGAGCAGTACTTTCTTGTGAAAAGTCTTCACACCAAACCTAGCTGATGGCCTGGCAAAACCCTTCCGGAAAGCAGAAAGTAGCCAGGACGTTTAAAACGAACGTTTAGCCTTCCCTGGAACACCTATTAAGCACTCTCACACTATAAGCTATCCTAGCCAGGCGGACACTGAGCCGCGCCACGTGGCCGCGCTGTTTGAGGCGCCATGTCACGAATTGCGCGGCCCCTCCCTCCGGAGGTTCGAGTCCTCCCTCGAGCATGGGTGTGTGTATTGTTCTTAGTATAAGTAAGTTTAAGTCTATGGACCGATGACCTCAGCAGTTTGGTCCCTTAGGAATTCAACACTTTTGAACATACACGCTGCACGTGCACGTTGCCCTAATACTGCCCATTTAACCCTTCCTGCATGTCTCAATAGCGTAACACATACAACCAGTACAGTTATTTGTAAAGAACCATAGAATGTAAATCACAAAAATTTCAATGCACGTAAGAATCGACCTGGAGAGCAGCTATTCCGAAAAGCTATTTGTCGGTTGTACTGGTGTTGTAGTTTAATAATGTCGCACAGTTAATACTATGTAGGTACTCAAAATTCATTGCTGCCAGTGACAAAAGGAAGTAGAGCGCCCAGAAAACATGGGCAGATGTCACTGTAGCTTCGTACACGTACACATCAGAATGGGGTATATAAATTATTAGAGTTGCAATTCTCTGTGATAGGCAGAGCGGCCACCATAGTACATTAGTATTGAAAGGTGCTAACGGAAACAGAGCTGTGAGTGTGGATTGTGCGTTCTGCTCGGATAGCTCAGTCGACAGAGTGCGAAAGGCAAAGGTTCCAGATAGGAATCCCGGTTCTGCACACAATCTATCAAGACATGTAAGCAGAAAATTTATCCTACATATTCCAAAGCCACACAGAAAACCACTCTAAAAATTGGACAATGACCACGGCGTACGTTTGTCTCTAACATACACCAGATGAAGCGAGGTAAATAGCACTTCCTGTCTCTGGCTGTATTGAAAACAAACACTAGCACTATTGACACTATGATTGACAAAGGGACTCTCTCTGACGTCGTAACTGCCGTCTACTTCACGTCTGCTGTGCAGCGAGTTACGTTAATTTAAGTATTAATTGTATTTTTCTTACTTGTCACTTCTTCTTCCGTGTGTTTTTGCTTTTAGGAAGCTTTAATTGTCGAGTGCTAGTAATAGTGTTCCATAGATTTCGTGTTTGTTTTGAATACAATCAGAGAGAGTCCCTTTAGTCAGCTGTAGTGCCAGTAGTGCTAGTGTTTGTTTTGAATACAGTCCAGAGATAGGCAGTGCTATTTTCATTGTTTTCAACAAGAAGTGTCTAGTAACCACAGTTTAGTCAGCTATCAGCCGCCTTTAGTGAATTAGCAGTCTAGTTAAAAGTTGATTAACTCTCTATAGTAAATTGATTTCTTAGGATAGATAGGATGTGTGACTGCTGTGTAGGGACGCAGGAGGAGCTGGCCGCTGTTCGCGAACAGCTGAGCGTGTTGATGGCCGCTGTCAGCCATCTTCAGGCTGCTGCCTCGGAGTGTAGCGGCAATGAGGAGTCTGGTGTGTCGCATGGTACACCCCAGGTGCTACATGCTTCACCTACGGTCCCTGCTGTCGAGACATCTTCGCGGTTGGGTCACCCTCTCCCCAAGGGGAGTGGCGGGTTCAGCGGTGTTCGCGGCGCACGAGGCGGAGGGTCAATGTAGAGGCTGGCCGTGTGGCATTGCCCGCTCTGCCTGTGAGTGGAAATGCGGCCACTCCTTCAGCAAGGTCGGAGCTGGCACACGGGGGGAGGGGTTTATTAGTAATTGGGAGCTCCAACATTAGGCGGGTGATGGAGCCCCTTAGGGAAATAGCGGAAAGGTCGGGGAAGAAGGTCAGTGTCCACTCTGTCTCCTTGCCAGGGGGTCTCATCCGAGATGTGGAGGAGGCCCTGCCGGCGGTGATAGAGAGCACTGGGTGCACCCGACTGCAAACTGTGGCTCATGTCGGCACCAATGACTCCTGCCGTCTGGGTTCAGAGGTCATCCTCAGTTCATACGGGCGGTTGGCGGAGTTGGTGAAGGCGGAAAGCCTCGCCCGCAGGGTTGAATCTGAGCTACTATTTGTAGAATCGTTCCCAGAACCGATCCTGATCCTCTGGTTTGGAGCCGAGTGGAAGGCTTAAACCAGAGGCTCAGACGATTCTGCGGAGATCTGAGGTGCAAATTTCTCGACCTCCGCTATCGGGTGGAGAAATGTAGGGTCCCCCTGAATAGGTCAGGTGTGCACTACACGCCGGAAGCGGCTACAGGGGTAGCGGAGTACGTGTGGAGTGCACATGTGGGTTTTTTAGGTCAGAGAATTCCCTCCCTAGGCTCGACAAGACGCCTCCTGAGACGCGGTAAGGTAGGAGTAGGCAAAATACAACAGGGAATAACAATATTAATGTGCTAATAGTAAACTGCAGGAGCGTCTATAGAAAGGTCCCAGAACTGCTCTCATTAATAAACGGTCACAATGCCCGTATAGTACTAGGGACAGAAAGTTGGCTGAAGCCAGACGTAAACAATAATGAAATCCTAAACTCAGATTGGAATGTATACCGCAGAGACAGGCTCGACAGTGAAGGGGGAGGCGTGTTTATAGCTATACGAAGTGCTATAGAATCGAATGATATTGACGGAGATCTGAAATGTGAAATAATTTGGGTGAAGGTCACGGTAAAAGCAGGCTAAGACATGGTAATTGGATGTCTCTGTAGGCCCCCTGGCTCAGCAGCTGCTGTGGCTGAGCACCTGAAGGATAATTTGGAAAATATTTCGAGTAGATTTCCCCACCATGTTATAGTTCTGGGTGGAGATTTTAATTTGCCGGATATAGACTGGGAGACTCACACGTTCATAACGGGTGTCAGGGACAAAGAATCCAGTGAAATTTTTTGAAGTGCTTTTTCTGAAAACTACCTTGAGCAGATAAACAGAGAACCCACTCGTGGCGGTAACATATTAGACCTTCTGGTGGCAAACAGACCCGAACTATTTGAAACAGTTAACGCAGAACAGGGAATCAGCGATCATAAATCGGTTACTGCATCGATGATTTCAGCCGTAAATAGAAATATTGAAAAAGGTAGGAAGATTTTTCTGCTTAGCAAAAGTGACAAAAAGCAGATTACAGAGTACCTGACGGCTCAACACAAAAGTTTTGTCTCAAGTACAGATAGTGTTGAGGATCAGTCGACAAAGTTTAAAACCATCGTATAATATGCGTTAGTTGAGTATGTGCAAGCAAGATCGTAAGAGATGGAAAAGAGCCACCGTGGTACAACAAACGAATTAGAAAACGGCTGCGGAAGCAAAGGGAACTTCACAGCAAACATAAACATAGCCAAAGTCTTGCAGACAAACAAAAATTACGCGAAGCGAAATGTAGTGTGAAGAGGGCTATGCGAGAGGCGTTCAATGAATTCGAAAATAAAGTTCTATGTACTGACTTGGCAGGAAATCCTAAGAAATTTTGGTTTTATGTCAAAGCGGTAGGGGGATCAAAACAAAATGTCCAGACACTCTGTCACCAAAATGGTATTGAAACAGAGGATGACAGACTAAAGGCCGAAATACTAAATGTCGTTTTCCAAAGCTGTTTCACAGAGGAAGGCTGTACTGTAGTTCCTTCTCTAGATTGTCGTACAGATGACAAAATGGTAGATATCGAAATAGACGACAGAGGGATAGAGAAACAATTAAACTCGCTCAAAAGAGGAAAGGCCGCTGGACCTGATGGGATACCAGTTCGATATTACACAGAGTACGTGAAGGAACTTGCCCCCCTTCTTGCTGCGGTGTACCGTAGGTCTCTAGAAGAACGTAGCGTTCCAGAGGATTGGAAAAGGGCACAGGTCATCCCAGTTTTCAAGAAGGGACGTTGAACAAATGGTTCAAATGGCTCTGAGCACTATGGGACTTAACATCTGTGGTCATCAGTCACCTATAACTTAGAACTACTTAAATCTAACTAACCTAAGGACATCACACACATCCATGCCCGAGGCAGGATGCGAACCTGCGACTGTAGCAGTCGCGCGGTTCCGGACTGAGCGCTTAGAACCGCTTGACCACCGCGGCCGGCAGACGTTGAACAGATGTGCAAAGCTATAGACCCATATCTCTAACGTCGATCAGTTGTAGAATTTTGGAACACGTATTATGTTCGAGTATAATGACTTTTCTGGAGCCTACAAATCTACTCTGTAGGAATCAGCATGAGTTTCGAAAAAGACGATCGTGAGAAACCCAGCTCGCGCCATTCGTCCACAAGACTCAGAGGGCCATAGACACGGGTTCACAGGTAGATGCTGTGTTTCTTGACTTCTGCAAGGCGTTCGAGACAGTTCCGCACAGTCGTTTAATGAACAAAGTAAGAGCATGTGGAGTATAAGACCAGTTGTATGATTGGATTGAAGAGTTCCTAGATAACAGAACGCAGCATATCATTTTCAATGGAGAGAAGTCTTCCGAAGTGAGAGTGATTTCAGGTGTGCCACAGGGGAGTGTCATAGGACCGTTGCTATTCACAATATACATAAATGACCTTGTGGATGTCATCGGAAGTTCACTGAGGCTTTTTGTAGATGATGCTGTGGTGTATCGAGAGGTTGTAACAATGGAAAATTGTACTGAAATGCAGGAGGATCTGCAGCGAATTGATGCATGGTGCAGGGAATAGCAATTCAATCTCAATGTAGACAAGTGTAATGTGCTGCAAATACATAGAAAGATAGATCCCTTATCATTTAGCTACAAGATAGCAGGTCAGCAATTGGAAGAATTGGAAGCAGTTAATTCCATAAATTATCTGGGAGTACGCATTAGGAGTGATTTAAAATGGAATGATCATATAAAGTTGATCGTTGGTAAGGCAGATGCCAGACTGAGATTCATTGGAAGAATCCTAAGGAATCCGTAAACAAAGGAAGTAGGTTACATTACGCTTGTTCGCCCACTGCTTGAATACTGCTCAGCAGTGTGGGATCCGTACCAGATAGGGTTGATACAAGACAGAGAGAAGATCCAACGGAGAGCAGCGCGCTTCGTTACAGGATCATTTAGTAATCGCGAAAGCGTTACGGAGATGATAGATAAACTCCAGTGGAAGACTCTGCAGGAAAGACGCTCAGTAGCTTGGTACGGGCTTTTGTTAAAGTTTCGAGAACATACCTTCACCGAAGATTCAAGCAGTATATAGTTTCCTCCTACGTATATCTCGCGAAGAGACCATGAGGATAAAATCAGAGAGATTAGAGCCCACACAGATGCATACCGACAATCCTTCTTTACACGAACAATACGAGACTGGGATAGAAAAGAGAACGAATAGAGGTACTCAAGGCACCCTCCGCCACACACCGTCAGGTGGCTTGCGGAGTATGGATGTAGATGTAATGTAGAAGTTTCAGTATTGTTCGCGTTTAGTATTGTTACCGGACCCGGTGGGATGTACACTGATGTGAAGAAAGATAGCTCCTGATACCGTGTCGGACTTCCTTTCCTCCAAAGTGGCGCAGCAGCTCGACCGGGCGTAGACTCAACAAGACGTTGAAAGTCCCCAGCAGAAAAAATCAGCCTTGCTATCTCTGTTGCCGTCTATAATTGCGAAAGTGTCACCTGTGCATGATGTTTGCTATGATTATGTTCGCCGGCCGGAGTGGTTCAAATGGCTCTGAGCACTATGGGACTTAACTTCTGAGGTCAACAGTCCCCTAGAACTTCGAACTACTTAAACCTACCTTCCCGAGACAGGATTCGAACCTGCGACCGTAGCGTACGTGCGGTTCCAGACTGAAGCGCTTGGAAATGTCTATTATGTCCCATAAATGTTAGATGGGATTCACGTCGGGCTGTCTAGGAGCCAAAATCAGTTGCTCGAATGGTTAATGATGTACTGTAAACAACACGTTCCCTGTGACGTGACATCGTTGTTTGGGAAGATGAAGTCCAATAATGTGTGCAGATGGTCTCCAAGTAAGATAACATAACCATTTCCAGCCCACGCCATTATGAAGCCAACACCAGCTTGCACAGTGCCTTGTTGACAACCTGGGCAGTTGGCTGCGCAGGATCTACGCCACACTCGAACCCTACCATCAACCCTTACCAACTGAAACCGGGACTCACCTGAACAGGCCTCTGTTCTGTCGTCGTATAGGGCCCAACCGATATGAACAGGAGACCAGGAGAGCAGCTACAGGCAATGTCTTGCTGACAGCAAAGGGACTTGCTTCAGCTGGCTGCTACCGTCGCCCACGAAGTCCACATTTCACCGCACTGTCCTAACGGATATGTTATTCACACGGTCCACATTGAATTCTGCGGTTATTTCATGCAGTGTGGCGTATCTGTTCGCAGTGACAATTCTATGAAAACGCTGCTACTCTCGGTCGTTAATTGAAGTCCGTTGGCCACCACGTTGCCAGTTGCGAAAGGTAATGCCTGACACTGTGAATCACGAAATATTGAATTCTTTAACGATTTCCGAAATGGAATGGCCCATGCGTCTAGCTCTAGCTGCCGCTCCTCATTCAAAGTGCATTAATTACCGTCGTGCGGCCATAACCTTGTCGCAAACCTATTGACACGACTCACATGAGTACAAATGACAGCTCCACCAATGCACCAACGCACTGCCCTTTTGCACCTTTCGTACGAGATACTATCGCCATCTATATATGTGCATGTACACTAAAAATCAAAACATTATGACCACTCCCCACCGCTACGTTGCGGGGACACAGTGTGTAAGCGCAGTAAACACGGACCCCCGTCAGACTAGCGAATATACGGGCTGCAAATGGGGAAGTAATGAAGCGTCTTTGACGAACGGCAGATTATTATAACCCAAAACCTTTGTACGAGTATCTCGAAAACAGTGAATCTGGTCAGATGTTCAGGTACTACTATCGTGAGCATCTACGGAGAGAGGTAGGACAGTGAAACTACCTACGATTTAGGTCTTCACAGACCGTGGAGTTCGGTGTCTCGTCGGCTCTATAGAGTCGGATAGATAGTGATATTGGGCATCTCTACCGAGGGAGCACAATGTTGGTGCACGCTCAAGTGTTTCGGAGCACACCGTTCACCGTACTTTGTTGAACAAGGAGCTCCGCAGCAGACCACCCTTACATGATCACTTGTTGACGATCGAAGTGGGCATGGGACGATTGAGACTCGACCGTCAATCAATGGAAACGTGTCTGCCCTTTGGGTGAATCGCAGTTTTGCTGTACGCTGTCATCGAGGTGAACGGCGGCTCGGTACGAGCAACGCGCCACGGACGCAGGATGGTTGAGCAGTATTATGCTAAGGGAGATATTCTCCTGCGCTTGTGTCCGCCGCTCGTGGTCTCGCGGTAGCGTTCTCGCTTCCCGAGCACGGGGTCCTGGGTTCGATTCCCGGCATGGTCAGGGATTTTCACCTGCCTCGAGATGACTGGGTGTTTGTGTTGTCCTCATCATTTCATCATCATCCAGGAAAGTGGCGAATTTGGACTGAGCAAAGATTGGGTAATTGTACGGGCGCTGATAACCACGCAGTTGAGCGCCCCACAAACCAAACATCATCATCATCACTCTCTCCTGCGCTTGCATGGGACCTGTGCTAGTAATCGAAGACATGCTAACAGCTGCGTACCACCTGCGTCCCATCGTGCTTGATGTCTTCGGCGACAGCGATGTCATCTGTCAGCAGTATAATTGTCCGTGTCTCGGAGCCATTTGGCTCATCAGTGTAGCTAACTCAGGACGTTTATCACCTCAGTGCGTAAGAGACGTGGACGGTGTTGAGTGATGACAGTAACGGACAAGGGTATGTCACATAATTGTGTTAGACAGTGTTATCAGCACCTGACAATGTTTTAAAGGGGCCTCCCTTATCCCGCCTGTTCGACTCGTGCAATATTCATATTTGTGGTGCATACAGATATGACATAAGAAGGTGTTGGACTGCATGTGAACGTCAGGATAGAGAAACTGACTGTCAAGTTTTCGGTTGACCGAGTGTACCACAATGGAGGATCGCCATATTGTGCATCAGACACATATAATCTCTTCATAAGTGCTTCTGCCGTTCTAGTGTAATAGTGTACTCCGCGTAGTATTCTGTGTAATCCTACTCCATTGGTAGGTATCTGCAGCGAACTAGAGAATCTCAGCCCAAACGTGTACTGCTGTTGACGTCGGTGGGTAAGGCGGGGACCTGGGGAGGTGTCCCTTCCTTCCAGTACTTTGGAGAGGCACAGCGGTGTTACTCCTGGTGTCATGGTTTGGAGAGTCATCCGACACGACTTCAGGTCGTGGCTGCTAATGAGGAGGTAAAGTCTCAGGGCACGACGCGTCGCGTCACGCCACTGACGTCCTGTGTCCTCATGCACTACCTCTCATTCGACACAATACTGGTTCCACCTTTCATAGGATAACGCTCAGCCACTCATGGAGTACTGTTGAGGTACCTCCGTGGCCAGCAAGACACTGTGATCTGTCCATTATAGAACTCACGTGGGATCAGCTAGTAAGTCAATCCCGTCTAGATGCCAGCAACCGGGACATTATGGACCAGTGTTACCAGTTGTGGCCCTGCTTGTCTAAGGAGTGGATACGGCGGCGTTATGAGACCCTTCCCAACCGAATCATTGCATGAGTAGAGACAGATGACGTACTGTGTCCTACTGGCAAAAAGACTAACACTGCCAAGTCCTTTTTAAATTTGAGTGTTGTGAAGTCACTGACATAATACCAGAAATCCTTTCAGACCGTGAGGTTTCATTTCGCTTCCTCTTCTCCTTCTGGCTGCTTCGCATTTTTTGTCGGGTAATTTGTATACGTCATGTCAACAGGAGCTCTCGCTTTCCAATGCAGTGGTTGTCGAAAGTCTATAATAGTACTTTTTATTCACATTTATTGTCATCGCATTTGGTAGATTTGTGACAGTTAACCATTTTCGACTCTAATGAGACGTCATTGGCACCAGTATCTTGTTACAAAACTAACACACAAAGTCGTCATCTAAGCTGCAGTTGATTCCAAGTGACCATGATTGTCAGATAACAACTTGAGGTGTTACATTCATAAAAATATATTCTTTGTTATGATGTCTCAGTACGGTTGAAACTGCTTATCATACCTTCACCAAATTCAATCCAGATATATGTGTGTGAAAAACGTATTTTTCAATATATATATATATATATATATATATATATATATATATATATATATATATATATATATATATATCGATTGGTCCAGTTTATCAGGGTCTAATTTCATCGAATTTTATATTTTGAAGAAATAATCCCAAAGACATTTAATATGAAAAACATCTCTAAGAACTGAGCATGTTCACAGTGTACCCACAAGCGGAGAAACATAACATGTATTCGTAAAGGTCATCATGGACTTGTTGTGTACATAGTTCCACGTAGTCGGCGCGTACACATCTTTCCCAATAGAGCACGCCTCGCTAAGCACAACAGCGCAGGCGCAGCGCTCGTCCGTCTCCGCACTACGAGATGGCGCTGTCTTAGAGACGGACCAAATTCTGCTTCCGCCGATCCGCGTATTAATATGTAACGCAGCCAATGAGATTGCTGCTAACGTAGAACCTTTTCTCCTCACGGATCACAGTCGCGCAGTGATACCGGGACGCTCAAGGTATTATAACGAGTGTACAGACCTCCAATTAGTCAGTCTGCATTAGTCTTCATTTGTCTGTACCAGTCTATAGTCAAGTTTTAGTCTGTGCCTAATAAGATTATCATATTCCTGCACATAGCCATGAAGATAAATGTATAGACACTTTTGTCAAGTATCAGAGATATGTGAGAATAAGATTAACGTACCAAGACCAAAGGAACTTCAGATTATCAGTTGTAAACAGCATCCAGAATCAAGTTAAGTAATTTATATGAGTTTTATTATTTTAATAAATGTGTGCGAAAATTAATCAAGTTCTCTTTAAAGTTGGTCACCATCAATCTGCTAATCTAAGCGTGCAAGTGGCATTTCTATCGTCTGACCTAAACACGCCACGATAAGACTACGAGACATATTGCTGACACTCGCCTACTTTGTTAGAGCGACAAGTCAAATAATCTGGTGGGGTGTGTACCAAAGGCCTTACAGTATGCACACCACAGGACTTATGTTACTTTGATCGTTCTTTCTGTGTTTAAACAGAGGAATTTTTCAATCATTCATTCACCTCGGAAGTGCGAAACCGGACGTGGTTACTTCTTGTTTGTGTGTGGGAGGGGGAAGGGATGGGAGGGCCACAACAGCTTCCGATATTCATTGAACGCGTTAGACAAACATTTTAATGGCCTTAAGGATGTTGTTGACGAGGGAGTCGGATAAGGTTGTACGTGAGTGAGGATGCCTTTCATCCTGGCTGGCGCACGTGCTACAAGAATGAAGATAACCGAAGGGCGGTGGTGAGGAAAAAACGCCGTGGAAAGGGCCGGTGTCGCCTTTGCGGGTCGTGCACGCGAGAGACCCCGCTCTGTGACGTAACAGGCGCTCGCGGTTCGCCGGTCCGCAAAAATGTGCGGGCGTTGTGGGTGGGGGGGGGGAGGGAGGGAGTGCAGGCTTTGTGTGGTCGGAGCGCAGCTCACGGCCAACTGACCGCCGCACCCTCCAGTATCGATAATCGGACCCGATGTTGCCGAGAGAACGTGACCAAGTGGACCACCTAGACGAATCATATTGGCGGAGGCTTCTCGTGGCTCACGCTGATTCTCCGAGCCGATATGTGCAAACTGGAAACAGCAACTGTACACCTCCGAGCTTTGCAACTTCGGCAGTTCAGCTTCCAGTTTGGAAATTACAGAATGCTTTCGCATGGATGATGCCAGGTATCTGGTCATCAACTGGAAAAATACGCCGCAGCTGAGAATAATTTCGGAATCGCATATTTATCACGACAGTCGTCCGCTCCTTCACATCGCTGTATTGGGATAACAGAATTTTTTTTTTTATACTTCCAACAGTTCTCACATTTCACTAACTGTATGAACTAAGAAACGTATCTCACTGAGTTGACTTGCAACCTGGACTGCTGCATAGTTTTCATTCTTTCACTTAGGTTCGTCGAGTGGCCTACTCTTCTAGGTGAAAAACGTATTTACTCTACAGTGGTTGAGAATCTTATACATACATCCCGATACATACAGGGTGATTCCGTAAGAGCGTGCAAAAATTTCACAGGACATAGAGGATGTTCCACTGAACAATTTGGGGTAGGGAACCTGGGGTAGGAGAAGCCAGCTTAAGGAGATACTAGGGATGGTTGGTTGATTTGGGGGAGGGAACAAAACAGTGAAGTCATCTGTCCAATCGGATTACGGAGGGATAGGGAAGGAAGTCAGCCATGCCATTTCAAAGGAACCATTCCGACATTTGCATGAAGCGATTTAGGGAAATCCTAAATAAGGATGGTCAGACGCGGGTTTGAACCGTCGTCCTCCCGAATGCGAGTCCAGTGTGCTAATCACTGTGCCAGTAGCTCGGTGAGATGATATAAAATCACATTAATGTGTACATTTTATTTACGTTAGTTACATTTAACTGCAAATGCCGTTATTGCCAAAATGAACTTAGCGTTTGTATTGTATCTCACAAAATGTGATGCAAATGACGGCCATCAACCTCAATTCTAACATGATATCTGCGAACAAGATTCTGACGCACCCTGACAAATATCCCTGGAGTGTTGAAAACCACATAACCGGCATCTACAATTACGGCAGCTAATTCTATCTCCTTATTTACAGGGGTCTCATACATGAGTGACTTTAGATATCCCAATAGGAAATGATCAAAGGGATTCAGGTTAGGTGACCTCGCAGGCTATGGAATAAGACCTCACCTTGCAGCCCAGTAACCAATAAATACAGCACTGAGGTGATTGTGGACATGAATTCCTAGTAAACAGGCTCCTCCTCCTTGTTTCCTTGCAGGAAAGAATGAACATTTAAATAAACAGCACTGTACGTGTGAACTTGTACGCATGTTACTTGTAAATAAGCTGGAGAACAGTAATTCGAGACAAAGCAGTAGCCTCAATTTGTTCAGTGGAGCATTCTCTATGTCCTGTTCCTCTTTTGCACGCTCTTACTGTATACCAACTAATTGTATCTGTGGTTAATACAAGAGTGAATTTATGATGAACGCAGCAATTCCCAACCACACTACTAGAAGTACTAGAAGTCCTCGTAGACTATGCATCACTCTTCACCGCTCAAAATGGAGTTCTATGCTCTGTTGCAAGAAGTATAGTGAGTGGGAGGAAATTAAAACTCCCCAAACATTTTTAAAATAATTTCAGAATACTCAATGACGTAATTTCCGCGTTAATTCCAATATTTGATTATGCGGACCTTGACATTGCCAGTATAAAAATTGCTGATAGTAGCCTGCGTGAAACTCCATAAATGCTTTATTTAATTGTAATGGTCGGCGGAAGAGAGTGTTAAACGTCAATTTAGTAATGATTGTAAGGTAGAAAGAGACACGGATTTTGTGAAATGGAACATATTGTACGATTACTGGTTGTCAATGAAATAATTTTAAACAATTTATTTGACATTTAACAGTCCGACATAAATAACAATTCTGAATAATTACACTGTGTTCTACCACATCCTTGTTTGTGCTCTTAACTTTTAATGAATTTGCTACTTTACCAGAACATTAACATATGATCATACCGAATGCATTTGAAACTACTAAAGCTTACTACAAGTTGTGTGGACACATACCAAGTCATATTAATCGAGCAACATTCAAAAACATAAAGATAATATAAAGATCTTTCCGTAACTAAAACGAATTAAACTGATTTATCCACATTTTAAAATAAAATAAGTTGAAGTTATCCTTAAAGAAGTAAGTTTAAAACAAAACCATTTACAGTTAGAGTACTGGAAAGTTCAATAAGCACTTTGATTATTAACAGGCTTATGTATATTTTCAGATACATATACATTATGCCTTTAGCCTTAATCAAAACGGAAAAAAAGTTAAGCTGAATTCTTAATATTTACCCTCTCTTTTAACCTGTTAGGTTCCCAACAGTTCTAGTATCGTCTCTGGTCATACCTTTCACAAGGTGTATTAGCGAATAGGACACAAAGTTCGGAGAAGCTCGTCTTACTACAGTTCTTAGTTATTAATAGATAGAGTGCATTAATTCTTTGGCAGATAGTTTCACTTTGGAAACACGTCTGCAACACAATTCAGTTACGTTCTTTAACATAAAATGACGTAACATCGATACCCTTGCTTTCAGTCTTCTCAGAGCCTTTTGAAAATACCCAAGGTTAATTTACCATTTTCGTATACCACGTAGTCGACAACTTGCTGGAATATTCATCATTCGTGATGGATGAACTCCGATGCCATGCACCTAGTCCTGTGGCGCAGCTACCAGCGGACTAGGCTTCCATCACATTAGTAGGCCACCGCTCTTGCAGCTGCATAGTCCACACACTGCCCTTTGTCTTTACGCGCAGAGGCTTGGTTTGTCTCGCAGTAGAACGCTCTCTATTGGTGACCATACGTACTTACAGAGATTCACATCTTACTGTCTACCTGTCTATCTCACTCTGTGGCTATCCTTCTCTTACTCTGTTCAGAAATTATTCAAGATGGTTCAGTTGCCCCTAACGATACCGGTTTATGCAACCCGCACTACGTGTGTATCAGGAATGATATCCAGGCATGCGACAGCCACGTAATCGATAAAAGTTATTTCTTAGAACTTTGGGCTACAGTTGGCAAACGGAATCTTACTGTTGAAAATACAAGTGAGCGTTGGCCCCAAGTTTCTCGGTGCTTTTGGACCAATTCTTCTACCGTACTTATCCAAGTGTCTACAATCCTTCTTTGTACACTAAGCGATGCAGTAATTTTTTGAATATCTCTGTACGTTTATTCCGTTTATAGCTCTTAATATTCCGTAAATTGTTCAGAGACGTTTCCATATAAAGTGCATTTCACCGTAAGGAACAACGAAACTAATAGGATATATCAGAATCGGTAGTGTGGAAATAACTTTCCGGTATATAACCCAATGAAACGATTATTGTGTGATTACCACGTTAATGTGCCATACTAATTTCATAAAAAAATTGTACAATTGTTCTAAGGTGTCTTCGTGTACTTTACCAGCCTTTCAAAACTTTTTGACAATGTGCTTCGAATTACGAGAGAGAACTTTGTTCTGCCATGTGGTGTTCCATAAAACGATATCGTTAGTGTAGGGGCAGCTGAATAACCCTGTCTATTGATCTTCTACTTTGGTTATATAAGGGAAAGATGCCATTTCTATGCCTACCATTTTGACGTCTCCTTTTAATTTCGTTGTTTCTGATACTGAAACACACTTTATAAGGTATCTTTTCTTAATCATTTATGGAAGATTAACAACGGTAAACAGAAAAAACTTAGAGACATCCAAAACCTGCATGACTTCATCGCTAGTTATACAAAGAAAGAATGGAAACACTTTAATAAAGATGCCAGAAGTAAGGTATATCTTGGTTCAAAAATGCTGTGCAACCCATGGCCAAAGCTCAGTTGTATTTTTTACCGTATGGTTCCGTTTGCTAACAGTCGGTCAAAGCTCTTAGAGGGAATCTGTATTGATGACGTGGCAGTCAGCTGTCTGGATATCGTACCTGATACAGAATAAGTGCAGGTTGCACAAAACGGCATCAGTAAGAGTAACTGAATTAGCCTGTATATCTGCACCACACAGTCCATATGTTTTATTAAAGTCGAGTGATAGCTCCAACATAACTTAGTGTAAAAGATAATATGACAAGGGTTAGATTGGTCTGAATACGTTACCTTTTTTATTTTTACCTCCATTACACGCTGGTAACTATTAGATACACACGAACCATTAGAAAACACTGTCGCCTGTGTAAGCTTATCTGTCTTATGTTGTCATCCTTGAACTTAACTGAACATATAACACGCAAGAATTCAAAACACCCTCTTGTGGCAAAGCACATTTTGCCACCAAAACCCCCAGTTTATTAAATGGGAACGGCATTTGGGTAGTATAGGAGATGAAGCAGTGGCTTTTTTTGAAAATAGCTGTTTCTCTCGTAACACACACACACACACACACACACACACACACACACACACACACACACACACACACAGTGTTTCACAACTCCTGTTGCAGACTGCTTGGGGCTTATGGAGTACTTCACTGATAAGGCGTTAATAAGGTGTTGATAAGGGTCCCACGTCTACAGATGTACAATTCGAATATAAATTAGGTTTGAATATTGAATTGCTTTCAAATCTGCCGCTTCAAAGTACACAAAAAAATGAGAAAACTGCTTTGTCATCATTCCCACTTGTAATAATGACATCGTATATCATTTACATCCGACTACAACAAAGTCTGCGAGAAACTGGTATTTGTGCAACTCGGAGGTTAGGCTGTCGTGCTCCACACGCACACGCCACACTCTCTACATTGAAGACTCACGTAGAAGAGAACCTGACGATTAATACTCGATACACTGCCCATTTCATGGGCTCCTGCGAAACACACAGGTCAGACACTGTCTTATTTGTGTGCACACCATGACATGGGATACTTGAAAGTGATTTGGCCTTCAAACTTAGGACAGAGTAGTTTACATCCACACAGTTCATTTCCTGACATGATTTCCTTATCAAAATTTTACCCAAGAAGCTTCCAAGGGTCCTAGAAGCCAGTAATTGGAATTGCAAAACACCCCGTATAAAGTAATCTACAATGAAGAACCAAAGAAACTGGTACACCTGCATAATACCTTGTAGAGACCCAGTGAGCACGCAGAAGCGCCGCAACACGAGGTGGCATGGACTCGACTAATGTCTGAAGTACTGCTGGAGGGAACTGACACCGCTATAGAGCCTCCACCAGTTTCATCAGTCACCTGCTGACATGCACGGTCCAGGGATTCACGAGATTCTCACCATACCCGTACACATCCATCTGCTCAATACAGTTTGAAACGAGACTCTTCCGGCCAGTCAACATGTTTCCACTCATCAACAATACAATATCGGTATTGACGGACCCAAGCGAGGCGTGAACTTTGTGTCGTGCAGTGTACACAAGCGGGCCTTCGGCTCCGAAGGCCCATATCGATAATGTTTCGTTGAATGGTTCACACGCTGACACTTGTTGATGACCCAGCATTGAAATCTTCAGCAATTTGTGGAAGGGTAGCACTTTGTCACGCTGAACGATTCTCTTCAGTCGGCGTTGGTCCCTCTCTTGCAGGATATTTTTCTGGCTGCAGTGACGTCGGAGATTTGATGTTTTACCGAGTTCCTGATACTCACGGTATACTCGTGAAATAGTCGTACGTGAAAATCTCCACTCCATCGCTAGCTCGGGACTGCTGTGTCCCATCGCTCGTGCGCTGTCTATAACACCACGTTCAAACTCACTCTAATCTTGATAACCGGCCATTGTAGCCGCAGTAACTGATCTAAGATCTAACAACTGCGCCAGACACATGTTGCCTTATATAGGCGTTGTCAACCGCAGTTCCGTATTCTGCCTGTATTACGTATCTCTGTATTTGAATGTGGATGCCTGTACCATTTTCTTTGGCGCTTCATTATAGAAGTATTTGCCTTAACTGCCAGTCTGGCAACAAGCAGATTGGCGGTGGTTGTAAATTATTGTTGATTTACATTGTATAAAGAGGTACTAGTGGTTGCATTTGCTTATTAATGCATTACTTGGCTCATTTTACACGCCTGAAAGCCTTACTTCATGATGGGATTTATAGAACACAATGCGGGAATGAATGAATGAAAAATTTCAGACAGTTAAATGAACACTCAGCTGCTATTAATGAGTGATGTTTAGTGAGCTTGAGCCTCACATGTTCGTAAATTTAATTCAAAGTTTATAGTTTCGAAGAAAATGAAAATAATAATAAACAGTATCCACTGGATTTGGACACATTTTTTTACGTTTTAGCTGCCCAGCTTGTTTGGAAGATTCGGTTTTCAGCGATTTATAGAGTTTAACAGGTATAAATGCACATATTTCTATTGGTGACTGAGGACAGTCTACTGAACAATATTACATCAGTGTTTCCGTCATTTGCAAACTAATCATTATAGATGTTGGGATTAATATGTTATTAGGTTGCTTAGCACCTGCAAGTACATGTGGCAGAGGCACACCATTAATGTTTATTTTCCCTTGGGCATCAGGTCAGGTATTGAAGTGTGGACAGAAACCGGTTAGTCAGTAGAGTCAGTACCATCTGTCACTACAGACTAATTGACAAGTGTAGTCCATCTATTGGTGCAGTCACAATCATGCAGAAAACATCAGGTCGTAAGGTTTGTGACGTGTTTGTGGGAAGACTGTTCAATGCATAGAAACAACAACCAATGCACTTACGTGTGTACATAGTAAGGTACCACATATAAAAATATCTGCACTTGTACCCCTTGCATTCTGTGTATCACAGGTTTTGCAGTAGATAATAAGCATTCAAAGCCACTTGTCATTTCAGTGATTATGACATTGCTTTTCTCTCTCCCTCCAACCTCTCGTCTTTTATTCTCCTTTTTCGTCTCTTCTGTGAACTTATATGCGTTTGTATTTTATCTTCACATTTTCTCTTGAAGTAGAAACGTAAATCATAATGAATTTTCATTCACTTTTCTTAAACTTGTGAAGTTCGTAGAAGTTAACATCTCTCACATCCACCAAGCACAATATTTAATCATATATCTTCAAAGACACACTTTGCAGTGGTAATTATTTCCCGAAAATTGCTGTTCCAATACAAATAAAGTAAGCAAAAATCCTGATTAAGAAATATTGATATTGAAAATGGCTAAACTGACTATAAAGTCAGTGATTTTCAAAGATCACCTTGTACGATCGCATTATGTGATTTAAATGAGCTGTTTTGAAAACTGACTGTTGATCAATATGCTGATATAAGATATAATAGTTATACCAAACTAAATCCGTTAATCCAAAGTTGGCACACAGAACAGTGTGAAAGAACCATGCTAAAATGGGAACGTTTGCATTAATTTGAGTTTTGGTACCAGAAGAACACAACCAGTTAAAATCATAACAGACTATAAATTTCGCGAAAAGGTGAAGATAGTCTTAAGAACGTTCAGAATAACACTTGATAACCGTCGACAATGATGGGAGATGTCTCTCTTTCGTAATACTGATGGCAAAAGATCCTAATATCTTTATTGGCAGAAATATGAAATGAAACAAAATGTGTAGTAAGTTGGGCCTCTCCACTGGATGAAACGTGTAACGTAGGTTTAAACACTCAGTACGAACAAAATGAACAGTTGCGTCGAAATAGTGTGCCACAACATACTCATAATTTCCAACATCCATGTCGTCGTATAGTGCCTGTGCTGTGGGTATGTTATTGTTTCCTGCTGAGCTTCTGTCTCCAGAATCATAAATTAACAGTAACGTGTAGTAAATAAACCTCATTGAATTAAAACCAGCTGTTAAACAAGAAATTTTGGAAATAAGTGGTTAGGTCTTATGGGACCACACTGCTGATCTCATCGGTCCCTAAGCTTACGCACTACTTAATCCAACGTAAACTAACTTACGCTAAGGACAACACACACACACACATTCCCGAGGGAGGACTCGAACCTCCGACAGGGGGAGCGGCGCGGACCATGGCAAGGCGCCCTAGACCAAGCGGCTACTCCGCGCGTCAAACAAGAAAGCAAAAGCCGTTAAATACAAATTATAAAATCAGACTTACGAGTGTCATAGTTCACGAAGTGATAAAACAGATATGTTTCTGGTAAAGACAGTAGTATACTGGTGAACGTCGCTCAAACCATTGTTTTCTTATCCCAGTCATCTCGATACTCGCATTCGGGAGGACGACGGTTCAATCCCGTCTCCAGCCATCCTGATTTAGGTTTTCCGTGATTTCCCTAAATCGTTTCAGGCAAATGCCGACATGGTTCCTGTGAAAGGGCACGGCCGATTTCCTTCCCAATCCTTCCCTGACCCGAGCTTGCGCTCCGTCTCTAATTACCTCGTTGTCGACGGGACGTTAAATACTAACAACCACCACCACCACCATCTCGATACTGAAATATTTATTTCTGTCTGCGTAGCACATTCATATCAACATATTGTTAGAACACCAGGTAATATAGCCACTCGCGTTTTGTCTGGAATAGATTATTCTCTACATCTGCATCTACGTGTCTATTCTGTAATGCAGTCTTGGCTATGCAGTGCCTGGTGGAGGGTTTCTCGAACCACCTTCAGACTATATTTGGACCATTCCATGCTCTAACAGGGCATTCCACTCTCTAACTGGCCATGGAAAATAAACATTTAAATCTTTCCGTGAGAGCTCTGATTTCTCTTATTTTCTTAGGATGATCATTTCTCTCTATCTAGTTTGACGGTAACAAAATATTTTCGCATTTACAGGAGAAACTTAGTGATTAAAATTTTGCGAAAAAATGTCAACTAAAAACTCCTTTGTTTCAATGATTGACACCCCAGTTCACTTATTATGCCCGTGACATTCTTTCCCCTATTTCGAGTTAATACAAAACGAGCTGCCAGGCTCTGGCCTTTCTCAATGTTCTCCTTCAATCCTGCTCGGTATGGATCTCATACCGCACAACATTAGTCTGGCACAGGACGGACACGCATGGCATAGGCGGTCTCTTTAGTAGACCAGTTGGGTCTTTTAAGTTTTCTGAAAAAAAAAAATTGTCTTTCATTCTTCGCCTTCCCCACAACATTATCGATGTGATAGTTCCAATTTAAGTTGTTTGTTAATCTGAGCAGCCCTCTTAGAGAATTATCTTGTGAATCGCTTATACTGATGAGGAAGTGCACAAGCCATATAACGTTTCCTTAGCGAACGCCAGGTATCACTGCTCTTGTACTCAATGTTTTTCCGTCGATTACTACCTTTCTGACAGGATATAAGAAATCCAGTCGAATAACTGCATTGACTCACCATAGGTACGTAATTTAATTAGATTTGTCTCGCGAAGAAAACGTGGAAACGAAAATTGTGTAAATAATGATGATTTCTTAGAACCACTTGACGATATTGTGTGTTAGGACCGTTTATGCCAACGTCTAGATGGACAGAAAAAAAGCAAAAATAAATAAATAAATAAATAACCATAGGAAGGCAAGGAGTATTGCTGGTAAAGTAAATAACGCGTGTCTGAAAGAGAAAGTTTAGACTCAGTGTGTTTTACTAGTTCTGACTTATGCACAAGAAAGAGAACTTCAAAGGAGAACTATTTTATGAGATATAAACGATGCCAATAATCTTGATAACCTTGTGCTTCATCTGCGTCTACGTGTCTACTCTGCAATGCAGTTGAAGTAAATGACGTTAAGAACAGCTTCGTCTGTATGAAAGGTACATTTATCATGGAAGAAGCTATTTCGTTCTAAATGAACATTTTCAGGTAACGGGAAGTTCGCCAACAGTCTTAATAACTAATTCTCATAGAGTAGTAGAAGTGTGTTTGTTTCGTGACTCAACATGTTTAATAGCCATACATTACCCTAAGAGGCACATTCCGCAACAAGAGAAGCACACTAAAGCACTTTGACGATGGCCTCGCTCAAGCATAGCCATCAGTATATGTGGGGAACTGGAACTGCACAGCGCAGCGATATCTCATATTCCCTGCATCAACAGCTGGCCACGCTTCTGCCAAACGATCGTAGAAGCGTATCAATCAATGTGCTCCTCATGTTCCAGTACGCGCCTTTCAGGCTAATGTACGGCAGCCGAAAATTTTTGTGTCATGTAACCAGCACACTTCCACCCCTCTAAGTGAATTAATTGCAAAGAACGTTGGTGAACTTTGTTACCTGAAGATGGTCATTTACAACGAAAACACTTGCTGCCTAATAAACATACATCAAATAGAAATGTTATAATTATTGTTAACATTTAGGAGACACGGGAATACGAATAAATGTATCAGGAAACAGTTTCAGCAGGGACCATGTAAGGGAACAAAGTGATTCCATACCCATATTCACATAACATAATTTCTCCATTTACGTGTGAGGAATGTGTTCTACCATAGCCTCCAACAAGCAAACAGGAAATTAACTGAAAGGACCGGACGGATTGGGGTTCACATTATTCATCACTGTTTATTACAATATATTTATTTAAGGAAAATAACTGAAGTCAGATAGGTTAACCGGATTACAAAAAACACTCTGACCTTACCAGATTTAAGAAATTGTACACCTCAGTTTAGTGACAATATAAATAAGGCAACAGTCAAAGAAAAAAGTTGTGTCTGACACTTCTTAGATTTCAGACTCAAAATTTCCATCTTTACGAACAACTCAGAAAATGATTCAATAAATTAACAAATACTTAACATTTGAAAAGCGATGCCTCTGTAAAACAACAAAGAAGCATAACTCATCTGAAAGGTAGAAAACTTAAGGTTTATACGGAAGATAAAGTAACGTACAGCTGCCTCGATAAACTTCGGAAAGTAAATTCTTAAACTACACCTCCAAGGGCATCTAGATAATTTAATAAAGTAAAGAGGTGCACAAATTTACAGAGTTGCCTTCATACAGACACAGCAAGTCTCCTTAAATCTCGCCGCAATGCGCAGTTAAGTAATTAATAAGAGAACGAGTGTGAACAGATCGATGTAACTGCCTTCAGATAGACCGTGAAAATTCTCTTCAGGTGTACCCTACGAAACACTTCAATGATTCAATAGGTGAATGTGAATGCATAGCTGCTCAAGAACGCCATTTAAAAAGCAGGTGAACCAATAATTAGTACTCAGAACCAATCTGTAGCAAAAGGTAAATATACAAATAATTACATAAATAAATAACAGGTGAGAAAAGGTCATCCACAAAAACATTTAAATAACAAATAGCTGAACAACTAAATCTAATAAGCTGTAACTAGCCCTGAGACAGGGAATAACATTCTTTTACTCTTCAGCTCACAAATGGCTAGCGAACGAACACATAAGAAACCTTCAGAGAATAGTAACATGTAACAGTTTTACACCCTTTGTGCCAGTTAGTTACTATCAGCGGGTTATATTTTCATAAGACTGGACAACCCCTCAATGTGATACGTGCGATTCATATACTACAACAAACACGTGGCCACCTTAACGAGGCTCTACACTATGTCCATTAAGAGCACCTGACTGAACAAAGCCCCAAACATCAAACTGTACACAATTTTGCTTAAAATTTAGAGCAGCAATTCACATAACTTGAGTTAAGATAGTTCGAAGGTAGCCGGCGGTGGCACATTCCAAGAAGCGAATGTGCAGAGGCGACGTTAACAGCCACAATACGATGAGCACGCACTGGGTCCGGGGCCTGCTCGAAGACAAAGAGTTCCACAAAAGTAGAAAGCGGGAACAACAAAGGGAGCTTCTGAATTCCACTGCCACTCACGCTTAATACAACCCCGTGAGCACAGTACTTGTGCAGATCAACAAACGCTTCACATGATGCTCTCTAAAAACTTGTTCTAAGGCAAAACATGGTTTCACTTAAAACAATGTACAGGATTACCAAATTAACGAGTGCACTTGTTAAGTGCCAGGACATGGGCACTTACACGATAGCTTACCAACATTAGTATTAACAATAAAGGGACTGGCAAGGGCATCAGATCATCACTCTATTTAATTATGATGAATATGAGGCACTCTAGAGCAGTACTCCTTGCATGTCTGCATGATTGAGCCACTAACTTAAAGCGTTGGTGAAAAGCTTCGGAAGTTGAGAATTGTGGAATGTAAAGTCTGCAGATGGCCTTAGCTCGCCGGGCCGACGTGGGCGGCAGATAGCGGTCACCGGAAACTCGGGACAATACGGCGCTTTTGGGTTTAGCCCGGCATCCGGAGCCACCTGCGCTGGGCAACACGTGGCGAAGACGGGAATTTCGTTTGCCTAGGGGCGTTATGACCTATCGATCATTGGGTAGATCTCAGAAATTCCGTTGGAGGTATTTCGGCGATGATAGAGCGTTCGACATTGGCCGAAACAGAGTATTTTTCCGCCGCATTTTCGTACGCGTGGGAGACGGGAGATTTGTGGAGAGGTAGGACTTCGCCTTCAGCCATCGAGCGGTACGGACTTGGAGACGGCGTCTTGGCCATCGTCTTCGAAGGGAGATACACGGTCTGTATCGCAGCGCTGCACCAACGCGTGTTCCGTGCTGAGTTCTGCGGTTAGAACTCTTTGTGTGCTCAGAAGCGAGATTTTCACCAACGCTTAACCACTTCCAACAACTTACCTTATATTATTGATCTGGTAGTTATCCTTGCGAGGTGCCGAGTATTTATCAACGCAGCTACGGGTAATAGGGGCTCGTAATTGTAAATTGTTAATGTGCCATTCTCAGGAGTGTGTGGGTGGACAAAGAGATTCACATTTTTTTGTAAATTTTGTCAGTTGTGAGGAATATCAAATTAAAATGCCAATATTACGATCGAATTATCGACTTCATTGTAGCTAGCATTTACCCTGTCCCAGTAAGCTTTACATGTACTCTAGTCACTGCACAGCTTGCCCAGACGGGGGGGAAAGAAGGTTTGCAGTCTTCTATGTCAGCGACGGACAAAATAGGTTTACACACTGCTGAACGTGAAAAATTTAATTGCAATAACTAGTTGGTACACGTTACAGTAACCTCTTCCAAGGCAACGCCACAACGTATGAAGTCGCGCAGTACGACTCAAATGAGGCCATTTATCGGAGCAGAAAGCTCCTTGCATAACCTGACCTCCACCGAGAAGAACCAACAGCAAATTCTAATAGCCAATACCACACCAATGTTGCGTCTTTTGGTAACACCCGTGCCCACAGCTGTTAAATAGACCAAAAGTTTAAAGGGCTACCAATAATTCCGTGGCACGTGAAGTTCGGCCGAACGGCACGTACTGCCCCAGTGCCCTGCGTGGCTCGCCCTCCGGTCCTGCTTCAGAACACCGACTGCCCGTGCGTTCCGCTGCCTCTCGTCGCAGCCCAGCGCGGCTCCACCACGCCCCCTGGCGCCATAACCTCCGACCCACGAGTAGTGACGTACACCATGCGCGCGGTATCCAAAGAGGGAGTCCACGATGGCCCAATAAAAAATGTACAAATTGCACGACACATTTCTTACACATACACGAAGAAATGTGTTTTATGAACATGGGTCTATAAACACTTGGTTTCCATGTTACAACTCATTTTCTCCAACTCATTAATCATGAGAAACGCGCAAGATCGGAACGTTGGAATCAAGGGGAACGTACAGTCTTTGTAACGTCTAGTTGCGTTGTGCGCTGCCAGGGCTTTGTTTTACACGACCCTGTTGCCAAGCGACGTACATCATTGCTTGTTTACAGGTAACATCAAATGTTGCAGCGTTCAGTACGACCGCTGCAAGGACGCGGGTTATTACGTTAAGTTAATCACAGACTTTGCTGGCGCAGTTGCGGTGTACAATTACGCAGAGATGCCAGATGCCAATTTGATATATAGATTAGTAGATGTCAATGGCTCTCGTGCTCAGCGTTTGTGCCGGGAGAGATTTCCAGGACGAAGGTGCACGACAGGAAAACGTTCGAGGCCATTGATCGTCGTCTTTGGTAGTATGGGGCATTTAAGCCCGATACTTGCGACCGTGGAAGGCCTACAGAGACGAGGACTCGGCAGTGGTAGGCGGCAGTTCTTCATGCAGTTGACAACGGCCCTAGTGTCAGTACAAGACATGTAGCTGCAACACTGAATGTCGACAACGTGTCTGGTGGGTGTTACACGAGGACCAGCTGTATCCATACCATTTACAGCGTGTGCAGGCACTATCAACACCAACTTTCTTGCAGAGGTACTCTGCTGCGAATGGTTTATTCAACAAAGTGTCAACTCTAATTTTGGTGCAAATGTGCTGTTTACAGATGAAGCGTCGTTTCAGCGAGATCACATGGTAAATTTTCACAATCGCAATGTATGAGCAAACGTCAATCCTCAAGCAACTGTTGAACCATTTTTTGAAGGACATCATCTTTCCGCCAGTGACTGTTACAAGTTTATATTACACTACCGCAATTTCGGTCTTAGGACATTATCAAGTGCTGATATTATGGAAGGAACAGTATTGACAACGACTTACAAATGTGTCAGCTTACTTTACGGTGACATCGCTTAAAGCCATAATATCAGCACTTGATAATGGCCTAAGGCCGAAATTGCAATAGTGTACTAACTTAAACAGTCACTGGCGGAAAGATGATGTCATTCAAAAAATTCTTTATGACCGTGAATCACAGCTACAACTACTTTATTAACTGTTGAAGCAAGTCGTCAGCGAAGATTTTCTGTCCGTGTTTGGCCCAGCATTGTTGAAGACTGTTTTGTAAGGCCTTATTTTCTTCCACTCTGGCTCAACGGATAAACTTATCATTATTTCGCAGTGAATGTTCTTCCTGATCTCTTAGCAGACGTGCCTTTAGCTGTACGACAAAACATGTACTTCGTGCACGATGGAGCATCTCCTCAGTTTAGTGTTAATGTCCGTCGGCTTCTAAATAACAGATTCCGTGAAAGATGGATAGGTGGAGATTGACCAATTGCCTGGCCTCCCTAGTCTCCAGATCCTAACTCACTGGACTTTTATTTGTGGCGGCGTTTCAAAGCTCTTGTGTATGGAAGCACGGTGTAAAGTATTTAGAGTCCCTGTGGTCGTATTATGGAAGGATGCGAAATCATATGCAGTACTCCAGAGACACATCACCACATCCGACATTCACTACAACGGCGATTGATGCATGTATCAGTGCCCACGGAGGGCATATTGAACATCTCCTGTGAGAAGGAGTTGCATATGTTCATATAATATTTCTTCGTTGGAAATGTATCCTGCAACTTGTGCCATATATTTTTCATTTCTGTTACACCCTACACAATATATGTATGTAAGTATGCGCTCAGCACACCGCTCTCCTAGCCGTTGCAGGCTTTCTGGTATTCCTGACTCAAGTAGTTGCACAACTGACATTACGAGGCTGTGTGCATCGTATTCCAGTCCTCCTAGCACAGAAAATTCAGTACCAGTATCAGGAACTTAATCCGGGTCCTCCGCATAACAGCCAGACACGTTGACCACTGAGCTACGCACACACATTAGATGAAATGGCGATGTGTACAGGAATACCAACATGGATGTGTACAGCTGCAATCTATAATACATAGGGATGTCTGCAAATCATCTTACCCAATACACTGAAAATTTCAGATCAGCCCATTAGAATAGACATTTTTGTAGGACACTAGAGTAATATCTACGTCTAGGCGAAACGATTTATCGAGGCAAATGACCACCGCTATTCACTTACCATCACAATAATTTGAATTAATAGGCATTATACACAATCCAACAATTCAATAAGATTTTTGGAGTGTCTCGACCTAAGGAAAAAAAGAAAAATCTCTGAATTCTGGAACTGAGCACTTGCCCAGTTTCCACAAGAAACTTATTTGACTAAGAATACAAGGAAATTTTTAGCACATATGCTCCGTTAAGTAATAACGCAGTATGCTGGAGAATGAAGAATTCGTAAATCGAAGGAATTTATGAATATGTTGCTTCGAGCGTAACAAATAATGGGATGATTTAGTATCCACTGCCGCTGGGTTTCATGCAACCTGGAATACCTTGAAATACACGCTCAAGATATTCATGTTCTCTCGCACGCTGCATGAAAAATATTAGTCCCACAGAAAAAAATTAAGAGGACCTTCTTGTAGGATATTTATTGTAGTTAAAGTTTTTACTGGAATATGTTTTCACCAGAGGCTGTAGTTTTCGAATTTGTTCATTTTTCGTACAAATTATATTATATTTCTTACAAAAAGGTCTTGGTCTTTTTTTGTAGGACTATTAGTTTTATTTTATTTTATTTTATTTGCTTCTTTTTTTAGTCAGTTATCAATCCAAAGGAATAGATCAAATGTTTCACACGAATTGACTTGAATATAGCGTATAGCATTTTAATATAATTTCAAATGCGTTATTAATAACTAAGCAGTGTGCTGTTTAAGAGGGAAAAGATCTACATGGAATAACCACATCAAGAAAAGTAGTAACAAAAGTAGTCTACATACTATCATTGAGCCATCTAGCACACAGATTTCTGTTCATCTGGAATCCAGAGGGCATACACTACTGCTCTGTTACACTGTTCTGAACTGCACTGCTATACAATAATACATTACACAGCACTAAATTACATCACACAATAAAACACTAAAGTAGTGTTCTTGAGATAAAACAAAACTGGGTTTCTCATTTGTCTTCTGATAGTTTGTGCGTAGCGAGAGAGAGAATACAAAAATCTTACGCATTGAGTTACAGGATACTGTGGGCTACATAAAACCCAGGGGTAGGGGCAGCCGAATCACACTGTACGGCCTATATGGAAATGTAATGGGAACTTAAGAAAAGTGTAAGCGAACTAAAACGAGAGTCATTGGAGGGCAGTCGACGTTTTTATTGCGATACAGTACTGATTAAACGAAGAAAAACGACGTATGAGGACTTTCAAAATTTTTACGTCAGTCATACTCTGTTCTCAATACCGATTGAGGTATTACATATCTGGCATATTACTCCGATGACTTTACTGCTTCAGTGACGAAAGTTGCAATCCTCTGCCGCTAGAGAGCTCCGAATTGTACCGTGAAACATGGAAGTATGTAACGTAACTATGTCACTGCATGAGAAATAGCATGCTATAATCGAGTTGCAAAGAGTTTGTCTACACATGGAGCACTTCCTGCTTCAGCATGACAATGCCAGATATATGCAACAATCCGACACCTTGGGTCCACTGCCATCGGTCATCCTCCACACAGTCCTGATCTGGCCCCACCCGATTTTTATCTGTTTCCAAACCTTAAAGAACACCTTCGAGGACCTCACTTTGATAGTGATGCAGCGGTGCTAGGAGGGATGAGGGTGTGGCCCCGTCGACGAATTTAAACATTCTACAGTGACGGCATCAAATACTTGTCTCTCGTGGGGAGAAATGTGCAAAGATTACTACGTTCAGAAATAAATATGTAGATATGAAGAATGAATTAATAAAAATTTTCTCGGGCTTCCAGCCGCGTCAGGTGGTTAAAATCCCATCTGACGAAGCTGAAAGCCCGAAAAGATTTTATTAATTCATATCGCCACGAGACCAAGGTTTCATACATCATGAAGAATGCAGATATAGAATGTTAATAAAGTTTCTTTTATTTAAAAAACATTAAGAGTTTTAACTAAAACTCTCGGTACATTATGTTTCAGCAATCTCTCATATTTACCACAGAGATTATGTCTGGTTATGAGAAATACACCGTCATTTCATCATCACTGCATATGGGACTCCGACAAAATAGAAAGTATATGATGTTACGAAGTGGTTTACATATTGTACATATGCAGGTGTATTTGGGAGTGATCAGCAGACGACTGAAAAATTTGAAGACATTGGGTTCGACTAATTCTCGACAACACTGTGCCGAGTAATCGAACATACTGGAATATTTTTAAATTTTTATTCACTCCGTCAAAAGGAGAATGGCGTACTTTGTTTTAGCAGGCTACGTACTGCTTTTAGACCTTTAATCCCGTCGACGGTGGTTCAGGGATTAGTCGATACTTCTGCGTTCTTCGTCTATTCCGGATGCTCCTCGTGACGTTATTGGTACTTTTAATGAGGCAGCCTTTTGTTCCCTCTGTGTTATAAAATATAAACTGTTGCTGAAGCTCAGAATAGAGCCATCCAGCGTCACATAATGCCCAAGTGCTGGGGAAAGAGGCAGAGAGAGAGAGAGAGAGAGAGAGAGAGAGAGAGAGGCGCGCATGCACCTTTTCATTCTTTGATTCATTCTGTTACGTTATACTGATGTCTCCTTTCCTTCGTTTGCTTTCCGCATAATTTGCAAGAAAGACAAAGGGAAAAGTGTCAGTACTTGCGTATATAAATCTACAACGCCTTTAATAATGCAAGTAACACCTTAAAAGCTATTTTCGCGAATAACGCTGCCTTAGTTCCTAATATGCTATCAATAATTGCGACATTTCTGCTGGCACCATCACCAGAACGAGGCTTGGATTTCGTAAGGCCGGGTTCAATGCCAGACGTCATAAAACGTAAGCCTAAACATGGCGTCGCCTGAGTTGACTGAAATTTGATCTGATGATGGCAGGCACCCAAACGTCGTAATATTGAATGGTTCACTGCAAATTATGTCACTGAAAATTTCAAAAAGGAGCAAGACATTCAGTTCTGCACATCTAGAGATACCAGTGATAAATTAACGCATGGTAAGGAAACAGAAAGTAGAGTGGAAACTTCAAAAGTTTTAGGGATTTACTCGTGTTCGAGGAGAATATGAAATGGAGAAAATCGTTAGGTGCAAACATTTATGATAATGCAAATTGGAAAAACATATTTTTCAACTCCTGAAACTATTCACCTCAGCCACATGTCTACATGAAATCATTACAAATCTTGGTGAGAAACGAATCTATTCTGATACTGGGAATGAGCACTAGCATCTTAAGAGGGGACAAACTAACAGGTCCTAGAGGAAGGGCTGGGGAAACCCATTGAACAGAATTTGTTTCCAATTACTCTTTAAAACGATATATTAACCGATACTAGTATCCTCAATAGCAACGAGATACAACAACCAACTAAAAAAAACACATTACAGAATAAACTTCATTTCTCATCCTTAAGAAAATACCTTAAATGTGAAATACCTGAAGCGAAACAGTTTATATTTTCTTTAAATATTTTTATAGAGTTCATTGAAACATTAACTGTTAATAATTTACATTGAAAGTCATAATGTGGCATTCCTTAACTTGAAAACTACATCACTATAGTAATGGAGCGGCCCGTTGTCGTGTCACGACATAAATCAACAGACGACACAACAGACCCCACAGATACAACTCAGGACTCAGTCCCATGGCAACCAAGACCCAAGAGAGGATAGCTAGTGCGATACAACATATACGGAAAAGCTCTCTTAAGCACTGACCAGTTTAAATAAAACCAAAACCTTTTGTCCCGGCTCTGAAAGAAATCCTACAATTAATATTAGGCTTAAAGCGCCACCGAACGTTATCTCGCCTAGTGGTGCTACTTAAGGTTAACAGATTCGAGCAGTGTACACATTTCAAGCAGGAATTGGTACCGGTCAAGAATAAAAAACTATTAATATGCTAAGTGTAGAATAAATATAACCACTAACTTAATAAATGGAGTACCAACCTTCATAGTAGTATCCACAAACTGAAGTACACAAATGGCCTTTAAATACCTTAATGATGAAATGAGAGGTTCTCAAGCACTTCATCTGTCCTGATGAAATCGCTTTTAGAACAGTTTTACATATAATGTAATAGAGGTAAACAACATTTAAGCAACTTGTACAATATTCAACATTTCTAGTAAAGGTTTTGTGTTATGTAAGAGGAAAAAGATGTTACTGCCTGCAAGGAACATGTCAGTGCCACTAAATAAAGCGGATCTCTTTTCTTTAAGACCAACATAGTGACAAAAAGCGGCTCAGAATTTGGCAAAGGCCTCTAGGCCTTAAAATTAAATAACCAAAACAATAGTCTGCATTTCACTTAAAATTAGGCACTGGGTGGCTATTGTGGATGATACGTACGGTGGAGCCGTAGGAGTTTCCTGGAGAGCAATTGGTCAGCACTGCCGGTGCACAATTTTCCTGATGTGAAACCCCCCCCCCCGCAATGATGAAATATCGTCTAATTTTTCAATACTAGTGCCGCTGCTCAGCAATTCAGCATGTGGAGTAAATAACATCTGAAACTAGACCTATTATTGACCTTTCAGACACCATTTTATAGAACTGGATTGACTTTGGTTACAAATCTCTCAGTTGAACACTGAGTCAATCTGGCCACTAAAATATGAACATATCTCACAGCTGATGTTGGAGACCGATGTAGACGTAATACCAATACAGGAGACCCATGGTGAAAGCTATTCAAATATTTAGATATTACTGACGAGTCAATAATAGAAGGCAGTGTTGATTGAACCAAGTGAAATCACGCATGAAGGGAGAAGAAGTGTTGAGCAGTATGGAAATGATACATGTGTGAAGTCTCAAAAAGCAGATCGCAAATTAATCATGGAAACAAGCCAAGAAATATATTTGTCCTGACAGTGGTGTTTGACAATGTCAATTGAAAAAGTTCAAAGAAAGGCAGCACGTTTTGTATTATCGCGAAATATGTGAGAGAGTGTCACAGAAATGATATAGTATGTGAGCAGGACATCATTAAAAGAAAGGCGTTTTTCGTTGCGACGGAATATTCTCACAAAATTCCAGTCACCATCTTTCTCTTCCGAATGCGAAAATATTTTGTTGACACCGACCTACATAGGGAGGAACGATCACCAAGATATCAGAGCTCGAGCGGAAAGATACAGGTGTTCTTTCTTTCCGTGCGCTATATGAGATTGGAATAATAGAGAATTGTGAAGGTGGTCCGATGAACCCTCTGCCAGCCAGTTAAATGTGGTTTGCAGAGTATCCGTGTAGAAGTAGATGTAGACACTGTAATCACTATCTACAAGTGGAGCCAGCTGGCCCATCTCTCCAGCATAGTCTTTCATTCAGGCTGTATATAGCTGGGAATTTTCACAACCGTAACTCGGAGTGGGGTTATGTGGAAAAATACAGAGGCGCTGTGAAGCGATGAATGGAAGTGAATAACATCTTCTCCACAATGCTAAGCATTCAGGTACGTTTTGTTCCAACTGACGGCAAATTGATTATTCTCCTTATCTCGGCACACGTCCATCAATGAAAGTGTGACACAAAGCAGAGGTCTCACGTCATCACCACAGTTTCATTACAGCCCATTCAATATGTATATACATTATGATACGAAGATTACACTATTTGTCTTATTTCCAAAACGCCGACTTAATATTCTCTGTGAGCATTGGGATCAGTTGGGGAATCGATGATAATATTTGAAACTATTACGAGAGATTTGTGTATACTTTAAAACGTGATGCTATAAAGCTCATACCATGCATATGGGCGCAAGATGTGATTAATTTTACGAACAGCAGTAGCATTCACATTAATATAATTGCTCAAGATCTAAGTAGTGCTCTTAATCAGAACACGAGATAAAGATCATAAGACAGGAACTGGTCAGAATTTTACTGTAATCATTATAACTTTATAAGCAAACTCCGTACTGATCCACATACTTCAAGAACAAACGTACATGTTAATACAGTTTCTGCACAACGAAAAGACAATATCCATAGCGATACTGGGGAAAACACATAAATCAACTATAAAGAAATGACAGTGTGCAAAGAGATTGTATTTTCAATCTTGATTTCACTATGTATGTGATTATGAGTGACGAAAACACAACTCCAAGCTCTGATGAAGTTCCATTGCTGTTTGTTAAGGTTTTAGGTCCCTTCAAGGAACAACGGCTTCTATAACTGAATGAAATATTGCGGACCTCACAACTTCCAAACGAGTTGAATATGGAGTTTTTTGTCGGTGCTTGACAGAACGCAAGAGTATTAAACAGGGTACACTTTTCTAATATTCTGAAAGTATTATCTATTCGATCATGGCTTCCTAGGTGACAAGTGCAAGTCGCAAACACAGATAAATACCGCTTGCCTTATATTAATATTCCTTATACAGAAGATACAAAAGATAAAAAATACTATCATAATTATTGTTTTTTATTGCTTTGCCGTCTTGTCGTCATACAACTATCTTCCATGTACACATTTACAGAAAATTGCGAATATTTTGATTAATGAAGATGGACCTCCTTAATAATTAATATAATGACAGTAAGTGTATAGACTCAATTTTTAAAATAATAAGGAATTAATTATTGCTAAAGTACAAACACTACATATATAATTTTTCATTCATTGATTTATATTTTTTATGAATGTGTACAGGTACATTTCGTAATGTGACATACTGTATCTACATGTGTGTATATAACTAAGTATAATAGAGTGTTAACAATATATACTATATTAACATGTACTTCACAACTGAGTTTGTATGAATTTCTATTTAATTACATCTAGAGGAAGAGTTTTACACAGTTTTAACGTACCGACCTATAACTTAGGCACATGTCATTAGTTTCATGAAACGTTGACGAACTGCACTCAGCAGCTTCATGCATGTACGATTTCACAATACTTTTATCTATTTACGCTATGTCTGAGACAAGTGTTTGTATTACCACACTTCTGTAAATCATCATTGTTACTGCCTTTTCGTTCCAACCTAGACCTGAAAATGATGTGCAAGACAGACTGAAACACGCTGCCGATAAATAAAAACGAGTGACGAAGGCGGTGTTCATTTAGAAAACAGTAGCCAGATAGAAAAATTAGAGTACCGGTCAATACTGGCGAAGTATCAGATATCTGCACAAATAAATTAAAATCTCGTGACTACAGACTCGCTTTTACAATAAACAGACTATATCACATCTTTTGTACAATAGTAAAGACTAACTGCAACTTCTGGCGTAGTCTGGTGTATGCAAAATCACATGTATACACTGTGGGAAACTTCATGTTGGTCAGTCAGGTAGAGGTGTGGCAGCTGTGTTATCAGAACATGGTAGAAACTGGAGACTAGGAAAGACGGATTCAATCTTTGTAGAATATCTTTTAACAGGAAACCACCCATATAATGTACACTTTGAAGTTTTGCATACTGTTAAAGAAAGTGGAAAGCTGATTCTACCGGAAATACTTGAAATCAATAAACATATAACACAGAATTTGTTTCTCCAAATGATACCTGTGGAAGTTGTTGTCAGCTTTGTTGATTTCAAGAAGGCCTAGGACTCTGTTGATAGAGAAACGCTTAACAAAATACGCCAGGAATTAGAATTAGACAACAAAACACGCTAACTCATTCTAGAAACCTTGACGAACACCCATTCGAAGGTCATATTTAGAGATGAGATCTCAAAAAGCTTGGAGTGAGACAAGGGGATGGACTCTCCCCTCTTCTCTTCAACTCTGTCCTCGAAACGGTTGTGAGAGAATGGTACAAAGAACTGACCAGTGGTGTCTACCTGGACCTAGCTTTTGCAGACGACATGCACTGATTGCTGATTCTCTTGAAATGGAAACAATGCAGGTAAACTGCCACAGAAAACAGGCAGCCAAAGTGGGTCTTCAAATGTCGCTGGAGGAAACAGAGTTCTTCACCAACAGCAAAGAAGCTAACAAAGGGATGTTACTAGACCAGGGAAAGATCAAAAGAACTGATAAATTTAACTACTCGTCGAATGTTCAAATGTACAAATGTGTGTGAAATCTTATGGGACTTAACTGCTAAGGTCGTCACTCCCTAAGCTTACACATTACTTAACCTAAATTATCCTAAGGACAAACACACACACACATGTCCGAGGGAAGACTCGAACCTCCGCCGGGACCAACCGCACAGTCCACGACTGTAGTGCCTTAGACCGCTGGAGTAATCCCGCGCGGCTCTCGTTGAGTGGATTGAACCCAACTTATCAGAATAAACGTCATTATTCACGAGAGTCAACAAGTTGGAACTGGCCTACCGACTGAATATGCACACCTGTAACAAGAAATGCCTGTCACGCAACCTGAAACTGAAACACTACACATCAGTCATACGACCACATCAGTCATACGACCCTGTATGCCATGGAATGTCTTTCTATGAACCGGAGAGTTCTGATGGATAATTTGGAAGTCAAAGAGAGGAGGTTCCTCAGGAAGATCCTAGGCCTGGTAGAAGAAGCTCGGGAATTCACAGGGCGGCATAACTCGGAGCTCTACGAACATATCGAGAGGCTCTCTGACTGCAAGGAATAGAATGGTAGCTTTCTATAGGCATGTTGCAATATTGCCTCCAAACAGATTGTCCAACCGTCTGTTCACATTCTGGCAAAATAAGAACTTTCGCACGACTTGGCTGACAGAAACCGAGTAGGACATTAAGGAACTGGGAATAACTGATCTCCAGAAGAGACAGTCTGTGAGACAAACCCTGAAGGAAGCCCGAGGATTTCAGGAGAAGGCCCGAGGAGAAGGTACCCCCTGGACAGAAGAAAGGAAGGAGTTACCCCGACAGAGGATGCGACAGTACTGTGCAAAGACCAAAGACCAACAGTTGAACAAGCGTGGTCCAAAGTACGCCAATTCAAAACAAGAAGAAGACGACTAACAGAACTCTATGCGTCACACGTTTTCGTTGCTATTCAAGTATTTTAGAAAGGCAGTGGAAAAGTACCTTACGTATCTCAGACTTTAAGAAATTTCTCTTCAGTTTAATGTCAGAGATACAACAAACTTGAGATCCTTATGGTAAGTTAAGAAAGGAGAAAGCAAAAGCAGTGCAGTTACGAAACAGTAATAGCTATTATTTACCAAACAATAAATACGAATTACCCAAGGTGTTACTTCGTAGTACATCGAGAAGAGAGAGGCCGCTATATTGAGCAACCTACTAAAGCAGGATGCGTGGCGGACTATGCAGCAGTGTATTTATGGATGCTGCAGGCTGCAGGCAGCGCTGACAACCTTGCATCACGGCCGATTAATATGACGAACACATTCATGTTCCCGGAACGAGGGAGAATATCAGTCATTATACACCTATTGTAGGACATCATTATAAATGTATGTGTAAGCCCCATGGGAAAATTCATTCTGTTCGTTAATTTTCTTGTCAGGTTCTTTTCTTCCAGCAGTATAAATTCTATGTTCTTCAAGCACGTCAAGATAGCACACGCTGCTTTCTCTGCGTGAAATCTTCACACTATTATCAATGCTAGCGATTTAATGATTATGTCATGATAAACATGAGTAGGGGGACTAAGTATGTGCCAGCGCACGTTGCATTATTGCCAAATTTATTCAAGATAGCGGCGATGACGTCATCCAAGATGGTTGCATGTAGACTTGGCAACATAGCATGACGTCATCCAAGATGGCTGCTTTTGGCGGGAAAATAGGCCAATTGAGCTATGTCCACTAACCTAACTTCAGGAATAAATGGCGGGAATTTTGAATTTTGGCACGAAAATAGCCCAATTGTGCTACGTCCACTAACCAAAGCCTCCAGAAGAAAAAATGGTGGGAAGTTTGAATTCCAACAGGATAATGCATGCAAAAAACCTTACTTCTCTTTTTATTATTATTGATTATCATTTGTTAACATTCATTACCATTTATTATTATTTATTATTATTTATATTATGCACGTGTGTATGCAGTCCAACTGGTTAGTTCATGCCCTTGCCACCAGAGAGCGCCACGTCGTTAAAGACGGTTGATTTTTTTGGGAAGAAAGCCAATTGTGCTAACTCCACTGAACTACCATTACCGTTCTCCTGCACACTCGGTCTTTGCTGAGCTGTCATTGCCATGTGTTCGATCATAGAGATGGATGTGGGTGATAGAGCAGCCTTCAATAACTGCATTTCATGTAGGCATTCGAGGGAGGACTGTAGCCACAGTTAACTACATGAGGTGTGGAAGCGTATGATAATGCAGGAGTGTCAGAGCAATAAGTACAAGACTTCTGTTCAGCAGATTTCGGCAATGCAGAGGGATGGAGCCAGGATGCATCCCGTAACCAGCATATGCTCATGTGCATGCGCAAACTGCAGGCTTATTTACCATCAAACATTTACCCTTCCAAAACGCAAGAGACGTTCAGTTGACGCCAGTTCGCTTCGGCGTAAGCATATTTGTATAGAACGTATATACCATTGAAGCCCATCCTGCAGAATGTGTTCAATCGATGAGTTATTGGTGTTCGACCGCGATGAGTTTAACAGCAGTGTAGTTTTCAAGCATACAGCCGAAGACTGCCTCCATAACCTCCTACATGCTGAATGGAAGCGTGCATTAATCCTGGAACATCTGAATGAGAACACAGTCCTCCAAATAAATTCCCTCCAACGAAATGCTTTAAAAATGCATTACCCATCCCGTGGAAACATCTGCTACTGTCGGAACTGTCTGCCTTTTCTAAAGCCCACATATAAGCTCCCAGCCCATAAGAGACGACTGCCTCAGATCCAACAGAGCGATGAACTGATCAAGTTCACGAGTTCTTGGCTAGAGGGCACTTCGATAGGTCACGTGTTCACCTTATTCAACCAATAGCGGCATAGCATCATGATGACGTAGCTGGTTTCTATATATGGAGGACTCAGCAGCTCCTCCATCGCTGTACCAGTCGGCCAAGATGAAGCGTCAGTCACCACCACAGCAGAATAGGAGGAGGAGCAAGCAGCACCAGAAAAATAAGTCCTCAAATTATTATTATTATTACTATTATTATTATTACTGCTATTATTATTATTATTATTATTATTATTATTTCTCTACCAGCATCACATCATTTCTTATGGATATTCATCTCGGTCCTCCAGCAGCTCCACCCATGACGCTAGCATCAGCAGGTCCCTTCATGTCCCGGTCCACGTATGTGAAGGCCTCGGACTCGTCCACGCAGGATCCTGTAGCTCAGCTTCTCAGCATGCTGGAGCAGGATAGCCAGGTGTTAATGTCGGTTCCAGAGGCTGCACTTGACGGGGCTTCCACTACTGGGCTCCTTCATACGCACCATCCACTGATCATAATCTCACATGGGACATCCCACCATCAGTGCAAGAACAGCAGGCTAACAGCGCTGGTGTGGATGTCGTGGATGAGGAGATACCGACCGCCGCTTCACCTCATCCTTTACTATTCGCCTCAAGCTATGTGTTAGCAGTTAGTGGTTGAAAACGTATCCATGCGGGACTTGAAGCTTCACAAGCCTCTCAACTGTGTTAGTGCTGGAAAATGTGCTCAAAAATATTAAAGTGAAATTTTCTGACTACGAGTAAGGTGAACTGTGTCGTTTAAAAACACAAATCAAGAATCATATGACTACCGAATATTATCCATTCCATTCCTACCAGGACATGTACTGTGGCAGTCTAACTGTGAGTATTCTATCAATGTATGATGATGCTACACTAAAAATTAAAAGTGCTGATGGTTATAGCATTTTCAGGCATCACCCCACTGTCGATAACTTGTTCAATTTAGACATGACTCTAACTAGTACGATAGAGAGACTAAATAGATGGTGCCCATATGTTCAGGCAGTGAACACCGACATCATTAACTTGCTTCACACATGTAGCATCCACATAGACGATATTGAACATAGTTTTAGTATGTGTATAACACCAGTGCCCAAGTCTTGTGCTATTCCTCTAATAAGTGTTAAAAATGTCGAACTTAAATTTACTGATGGAATACTGGACTATTGTAATTCACCCATAACATTACGAGATACACGTGCTGAATTTCAAGCATACAAGAAGCAGCTATTTTCCAAATGTTACACTTCTTCTGCACCGCTTAAAAAGGATGTACTGATTTTTTCTCATGCTGTTCATATTTGTAAATATTTTAATAAATAAATATATTATTTTATAGTATTAAATTTTCATTGTGTGTTTTTAATTTGTAAACACAAAATGTCACCTACGTTAATCTACACTCCTGGAAATGGAAAAAAGAACACATTGACACCGGTGTGTCAGACCCACCATACTTGCTCCGGACACTGCGAGAGGGCTGTACAAGCAATGATCACACGCACGGCAAAGCGGACACACCAGGAACCGCGGTGTTGGCCGTCGAATGGCGCTAGCTGCGCAGCATTTGTGCACCGCCGCCGTCAGTGTCAGCCAGTTTGCCGTGGCATACGGAGCTCCATCGCAGTCTTTAACACTGGTAGCATGCCGCGACAGCGTGGACGTGAACCGTATGTGCAGTTGATGGACTTTGAGCGAGGGCGTATAGTGGGCGTGCGGGAGGCCGGGTGGACGTACCGCCGAATTGCTCAACACGTGGGGCGTGAGGTCTCCACAGTACATCGATGTTGTCGCCAGTGGTCGGCGGAAGGTGCACGTGCCCGTCGACCTGGGACCGGACCGCAGCGACGCATGGATGCACGCCAAGACCGTAGGATCCTACGCAGTGCCGTAGGGGACCGCACCGCCACTTCCCAGCAAATTAGGGACACTGTTGCTCCTGGGGTATCGGCGAGGACCATTCGCAACCGTCTCCATGAAGCTGGGCTACGGTCCCGCACACCGTTAGGCCGTCTTCCGCTCACGCCCCAACATCGTGCAGCCCGCCTCCAGTGGTGTCGCGACAGGCGTGAATGGAGGGACGAATCGAGACGTGTCGTCTTCAGCGATGAGAGTCGCTTCTGCCTTGGTGCCAATGATGGTCGTATGCGTGTTTGGCGCCGTGCAGGTGAGCGCCACAATCAGGACTGCATACGACCGAGGCACACAGGGCCAACACCCGGCATCATGGTGTGGGGAGCGATCTCCTACACTGGCCGTACACCACTGGTGATCGTCGAGGGGACACTGAATAGTGCACGGTACATCCAAACCGTCATCGAACCCATCGTTCTACCATTCCTAGACCGGCAAGGGAACTTGCTGTTCCAACAGGACAATGCACGTCCGCATGTAACCCGTGCCACCCAACGTGCTCTAGAAGGTATAAGTCAACTACCCTGGCCAGCAAGATCTCCGGATCTGTCCCCCATTGAGCATGTTTGGGACTGGATGAAGCGTCGTCTCACGCGGTCTGCACGTCCAGCACGAACGCTGGTGCAACTGAGGCGCCAGGTGGAAATGGCATGGCAAGCCGTTCCACAGGACTACATCCAGCATCTCTACGATCGTCTCCATGGGAGAATAGCAGCCTGCATTGCTGCGAAAGGTGGATATACACTGTACTAGTGCCGACATTGTGCATGCTCTGTTGCCTGTGTCTATGTGCCTGTGGTTCTGTCAGTGTGATCATGTGATGTATCTGACCCCAGGAATGTGTCAATAAAGTTTCCCCTTCCGGGGACAATGAATTCACGGTGTTCTTATTTCAATTTCCAGGAGTGTAAATTCGGACCAAGGTATAACATTAAGGCATAACATAATGCACACAAGTAACGATAAGGCAACTTCTAAAACTGGAACATTCGGCAATGAAGACACCGGGCACACGAATTTCCGTCTAAGGAACAATCCACTTGATGCCAGCACAGGTAGGCATTCATTAAATCGCACAATTAAAAAAAAAAAAAAAAACGCCTCAGCGTCTGAACATTCCCTGAGAACATACGCACATGAAACTCTCCTTTACAAGAATTGAACTTCACAACCAGCATACGAGGTACAAACATGATACAAATGGCTGAAAAGGGAATACAGTATTAATAAGGCGGGGCTTCCAGCAATATGATCGTGCAGTAATTACAGAGTGACCCAGTTATACAAGTTTAGATTCATATTTAGAGAGAAAGGTGCATTCACCAAGGCGGCGGAGGAACGAGCTACAGAGCTTAACAACCTGACAGAGCCAGGAACAAAGAGAACAGCAATACTCAAGGATAAGAAGGCCAGGAATATGGAGCGTCATCTAACGAAACACAGTTGCACTTGCAACTGCCTTGTCGTCAAGCCCCGATGCCTAACTGAAACGTAAATAAACTGCAACAGAACACTTGCGATTGCACAATCATTTTATATGAAAAAATAAAACATAACATTAACACAGGAAGGCTCGCCATAAAATTTTTTCTTAAATTCACACCTTAAGAATTCATTCAAACACTACAATACACGTGTAAATAATATTGGTCCTTGAAACTTAGTAGCAGCAGCTGAGTATTACCTTAACAGATCAAGAGCACACTAGAACTACACTTTCACGTGACCTCAAGTCGTTTTACGAGACAACTTAGTATTTCGTTACTCTTTAGTTAAGGTGCAATTTTGGTACTTGATCACCAAAGTTACAACAATCTTAGATGTACCATCACTCAATGAGGAGTTCACCGGGTTTCCTTACGATAGCTGCAGATCCGTCAAGAGGTAGGCAGTAACATGGAAAGAACAAGCCCCGTTATCATGTCACATGTGACATAACGTTGACATAGACTCGTCACCGGAGACAAGATTAGTTAACCATTAACAAATATAAGCACACAGTTGCACCTGCTTAAATCAAATACATACCATATGCCAAGGCCAAAGGTTAGTGGCAGGCGACGCTCCTGCAAGCTGTTCTTCTCAACATGTCCTGTGTGGCGCGAAAAGTCAAACACCACACCTCGTGCCGGAAGCAAAGCCTTTCCGCCGTCTCCGACCGCAGCACTCTAGTAATGCCACGCAGAACGAGAATGCACACCAAGTGAGGGCCAACCTCCTGATCGTGTTGTAACCGCGAACGACAGACCCCACAGTGAGAGCTGCTGCCTCAATGCTGCAGACTTAAACAGTCGAAACCGCGATGAACAAAAGACTCGCGGCCGGCCAAAGCGAAATCGATGGCAAAGATGACACTAAGTGAATTTTATCCATAGTCGACGCTGTTGAACTCCGTGACTGTTACTTCATAGGGTGTGGTAGCGGAAATTTTTCCACACCCTACAAAGATTAGGAATTTTTCTACACCCTATGAAGATTACACTACAACAGGGCTTCCCGATCTTTTCAGCAGGCGGACTCTTTCTTCAGTCGAAAATCCATGGCCGACCCCTAGTCAGTCAACAGCACAGTAAATTCAAATTTCGGAGTGAAACCCATGGAAATTGAAAGCTTCTTAACGCAGGTGCCATGTTCCCAATGTCCTCCCCCCCCCCCCCCCCAAGTATCAGTAATCTTTGGTTTAGAGATGAATGAAAACAATTAGAAATTAACGATCCAATTTGAATTCCCACTGCATACAGACACTTTCTTCCTTCAAGAGCAATCAACGTCACGTCCAAACTGTTCGCTGTTGACAAGCTGCCGCTTATGGTCTGTTCACTTCGACTGTTTGGCTACTGTTGTGTAAGGAGCATGCACATTTCGTAACAGTCGTGTGTGTGTGGTTTTTCGTGAAATGTATGTAAAGTCTACTTTTGGTCGTCCTCCCTCCTCATTCATTTCAACTGGAAACCTCCCTTGTTGTGAAGGCGATGGAGAAACTGCAGCCTTCTTCAATGATCCTGACTTCAGGCACCGATTCATGTTAGAAGTAATAAACTGGTCAAAAATCGACTTATGGAACAGGTAGTGCACTGACAAGTCAAGTTTAACATCTAGTGGTGCCTGGGGCCGCGTACGTGCCAGAGAGAGATGTGATTGGTCGACGAAGCTCGCTTCGCGCTCGCGTAGAAGGTTTCAGCGCCTCTAGTGCCGTGAGCCAGCGCACAAACGACCCCCGTATTGTTGCTTAACAGTCGATCAGAGAAGCCGCATTCTCCGGCACTAAACTGTGTATACGTTCTCACTTTGGAACCGCAAAGGCTGCTTGGGGCTACGACCTGAAGTAGTAGTACACATGTTTTTCACACGAAAATAAATAGTGATGAATTTGATTTTCACATTTTTATTCAATAATTTTACTCATTATCTTACACGATTTGGTGAAAGATGGCCGCGGACCCCCAAGAAAGAGCCGGCGGACCACACGTTGGGAAGCCCTGCACTACAAGAAAGACGTACTGACGCCAGCCGCGGGACGTATCAGTACATATTTTACACGTATGTCTATTTCACATACATGTAGCATATTTCACCATTTTTGCAAAATTATTTCATCTGTATCTATAGTGAGTTTTGCCCTGTAGTCAAATCTGAATCCTGCAGAAACATAATGATTCTTCGCTGTTTTACACCATGTGCTTCCATGCTATTCAGCCATGTGGCATATCTTTGGCCCTGACACCCGCTGACAAAACTATTGGCTCATCGCAGAGTTTATTCTCGTGATCTGGTTGGCATATCATACAACGCAAATAAGAAAGAGATATTGTTTAGCTACACAGGCAAAGAGGTTGTACCCCATAATTTAAAGTTTGTATCAAACCACAGGACAGATCAGTCATGCCCCTAAAAAGTCCAAAAAGTCAAATGTGAAGGGCGGGGAGGGGGAGGGTGCGTGATGGGCGTAGGCATAGTCGCTCTAAGTGCCTTATCCATTTTTGTTGAGCTCTACTCGCCTCATAATCATTAGAAGCGCCACTAACCTTGACCTGACTAGGATCATTGATCGACCAAAGTCTGGATTATCAGAGAGTTAATCAGATGTGCAAGCACTGATTTTGCAAGGATGGACCCCATACAAACAGAATTGAAAGCAAAATTAAGCCAGTTGATGGATTTATCTCAGTTATTCTGAGACTGGCAGTGATAAATTATCAGTGCTGATTTGATGATCCATTTAACATGTTCAGTTAATGACGGATGATGATAGTGGTGGTGGTGCGTGAAATGGCCTTGCAAAAAAGATTTTGCGAAATTTTCTAGAAGTGAAGCTAGGGACATTATAGTGACAAATGCCTTGGGAGGGCCAAGTGAGAAAGTATTTTTCATGATTTTGAACTATCAAACTTTTAGTCATACCCTACTTCGGACAAGTCACACAAACCAGGTGAAAGCGTTCAACACACCAAAAATATATTTAATGCCTCTCATATTGCTTGGTAGCAAGTAATCGACAAACAGATTGTTCGTCTACCTCTTTTCCAGAGTAGGGTACAACTAACCACATAGACAATTAGGAATGGGCTTGGAAGAAGGACATTGCTGGTATTCTTTGCTTAACTTTCTGAGGTCTGGATTAAGGGATAATCATCTAAGATTCTCTTTAATTTTCATTATGTTCTTAAAATGTCCAAGTGACCCCCACACAAGGAGTAATTAAAGCAGTAGAGCTGGGAGTAACTCTCCAGGAAGACAAATCATTACCTTACAATCGTAATGGGTGCAATAGCGTGTGTGGCCTTTATTAAGATGATATCCAGATACTAGCCTCCAGCTGAGAGGCTGATCGTTAATACCACTGAACGCTTTTTCCCACTCCTTCCGCTCCTTCAGATTCCCAAAAAGTGATAGAATCTCGGTTCGTATAGCTGCATTACATTGAACACAATCACCTGATTGCATAACCTCAGTGGGCTCCTGATGGCCACTAAACATACAAGTCAGAGCATCATCAAGCTGATTGTCAGAAGCCTTTATGTCTTTTATAGCAAACTGGAAAACTTAAATTCGAAATGGCCAGCTTGCAAACCTGCCAGTCTTATTGGGCCTAGCCAGTACACACTTTATGGTTTCTCTAATATTAAACAACTTTTCTCTGTGTGAAACTTAATTTAAACCAAAAAAACTGCCAACGGCTCCAACTTATTTGTGGAGTGTTCAACGTCTGCCACGGAGAGAGCTTTCAACGCATGTGAGACCAGCCAACGGCTTCCCCAGATGCTTGTAACAAGGTGGCAGTAACTCCAGAATTGGAGGCTGAGCCTGGAGAATAAATTGACGCTGGAAATCAGGGATGGTTCAAGCGGAGGCCTTTTTGAGAGCCTATTTCAACAAATCAAAAGCTGACTGCTGGCCATCCGATAGCTGAAAGAAAATTGTTGAAGGGGGCAACAAGTCAGGTGAAGTTTGGGATGAAATTCTTGAAAATATCAAGCATTCCGCTAAAGCGTGTTACTACCTTCTTATCCCTGGAGGAGGGGGGTAGAAACTTATAAATGACTTTGGTTTGCTTATTATCACTTTTAACCACTTTGGTTTAAATTAGATGACCCAGAAAAGAAATCTCAAAAAAGGCAAAATTAGCCTTCGTAGTTTTCATTGTTAATCCCACCTTCCTAAAACGTGACTCCCACAGCCTAAGACCAGAGGTCTTGCTGTAGAGAACCACATCATTGAAGTAACTGCATCCACAACGAAACTTCATTTCATCCAAAACGGAATCTAGCAGACTTAAAAGGACAGCTGCACCAGTTGAAAGTCCTAATAGAACTCTGTTGCACTCAAACAAGTTCTAGTCCATGTAGAAAGCAGTCAGAGGCTTCAATTCTTTAGCTATAACTGTCTGATGGTAAGTCTTACTGATATCCAAAACCGTGAAACAGCGCGGTACAGCAAGCGAAGTAAACCAAATCTCCAGGTTGAGCAAGCACACCAACCCCAAAACTACTTTTTGTTTAAATGATCGATACTCCATGACAGGCCTATGAACTTTGCTATTGCCTCTGGGAATCAAAAACATATACGGAGCCGCGTGGGATTAGCCGAGCGGTCTAGGGTGCTGCAGTCATGGACCCTGCGGTTGGTCCCGGCGGAGGTTCGAGTCCTCCCTCGGGCATGGGTGTGTGTGTTTGCCCTTAGGATAATTTAGGTTAAGTAGTGTGTAAGCTTAGGGACTGATTACCTTAGCAGTTAAGTCCCATAAAATTTGACACACACATTTTGTTAGATACACGGAGCTTACGAGAGGTAGAAGGCCTAATTGACGCCTTCTGAAAGGTCTTCTTCAATAATCTTCCTTGACTTGTGCACTTTTTGGCTGAAAAAGGTCGGTAAGGAGAGTGGAGTTCCGGAATTTGATTGCTGAGTTGCATCTGATACTCCACTATTTTGGTAATACCTAAGCATTTGGACAAAACATCCGGAAATTCACTTAATTAAGATAAAAAATGTTGAGCTTCATCTTCAACCAAATTTCAGACATTAAAGTAGAAATCACTCGAATCAGTAGTATTCACTGAAAAAAGTTGACCATGACTACATAGTTGATAGTAGATGAACTTTAGATGCAAATTCGTTTCATGAGTAGAATACGACAACCCATTTTCTGCATATCTATCTTTGTTACGTAGGAGGAGAGGACCACAGCCGATAGGAAAATCACTACTTTTAACACTACCGTCAGCTGTAATTTCATTATCAATTTATTGGCAAACGGTTTCGACGGTAAACTTCGTTGTCATCAGACCCTCGTGAAAACTCAGCCACTATATATTTAGAGGGCTCGATAATGATGATATGTATCGTCGAAGTCGTTTGCCAATGAATTGATAATGAAAGTACAACTGACAGTTGAGTTGAAACTTATAAAACAACACCTTTTTTCAGTGGAATCACACTCCATAGTAAGAAGTCAGTATACAATTGTTCGGCGATAAAGATATTAATAGGCCATGAGAATTGCTGAATTTTAAAACTGTATTTTATCTCCCTCATCAAAGATCAAAATAGCCCATTAAGAGTTCCAACTTGTTCATCGGTCGATCTACAAGCATGAAAGTTATAAGTCTTACTCCTCTCGAGAAATCATTATTAATTAAGCAAAGAGATACTGCCACTGGAATTCAACATCCACAGACTGGTTCCTGGTGAAGACCGGTACAGAGCAGAGAGGTCTTATTGGTCCAACATAACTTGGTGCAAACCATGGGTGGCCGACTGTTCGCATTCCGCAATCCAATTTCGTGAATCGTCATCTGTCATTACCTTTCTCACTTCTAGTTTAATAGTCCTAACACATTTCTCCCTCGGGAGTCAATAGTCGTGTAAAAGTTCTTGAAAGAAATTTCCGCCATTTGACTGTAAATTACCATTCATTTATTTCACAGAGTGATGATATCGGCTTTATAGCCATTCTTTTATAATACGACAACTGATTTATAAGGCGAGATATGGTTATTCGATGATGTATGACGTAGACAGCTGCGATATTTTGTAACATTTCAACATGCACCTCAGAATGGCTATAAAGTAGGAATCATGACAGTCTGAAATAAATAAACAATAATTTACAGTTAATGGCGGAAATCAGTTTCAAAAAGACCTAAAATAGTTTCCACAATCTCGGCTCTATTGGCTATTGAAGCTACTCCTTTGCTCAGCCATTCTCCCCTTCCCATCAGCAAAATTAAAGTTGAATTTATCCAGTACAAGTTATTAGTCAAGGACACGACCAGGTTTATTAGCAGAACCCAGTCTGGAATGATCTTTCAGCTGCATTTCATCAAGCATTTTAACAACGAGCCTACTTTTGCTAGCCTCAACAAATAACGCTAACTGGATTCACTTAATATTTTTAATATATCTCACAAAGGTTTCTTGTTGACCTTGCGCCCGAAAATAAAGTTATGTTCGCAAACAATCCTATCACACAACACAGTCATGGTGCCCCATTCTCGAATAAACCGTTCAATAATATTAGTCATCCAAACATTTATTAATACACGAGTGATCTTAAGAACATCAAGATCGGAAATTTAAAGGCATTTACTTGCTTATATAAATTAATCAACAAATGCAAGAATTCTACTATTTGATCTTCAGTCTGAATTAATGATTTACTATTCCCTTGTGCAATATCCACATGCACTATTTGGGCTTTCCCATCTCGAATAATAATTTAAGAATCCCTTGTATAATAGCCTTAATAGGGTTAGGTAGAGGTTTAAAATGCTTCTATATTTCCATACCATCAGCATTCTGCGAACTACATATAGATGGGTTCCATAGGCCTTACATCAGGCGAATTTAATCGTCGAGACATCAACGTGAGTGCAGTATAATGCTCCTCAAACAACTGTAACACGGCTCTGCCTCCGAGACACTGACAGATATACCGCTGAAGGATGACATCGCCCTCGGAGAAGACATCAAGCATAAAGGGATACAGGTAGTTCGTATCTGACAGCGTGTCTTCTATCACTACCACAGGTCCCATGCCAGCGCAGGAGAATGTCCCCCGTTGCTAAGCACAGATAATACCAGACTGTATCCACGGCGCGCTGCACGTTTCGAGCCGACGTTCATCTCAAAGACACCGTCTGCGGAAAACACCAGCGACTTAATGTACCAAAAATGTGATTCACCTGAAGAGCCGACACATTTCCTTTGATCGAGGTCGAATCCCGATGGCCTCGTGCCCATTGCAATAGTAATTGGCACTGTCGTTGGGTCAACATGTGAACATATAGTTAGTGGTGGTCTGTTGCAGAGCTCATTGTCCAACAATGTACTGTGAAGACTAGTCATGCGCCCGCATTGAGCTGTTTCTGCAAAGAAGCAAAGATGTCAGGAATCAACACCTATCCTACTTTACAGAGCAGACAAGCCACCGAATCCCACGTTCTGTGAAGAATCGTGGACGTCCAACCATTTAGCACCTAGTGGTAGTTTTGCTGTACTTCTACCTCTTTCCGTAGATGCTGACGACAGTATCACGTGAACATTCGATCAACTTCCCCATTTTCGAGATACTCGTTCACAGGCTTTGTGTAATAATACTCTGCCCTTTGTCAAAGTCGCTATTACACTGGATTTCCCCATTGGCTGCCCATATCTTCAGTAGGGTGATCGCTGTCCGTGTATAATCCGCTTACATACTGTTGTTACTGCGTCACGTGCACCTCACGCCACCAGGCGGCATCCAGTATCGCGGTGAGCTGTGGTCATAATGTTTTGGCTTATCACTCTGTTTTTTTAAGTATGTACGTACGTTACACATCTCGAACTAAGCCACTGGAGCGTTGTGAACCGAACTTCGAAACCTCTATAGGGGTAAAGCTACCACTCCAGGCCGGCCACGGTGGCCGAGCGGTTCTAGGCCCTTCAGTCCGGAACCGCGCGACTGCTACGGTCGCAGGTTCGAATCCTGCCTCGGGCATGGATGTGTGTGATGTCCTTAGGTTAGTTAAGGTTAAGTAGTTCTAAGTAGTTCTAAGTTCTAGGGGAATGATGACCCAAGATGTTCAAATGGTTCAAATGGCTCTGAGCACTATGGGACATAACTTCTGAGGTCATCAGTCCCCTAGAACTTAGAACTACTTAAACCTAACTAACCTAAGGACATCATACACATCCATGCCCGAGGCAGGATTCGAACCTGCGACCGTAGCGGTCACGCGGTTCCAGACTGTAGCGCTTAGAACCGCATGGCCACTCCGACCGGCACCTAAGATGTTAAGTCCAATAGTTCTCAGAGCCATTTGAACCATTTGAACTACCACTCCCTGCACAGGAATGGAGGTGAAAAATTGGTGACATAGCAGCATAACTCAGTAGAGGCAGGAGCAATTTCAACACACATTCCTTGCATAATTATTTTATGCATATAAGGTGTGGGTCAAAAACAGGGAAATATCAGCATATCTCTGTAACACCTCAAGAAAATTTGACCCATGCGGTGCTTCGATATGAACTCTAAAGTGTAAGATAATCTCTTTGCCTTTGTAGCAGAGCAACTGCCTCCTTCACATCCCATCATGAGGATTTCTGGCTGTCGACCACGCCAACTTAACAGCGACGTTGATGAGGTCGTGCTCAGTCGTTTACCACTGATAACTGCAGCATGGCATTCCAAGGAATAGTGCTGTCAGTCATGTGGCATGTGATGCTATGAGAATTTGTCGATGCTGGAAATTTGGTAAGGTCTTACAGGACCAAACTGCTGAAGTCATCGGCCCCTAAGCTTACTCACTACTTAAGCTGACTTAAACTAACTTACGATAAGGAAGACACACACACACCCATGCCCGAGGGAGGACTCGAGCCTCCGACAGGGGGTGCCGTGCGTACCGTGACAAGACACCTTACACCGCGCGGCTGTCAATGCTGAAATATCGCTTTGAGGGCGTGTGTAACAAGTTAAATGAACTATCAGTGAAATGTCACTTGTTCGAGTAGGTAATGGTTGGCATGAGTAAAAATTTCGTTAACTGCCAATATAAATCATGCCACTAAATTTAAAATTGCAAGAAGGAAAAAAACAATAATAGTATAGTAAGAGGATAAGTACTCGAACCTGTATTTACTGGTTTAAATCTCACCTTTTAAAGACGGAGAAGTTTATTAGTATCTTTCTGAAACTGCAAATATCGTTAATGCTCCGATCAGGAAAAATGTGGCTGAAATGATTCAAATGGCTCTGAGCACTATGGGACCTAACATTTGTGGTCATCAGTCCCCTAGAACTTAGAACTACTTAAACCTAACTAACCTAAGGACATCACACACATCCATGCCCGAGGCAGGATTCGAACCTGCGACAGGAGCGGTCACGCGGTTCCTGACTGAAGCGCCTTTAACCGCACGGCCACACCGGCCGGCAGGAAAAATGTCAATCTGCCGTTATCCCATACACGTCTTGCCCCCTCGATTATCCACAGCACGGAGGAAATCATAATTCGTGCATTAAAACCGATAATGAATTCTAACCACGTGATTTACAGTAGTGAGAACAATACGCGTCTCCCTCAAAAGCCCGCTACCGCGCAGACAGTATCTACTCCGGTGGACAGAAAACTCTTAACACAACTCGTTATACTACGCAACTTACACGCTCAAGATGCATGTCACTCCGATTTGGTTAAAGCCAGCTTTGGAAATTTGTCGCCATTTGTGCCTACAGAGCTCATTGACGAAGTGTGATTAGTGAGATGTAGTCATCGATGCTCGTTGGACTTATTTGGTGCGCCCGTTTGTGTTTTCACTGTGTGGACAGTTATTTGGAGCTGTCTCCTGTGACTGACATACGGTTGTTTAAACCATTTGTGTTGCATTGTTAACCCACTTTTATTTTTTAAAAAAATATCAGTTTCAGCTTGTCTAACTTATTTAACAAATTTCTAAAATTGTGTATAGCATAGTATTTTGGGTCGGTTTACCTAGTTCCTCTCTATCAAATTTGAGCCCTGCTGGTAATTTATGAATATTGTTTATACTACTTATGGGTGAGTTACGTGATACTGAGGACAGTGTTAACTCCAATTTTAGTAACAATTGTTTTAATTTAAGCACTGCAGACGTAACTGTTTAAATTTCATAAATATATTCTTTTATACAACAAGTCTGATTTATCACAATTTACATACACTGTTACATTTTCTCTGTGCTTAGATTTACATTCTACCCAATCCCTTGGCTATCTGCTCCTGATATTAGGCACTTTAAGAAGGCAACTGATAACTGTTTACAAGACTTCAAGATGTATTCCTCTGATTTATGTAAAGGTTAAATTCCATATTGTTTTGATTGTTACTATTTGCCTATCGTCATCTGGTGTGTTTGAACTGATTTGTTAACCGAATGTTTACTCACGCTTGACCTGTTATTCTGACCATTTCTTCATTGAAATATTTTTCTGTCTGACCTGCTAGTACCTGAATTAAGCTTTACTGAATTTGTTTTGAAACAGAGCCACTTGAGAGAGGTGAAGCTCTAAACAAGGCCTGATTGGCATTCATAAATTAATATCCACCAAATCTGAAAACCTTGATCTTCATTGCTGATCCTTTGATTGTACGTAAATAATTATATTAATTAAGCTAGTCAATTTTCATTTGTTTAAGAGAAAGAGCTCAAAATTACAGTTCGCTCTACTCATTAAGAAATATTAATTCATCTTTTCTGTGTGACATGCTATTTCTTGTGGTCCGGCGCTTTACCACTCTCGTCCTCACTTCCTAATATTCTACATGGTAGCAGAGTGTAGTTGTAGGGGTAACTGAGTTGTCATACCAGAAAAGGCATAAAACAGCAAAATTTATTTTCCTGGAGTTTCTGTGTGCTGCATACTTTTCAATTGTATTTCACCCTAGGTTATTCTGTTCTCTGTCATGGCTGTGAGAGGTGTCATCAGGTATGAGCTTCTGAAGAAAGTTCAACTAATGTCGTTGTTGTTGTAGTCTTCAGTCCAAAGCCTGGTTTGATGCAGCTCTCCATGATATTCATCCTGTGCAAGCCTGTTCATATCTGAGTAACTCCTGCAATGTATGCACTTCTTAAACTGCCTGCTGTATTCATCTTTTGGTCTCCTACTATTTTTATTCCCCCCCCCCCCTCCTTCCACTCTTCCTCCAGTACTGAGTGTCCTGCCAACTGGTCCCATCTTCTACTCAGACTATGCCATAAATTTCTCTCGTCCTCAATTCCCTGCAGTGCCTCCTCATTAGTTACAGGATTTACCTATCTAATCTTTAGCATTCTTCTGTAACACAACATTTCGAAAGCTTCTATTTTCTTCTTTTATAAACTGTTTAAGGTCCATGTTTCACTTCCATACATGGCTACACTCCCGACAAACACCCTCAGAAAAGACTACCGAAGACTTTAATTTATATTCAATGTCAGCAAATTTCGCTTCTTCAGAAATGATTTTCTTGGCATTGCCAATCAACGCTTTATATCCTCCCTTCCTCGGTCATCACGTTATTTTGTCACCCACATACCAAAACTCATCTACTACTTTATATGTCTCTTTTCTTAATCTAATTCTCTCAGAATCACCTGAATTAATTCGACTACGTTCCATTACCCTCATTTTGCTTTTGTGATCATCGTCTTACAGCTTCTTCTCAAGAAACTGTCCGTTTCGTTCAACTGCTCTTCCAAGACCTTTGGTATCTCTGGCAGAATTACAATGTCACTGGCCGGCCTTCAGCGCTTTTATTTCTTCTCCTTGGGCATTTCTACTCCAAGTTTTTCTTTGGTTCCCTTTACTGTTTGGTCAATATACAGACTGAATAACATCTAGGATAGGGTACTAGCTTCTCTCACTCCCTTCTTAACAATTGCTTCTGTTTCGTGCCCCTCAATTGTTGTACCTGCCATCCGGTATCTGCATAAACTGTAAACAACCTTTCAGTCCCTGTATTTTACTTCTGCCACCTTTAGAATTTGAAGGAGAGTATTCCAGTCAACACTGTCAAAAGCTTTCTCTAAGTCTACAAATGCATTTCGTTAACCATCTTTAGTGAGAAGTCGTAGGGCCCATTTTCCTCAAGTTTCCCACATTTCTCTGGAATCCAAAATGATATTCCCCAAGGTCAGCTCTCAACAGTTTTTCCATTCTTCTCTACAGAATTGCAAATATGAAAGCAGGTGATTGAAAGCAGTGTCAGTGAATTGGCGCAACATCTCTATCCTTGTCGAAGTAAGTCAAGCTGTCGTCATTTGTCTCAAATCTAAGAGAGTGTGCGAGACAATATGGACCTGCTTCAGGATAGTTACCCATAAGGATTGAAATTACTTTGGGCGCAAGCTCATCTTGATAAATCAACTAAAAGTGTACAAGATTTACATAAAATTAGTACTGATACAATGTAGTGAACTGAATTCAAATTGCAAGAGAAATTTAGGGAACTCCAACACCGTGCTCATTTATTGCAGTGGAAAGAAATTTCTGAGAATCAGATAGTGTGCCATCAACGCGTACGAAAATCAGTGGCCCATTACTTACGCAATACCTGACCTGCACGTAGGCATCTAAGGCCATACACTTCCACAAACTTACCAGCTAATTGTCGGATCCCTGATACACAGCCGGCTGGTGTGGCCGAGTGGTTCTAGGCGCTTCAGTCGGGAACCGCGTGACCACTGCGGTTGCAGGTTCGAATCCTGCCTCGGGCATGGTTGTGTGTGATGTCCTTAGGTTAGTTATGTTTAAGTAGTTCTAAGTTCTAGGGGACTGATGACCTCAGATGTTAAGTCCCATAGTGCTCACAGCTATTTGAACCAACCCGACACGCAGTATAACGATGTGTTTCGTTCCAAAGATGGCCAAACAAGCTACGAAGCACGTGGTCATAATGTTTTGGCTCATCAGTGTACATATCTACTATGTTCTTTGTGAGTACATATGCTGCTCTTTGGAAAAAGTGAAGCACAAATACCGAGAGGTGTGATCGCTATGAAATTTATTACACCGATTTGGGGTATGGCACTGCACAAATGATTGGCATTACAGGCTTGTATATCCATTGACCCTGTGGAAATGCAATACGGAGTGTCGCCAACAGGTATTGCAGTCAGAGTCGCTAGACATCACAGCATGGAATCAAAGAGCGCCTGAATGTGATACAGGGGAATACGTTGTCATGCGGCTTGTATGCATGTCCACAAAGCGTGAATTATAGGTGCAGGAGGACCTGAACGAACAAGTTACTGACCGACCATAGACCAGATATGTTCGATGGACGACATTTTAGGTGAACGAGCTGACCAGGGAAGCATCGGTCCCTTAGTCCTCTGAAGAATGCTTGCAAATTTATTACCACATGCGACCGTCAGCTTTTGCCCTCTTGAAATATGGCATGTAGAACGGTGCTGATTTTGTCCTGTTGAAATATGGCATGTCGAACGGTCTGCAGGACGGGCAGTACCTCGAGCTGTACAACGTCCGTGATGTAATAGTAACTGTTCAGATTGCCCTCAAGAAGTAGAAAGCGAGATAGCATGTTATAGGCAATGCCGCCCTAAACCATCACACCCCTGCGTTTTCGCGCTATGTCACTCAAAAATACGGTTTGCCGATTGGTTCACCATGACGGCGTCGAACACGTGTGCAGTCATTGTTGTAGCGGGATGAAGTTGTATTTGTCCTAAAACCCTTCATTTTGGCTCTCAGCACGTCAATGTCTGCGTTTACGTGCCCATTGCAGTCTGCGGCGTTGGTGGGTTTTTGTCAATGAAAGCCGACGCTTCAGCTTGCGTGCTACCAGTCCATCCTGCGAAAGAGTGCGTCGAATCGTCTATCCTGGTATGTCCATACAGGTTGCAGCTCTCTAACGTCGCGTCAACACCGTGGGCGAAGCTATAATGTCCGTTACGGCCAAACGGACACTATGGCGGTCATTTCGCATAAAGTCTCATTGTTGAAGCAACGTGCCCTGTACGAGCCGCAATGTCACAGAACGACAGACCTGCCTACCGTGCCCTGTTCGAACCCACTCATGTGCCGATACTCCAACTTGTGGGGTCGGTGACGCATAGCAGTTACACGCATCCACTTCATATGACGGCTCCGTACAGAGTGAATGTTGCGTAACACTGACCTATCTGTTCACACAAAAGAGGGCACTGTTGGGCCTATTTCCACGGCATCTCTGCGATTTAAACACTTTGCATCAGAGTTTTTCACTTTTTACAACAGCATAGTAGAAGTAGATACCGTAGTCCCACCCGATTCGTCCAGTTTTACTGAAATGCTATTTATTGACACATACAACCCTGTGGTATACTCCAGCACAGTTTTATGTTTATTTCATGCCGTCTTTGCGGTGTAGAAAAGACGTGGAATGTTTTCAAAGAAGTATCGACAGAAATTGAGAGATTTATACCACATAAATTAATAAGTGATGGTACACAAAACGGGTCAGACCGTTGTTGCAGAAGCAACGAAAGAAGCATGCCAAATTTAAAGTAACGCAAAATCCCAAAAATTGGCAAGGTTTTACAGATGTTAGAAATATAGCGCCTGCCATATTTAGCAATTATAAACAACTACGCGCTCACAGAAAGATCCGTTCCTAAAGACTGGAAAATTGCTCAAGTCACACTAATACCCAAAAAAGGAAGTAGGAGTAATCAGCTCAATTACACGCCTGTATCACTAACGCCGATTTCCAGTAGGGTTTTGGAACATATACTGTATTCGAACATTATGAAGTACCTCAAAGAAAACGATTTAGTGACACACAGTCACCACGGATTCAGAAAATATCGTTCTTGTGAAACATAACTAGCTCTTTACACTCATGAAGTAATAAGTTCTATCTACAGAGGATCTCAAATTGATTCCATATTTTTAGATTTCCAGAAGGCTTTCGACACCGTTCCTCACAAGCGTTTCTAACCAAACGGCGTGCCTACGGAGAGTCGCCTCAGTTGTGCGACAGGATTCGTGATTTCCTGTCAGAAAGGTCGTAGTTCGTAGTAATAGACGGAAAGTCATCGAGTAAACCGAAGTAATAACCGGCGTTCACCAAGGAAGTGTTATAGGCCCTCTGTTGTTCCTGATCTATATTAACGACATAGGAGACACACTGAGTAGCCCTCTTATATTGTTTGCAGATGATGCTGTCATTTACCGTCTTGTAGAGTCACCAGATGATCAAAACGACTTGGAAAATGATTTAGATAAGATATCTATATTGTGGGAGTTGACCCTGAATAAAGAAAAGTGTGAAGTTATTCACATGAGTACTAAAAGAAATCAGCTAAATTTTGATTACGCGATAAGTCATACATATCTGAATGCTGTACATTCAGCTAAATACTTATGGATTACAATTACAAATAACCTAAAATGGAACGATCACATAAATAATATTGTGGGTAGAGCAAACCAAAGACTGCGATTCATTGGCAGAACACTTAGAAGGTGCAACAGTTCTACTAAAGAGACTGCTTACACCATGATTGTCCGCCCTATTTTGGAGTATTGCTGTGCGGTGTGGGATCCGGATGAGGTGAGACTGACGGATGACATCGAAAAAGTACAAAGAAGGGCAGCTCGTTTTCTACTATCGTGAAATTGGGGAGATAGTGTCACAGACATGATGCATGAATTGGAGTGGCAATCATTAAAACAAAGGCGATTTTCGTTGCGACGGGCTCACGAAATTTCAATCATCCGTTTTCTCCTCTGATTGCGAAAACATTCTGTTGGCACCCACCTACATCACGATAAAATAATAGAAATCAGAGCTCGCGCGGAAAAATTTAAGTGCTTGTTTTTCCCGCGTGCCGTTCGAGAGTGGAACGGTAGAGCGACTGCTTGAAGGTGGTTGATTGAACCCTCTGCCAAGCACTTTATTGTGAATATCAGAGTAATCACGTAGGTGTAGATGTAGAGGTTGAAGCTCTAATGGGCAGCTGCGTCCTATCGCTCACAATTTTTGACTGTTCTAGACACATTGTCTGTGTCTATCGCAGCGCATTGTTTTCAGCATTCTTCACAGGTGCAAGCCGGCAGTTGGCAGGCGCGAACGTTTGCGCTGCGCTTTTCAGAACAGAGCTGAACTGTGGCGGCTAGGCCGGCGGCCGCTGAAGCCCAGGGGGCCCGTTCTTTGGAGTGGAGCCAAATGAACATGTACGCTTACTGGCTGTAGTGGGCCGGCTAGTATTTCACGCGGGCTGGCCGGCAGCGACGGGCGGCGCGCCGTTGCGCAGTTTTGAGAGCGGCCGGCCAGAGCTGACAGTCCTTTTTATGGCGCGGTTGCCGCCGCCGTGTCGAGCAGGAGCACACATTCCGCTGCACCGCCCTGGCACGCAGGTCTCTGATATGAAACCGTTGTGCAGACCAGTTTTATTGACACACCGCTAAAGAATGGCTCTCTAAAATGCTGACAATTTCATTTTTGCCCTCATGTGTTAGGAAATTTTTATGTCCGCTGTTGTCGCTTCAGGTAAAGTGACCTATTGTTGTGTTACTCATTTCTTTGTCTTTATAACTGACGTAAGTTTCACTACTAAATCTTCATCATCAGTTGCCTACAAAATTAGAATCTAAATTTCACGCAACAACCAGTTACAGGAGTAGTTTAAACTCCGTCGTGGGTGAGAGCGTTTCCCCGACACTCGCTGGTAGGAAGATCAGGATTTAATATACCGTTGATGATTAATTAATTAGAGACGGAGCAAAATTTCGGATTAGGAAAGGGTGGAGTGGGAATCTGGTCTTGCCCTTTTGAAGAAGTATCCTGGCATATGCCTTAAGTAACTTAGGGAATTCGCAGAATTCTTAAATTTGGATGAGCGTTTGGGGATCTGAACAGCTGTCCTCCAGTCCCTTACCACTGCACTACCTTATTCTGTATTCTCAGTATCCGCAAGGCGAATCAGAATGCAAGTCAATACAGTTACACTTACTAGAGTGCATATATGCAGACTGAAGCGATAAATGAATATTTGTACGAAGGGAGCCGGCCACTGTAACCGAGCGGTTCTAGGCGCTTCAGTCCGGAACCACGCAGCTGCTGTGGTCGCACGTTCGATCCTGCCTCGAGCATGGACGTGTGTGGTGTCCTTAGGTTAGTTAGTTTTAAGTAGTTCTAAGTCTAGGGGACTGATGGCATCAGATGTTAAGTCCCATAGTGCTCAGAGCCATTTGAACCTATTTTGTACGAAGGCCAGGATTCGAACTCATCCTGCTCACTAGCAAGATGCGTTAATCACTAGGCCACCTTGGCACTGGGGAAATACCAAGCTGGCCTGAGGTGTGAATGTGAATTTGGATTGAGCAGTTCATGCAGTTGTACAAAGCCACTGTGCAAGGATGGCATAGTGACTACAGCGTCACCCTAGTGAGCAGGAAACCCAGGTTCGCCTCCTAGCCTTGGTACAGATTTTCATTCATCGCTTCAGTCTGCATATAATCGTATGCATCAGATATGTCTAAGGGTTGAAGAGGTCTCTGGAACCGTGTACTTTCACTTATTTAAAGAACCTATCACTGGGTTGCAGGTAATATTACCCATTTTCTTTATTGCTGAGGTGCTATTCCTATACAGTTAAAGCGCAATGGTGTTCGAGTTTTGGGCTAACATCAAGTGGGCTTTCGCGTGAATGGGAATTAGAAATGATGAGGTTAGTTGTGCTAGTGTAGTGCGTGCAGTTGTGCAAAGGCAGTCTTCCATGACGGTGTAGCGCTCAGCTCATCTGTCTAGTGAGAAGGAGACGAGGGTGAGAATCCCAGGTTTGGTACAAATTTTCATTCATAGCTTCACTCTGTATATATACATGATACATGTTTGAAATTTGAAAACGTCTCTGTAACTATATATTTTCATTTTATTTAGAAGAACGCCATCTACACGTAATAAGAAAGGAAGATTGAATCACTGGAAATGTTCCCTTGAGAGTGCGTGTCAGACAGGGAGACACACTCTCACTTCAATTATTCACGAAGATGATTCCCAAGCTACAGGTCTCAAAACTCATCTTCAAACGCATTGGTCTTGTAAATATTACGGTCTCCAACTTAAACCTTCCTCTGGAAGTAGAAGATCTACATCTACCTCTACATCTACATGAATACTCTGCAATTCACATTTAAGTGCTTGGCAGAGGGTTCATCGAACCACAATCATACTATCTCCCTACCATTCCACTCCCGAACAGCGCGCGGGAAAAACGAACACCTAAACCTTTCTGTTCGAGCTCTGATTTCTCTTATTTTATTTTGATGATCATTCCTACCTATGTAGGTTGGGCTCAACAAAATATTTTCGAATTCGGAAGAGAAAGTTGGTGACTGAAATTTCGTAAATAGATCTCGCCGCGACGAAAAACGTCTTTGCTTTAATGACTTCAATCCCAACTCATGTATCATATCTGCCACACTCTCTCCCCTATTACGTGATAATACAAAACGAGCTGCCCTTTTTTGCACCCTTTCGATGTCCTCCGTCAATCCCACCTGGTAAGGATCCCCCACCGCGCAGCAATAATATAACAGAGGGCGAACGAGTGTAGTGTAAGCTGTCTCTTTAGTGGACTTGTTGCATCTTCTAAGTGTCCTGTCAATGAAACGCAACCTTTGGCTCACCTTCCCCACAATATTATCTATGTGGTCTTTCCAACTGAATACATTCATCTGGAATACAAATACCAACTGAAAGAAAATAGCAGGCAGCACAGATAACTTGATGAAAAGGTCTCACCTGATTTATAAAAGAGGTAAAAGAATTATTATATCCAATAAGTACGATTATACATAACGAGCAATGACCGGTGAAGTATCGACGATGATGGACGTCTCATTTACAACGGATGACGCGAGATCGTCTCCCACGGTGGCCGCACTTTTATAAAAAAGGGCCAGAAGTTGTCCGGCCGTTAGTCAGAAGCAGCCAATACTTCCACTAGTTTCAAAGAGGAATTTTTAATCATCACTGACAGGAGGAAAGGAAGGAGAATGATAGTCGTGTTTTCTTGCATTCATTTGAAAGAAAAGCCATGTATCTCTTATCCCTTGTTTTAAAGCATACATTAGCACAAAGAGAAAGGGGGAGGGAGGAGGAGATGGACAGAGAGAGTGGAGGTAGCAGGGGATGGACGGAGAGATGGAGGCGATGATAGAGAGAGAGAGGAAAATGTGGGAGCGGAGGGGATGTGCAGATAGAGGGCACAGGAGTAGATGGATGAGAGAGGGGGAAGTGGGGATGGACGGAAAGAGGGGGACGGACAGGCGATGGACGTTATGCTTCCGGTTTTTAGGCATCCTAGAATTTGCCGCCATATCTCCTGAAGTATATGCCGTACAGTGACATACACTGATGTTCAGAAATCCCTAATATCATGTCGATTCTCCGTTTTCCTAGCGTAGTGCAGCAGCTCGACGTGACATAGACTTAAGTCGCTGGATGCTCCCGCAGAAATATTGAGCCGTGTTGTCTCAGGAGCCTCCCATAATTGACAAAGTTTTGCCGACGTGGGCTTTTGTGTTTTGTGCGTGAACTGTCCTCTCGCTTACGTCCCATAACTACTCGATGGGAGCCAAATCTTTTGCTCGAACTGTCCAGAATGTTCTTCAAACCAAACGCGAACAGCTGTGTACTGCTTACACGGTACAGACATCCATAAAATGTTCATCGTTTTTTTGGAACATAGTGTGTCTATGAATGGCTGAAAATGGTCTCCAAGTATCCGAATATAACAATAGCCTATCAGTGATAGGTTCCACCCTATCATAACAATTTCCATTTAATAATCGTTTCAGTTGGACCAGAGGATCCAGTCCATACCATACAAAGCCATTAGGAAGCCACTGCCGGCTTGCTCGGTGCCCTGTTGACATACTGGGCCCGTGGCTTCGTGGGGTCTGAACCATTCTCGAACACTACCATCAGTTCTTACTAGTTGAAATCGGGACTCATTTGACTAGACCACGGTTTTCCTGTTGTCTAGGACCCAATCGATACGGTCACGACCCAAGGAGAGGTACTGCAGGTGATGTCATGCTGTTAGCAGAGGCACTCGCGTCGGTCGTCTGTTGTCATAGCGCATTTACTCCAGATTCTGCCAGTGTCCAAACGGATACGTTCGTTACACGTCCCACATTGATTTCTATGGTTATTTTATTTGGCGTTGCTTAGCTGTTAGCACTGACAGCTCTACGCAAACGCAACTGCTTTCGGTCGTTAAGTGAAGACCGTCGGTCACTGCGTTGCCTGTGCTGAGATGTAATGCCGGAAAATCGGTATTCTGCTCACACTCCTGACATTGTGGGTCTCGAAAAACTGAATTCCTTGACGATTCTAGAAAAGGTATTTCCCATGCGTGGAGCTCCAACTACCATCTCGCATTTAGAGTCTGTTGATTCCCGGGCCATAATCGCGTCGTAAGCAGTTTCACATGAATCACGTGAATACAAGTGACGGTTCCGCCAATGATTCTGTCCTTTTTTACCATGTGTAAGCGACGCTACTGGTATCTGTTTATTGGTATATTGCTATCCCATGACTTTTACCACTTTAGTGCATATTTTTAGGTACACTCAGCGACGTATGTGGATATTATCTGCAAAATGTTTTCGGAATAGATTTCTTAGCAACGACGTCATACATTTAATCATATTGTATGATGCGGCAGTTTTTCAAGCATCTCAGTGTTAATGACGTCATATCTCCTGAACTATGAGTCGTACAATGACATAATTCTGCTGGTACATTTAGCGGTATATGGGAATAATGTATGAAAAATGCGTCGCTTATACACATACTAGTGAAGAAAGTAATAAATTAAAATGTCATGCTTCATGCAGTCGTTTTTCTGCGTGAAAAGTGAAAACATAGTAAGCGATAAACTTTTTTCTCACTATTTTTGTGTGTTATCAGCAATAAATAGTTCTATAAATATGTGTAAATTTGTTTCCAAATCGCTAAGTACTCTCATTATCAAATAGTTGATGACTGATGTATGGGTATTAGAGCGTCGTGAGCTACACTGCATTCAATCCCCATCCCCACCCCTTCGCCAGGTAAATGATTCTTATCCACACAGCGATGATTTCTCGTCCTTTAGTAGTGATTTGTGTATCAAGTTTGACTGAAATCAGTGCAGCAGTTTTGGAGGATATATACATAAAGTGTCCATATTAAAGTTGCTTCTTTCGAAGTAACATGTGATACGTTAGTTTCTTTGTCTGAATGTTGGCGCTAAGTTCGGCAGATAGAGATGATCAGAACTGGGACTGTGGGAAATGTAATGAACTTGCTTCGAGCAGTGTTCGCTGTTTTAATGTAAATATTTTAAGATTTTGGCAAGTTTCTCTGAAAAGAGTCTCGGACATAATAGACGTAGCAGCATGAAAATAGCTCAAATTGCTCTGAGCACTATGGGACTTAACATCTGAGGTCATCAATCCCCTAGAACTTAAAACTACTTAAACCTAACTAACTTAAGGACATCACACACATCTATGCCTGAGGCAGGATTCGAACCTGCGACCGCAGCGGTCGCGCGGTTCCAGACTGAAGCGCCTAGAACCGCTCGGCCAGCCCGGCCGGCTTAGCAGCAAAAGTTTTAGTGTAAAGTGGATAGTTCTAAGAAAAGTATTTCAGTCACTTTGTAGCAAACCTAGAGTCATTTTTGGAGCACCTTAATGGAAGTTAGCTGCCCCTGGACACTGACGCCACAAAAAGATAAGTTGAAGTTTCGAGCTTTTTACCATCAGTACTGTTAGAATATTCACATCATTGCAATAAATGCGGTAAATACGCAGTAGACAATTCTGACAAATCATCTACCCAATTCAATACTAATTATTGCTAAAAAGTAGTGCTAAATCCAGCCTTGACATCAAATATGTGGGGTCTAGGAAATCTGCTTTCTCGGATCCCTTGACAACATTCAAACAAATCATATTAATGAGTTTTATTACAAAAAGTACAAATACGATACTTAACTTTGTATTACACAGATGTGTCGCAAACAAAGGGCGTCAGAGAAAATAAGAAATCTCTTCAGCAAAATAATTCCCAAGTCGGTGATACACAAAAATTACAAGCAAGTGATTAGAGTTGACACTTCTATCCCAGTTGTTAGTCTTAAAGCTGCTGTAAAACTGTGCCGCGCCCAGTCGGGCGTTTTCAGTCCACCTAGCCACGAACAGACAAAAGTCTAGACGATTGTATCTAACAACGAATGCTTGAATATGTGAAATCTTTTTTTTTTTTTTTTTAGATTGCAGTGGTTCACACGCTCATATAGGTTGTTTTCAGACGGACAAGTTAATCTGTATCGGCTTTATCGGCTCGACATTGGGCATCCGAACACAATATCTCGCCTCACATATCTAATATTTCTTCATCATCATAACTGCGACAAGAAACTCACTTCTCTAGTATGCTACCTGCACCCATTTATACGAAAAATGGCAAAATCCATCTTTGTTGCTACTATCAGTATCTGCCAGTCTGCACAGTTCAAACAGTTTTGTTTTTAAGAAGAGGCTAGAGCATTTCCTTTTATTAACCACAAATTTCTCCTATAACTAACCTTTTTGACTATTTCTTCTTCTCAAACAGTAAAGCAAATACATCTTATCCTAGGTAAGGTTATCTTTAGCTCTCTCCTCATTAGTTTTGTTATTTCCGATTTCCCCTTCTCTGCCTCTCCCTCCTCCTCCCTTCGGGCTCTCTTGTACAAACAGAAAATAAACGCAAACAGAAAATAAACGAAAACAAGATTAAAATAATGGCTATAGATAAATTGAAAAGACAGATAATACAACAGTAATAGAAATTAATGTAGTTTGTTACTTGGGAAGAGTAACAACACGTGGCAGATATAATGGATATTAAAAGAGACATCTGAATGATAATTACAATTATTCAAAGATAAGAGTAATTTATTACGAAACAACCACCTTAATGCGTAAACAAGAGATAAATTTATCAAGAAGTTTTCTCGTATTTTGAGCATTTTGGATATGAAGGGTAGAATATGCGGAAAAAGAAAAAAAAATTGAAAAAAAAGAAATAGGGGTATGAAGAAGAGCTACAAAACTTCCTGAACAGAAACGAGATCCGATGAAGAAAGGCTAAAAAAAGTTAAAGAAAACAAGCCATTGATTAACAGGAGACAGGGAAGAAAAACTGAGGTAACTGACACCTAAACTGATACAACTGCTTTATAAAGACCGTCTTCGAAAAATGCAGGGAAAGACCAAGATGTAGCCTAGAACATCCATGTTACAGTTAGGGGAATGAACTGCAACCACTGCTATTAAATGGTACGTGCAGACGGCGAAGGATAGGGAAGGATGGCTCAATCACCAAGGCGTCACATGTACGCGGTACAGTCACACTGATGTGACCACCGGCTGTATTCGACGCCAACATGCAACAATTACTCACAGATGGCAGGTGGCAGCAATGTTAGTGGAGGCCGTATAAAATGTGTCGAGGGGACGCGGGAAACACAATAGTCATTGTCGCAATGCGGAAACGGGGCGGTTTATCTGACGTCCGAAAGGGCATGGTCATTGCCTTTCGGGCCGACGGCGGAAGCATTTCTGAAACGGCAGTTTGTAAACTGTTCGTGTGTCTCCGTGTTTAAGGTATATCGTGCATTGCAAAATGGTGCAATCTAAAACCGGCGCTGAGACTACAGTGGTGGAACAAGGACTACACATGACGGCTGTGCAGATACGTGCACCTGTTGAGCAAGTGACCGCTCAGATGAACCTATGGACTATCAACAGTGTCTAATTAACGACCATTCAGCGACGGTGCTGTGTATAGTGCTCCACAGCAGGCGCCTGGTTCATGCATCCATACCAACTGCAGTTCATCGGCAATTAGGGCTAGAACCTGCACGCCAATACCGTTCAAAAATGGTTCAAATGGCTATGAGCACTATGGGACTTAACATCTGAGGTCATCAGTCCCCTAGAAATTAGAACTACTTAAACCTAACTAACCTAAGGACATCACTCATATCCGTGCCGGAGGCAGGATTCGAACCTACGACCGTAGCGGTCGCGCGGTTTCAGACTGAAGTTCTTAGAACCGCTCGGCCACTGCGGCCGGCGCCAATACCTTAACTGGACGTTCACAAAGTGGCGATAGGTTGCCATTCCAAATGAATCACGTTTCACTCAATGTCGGACAGATAGTCTTAAGTGTACGGCGTGAAACATCCGGAATAAACTGCATTGCCACCAAAAGGGAGACTTATCGCATGTGGAATGTTTTGGTGGCATTTTCTCGGTGGTCTCGTCAGTCTGGAAGGCACAAGCGTTCCTGGAGAACATGTCCGTTCCTACAGGCAATTAATTTTTCCTCTACAAGATGGCATCTACCAGCACGACAATGAAACGTGTCACGCAATTCGTGGCGTAGATGCGTGGTCGCAAGAGCACCGTGGCTCAGTTTGACGAACACACCTGGCATTCAAACTCAGCTGAGAATCTGTGGAACTACCTATATTTGAGTGTGTGCCACATGGCTCCTCAGTCGAGAAACCTATGACAGTTGGCAACGACACTCGTCTCGGAATGCCTCCACGTCCCTGTCGGTACCTGCAATAACCTCAGCCGGCCGCGGTGGCCGAGCGGTTCTAGGCGCTTTAGTCCGGAACCGCGCGACTGCTATGTCGCAGGTTCGAATCCTGCCTCGGACATGGATGTGTGTGATGTCCTTTGTTTAGTTAGGTTTAAGTAGTTCAAAGTTCTAGGGGACTGATGATCTCAGATATTAAGTCCCATAGTGCTCAGAGCCATTTTTTTGCAATAAGCTCACTGACTGTCTTCCTATACGTCTCCCAGCAGACCGCGATGCAAAAGATGATATTAAGGTTTCTGGGCAAAAATGTTTTCAAATTTTGGATGCCATTTCAGAGGTAAGACCTCTTACAAAGTGCTAGTAGTGAAATATAAAATAATAAGAATGACTTATTACATTTAAGAGAGTGTCTACAGGCACAAATCTTGTCTGACTAAAAAAAATTAATAATAAAAGCTTGTTATGTGTGACATTTAAAGCAGCAAATCATTTCAACTCTGACACACGTGCCTGACAAGGTTATTGAGTTGCAGCTTTCGTTTCGCGAAGCAGTGGCACAGTCCCGAAGCCACTGAGACCGACGACGTTGACGTCATCAATCGAACTTTAAACCAGTGGACAGATATTGTCTGTATCTAGAAACGTCTCTGATACCTCCTTCACCTTTCACATTTTCGTTAGCCGCGGCTTTCGCCCACTCGCTGTAGACGGGTGGCCTATTGTGGGATTGCGGTGCGCGAAACACGGTTTGGCGAGCGCGGGTAGCGTTGCAGTCGGCAGCTGTGTCGCCAATTAGCGGGCACGTGTTTCACGCGGCCGCGGCCGTAAATAATTCACGTGACGGCCGGGCTGGTCGTGTGGGGCGCAGCACGCCCGCCGCCCACCAGCGAGGGGCACCTTCGTGCGCCGCGCAGACAACTCCGTGTCGTTTTTGTGTTTGTTTCCTTTTTGTATTGTTTTTGGCGTCCGTTCCCATCGTGTATGCTGTTTGTGCTTTATCCGTGTCGTAGTTTTAACACGGCCACTTTTTTTTATTCGGTTTGCTGTACATAAACGTGGAAAAGTCAGTTTGTTTTCGGTTTATGGAGGCGAAGAGATGCAAAAATTCTGATGTAGGGGAAGTTCAGCAGACCAGTTCGTTCCACTAAAACACCTGCAGACACACACACACACACACACACACACACACACACACACACACACACACGACCATTCATTCTCTCTCACACACGCATGCGTCCGTCAATAGGCACCTATCTGTTCTGTAAGAGGCTGAGATGATCCCTTTTGCGTAACAATTTCAGAATTTTCTTACAGCATTTAGAGTGAATACAAGCCAGACAATCTTTTTTTCGTTCATAGGCAATTTTACATTGATAACAAACACGTCAACATAGTACAAACACAGTCGAAAGTTTAAAAGTCGAAATCTACATACATATTCCGCAGCCACCATACTGTGCATGGCGGAGGGTACGTCTACCACTACTCGTGAGTCCCTTTCCTGTTGCATTCGCAAACGGAGCGAGGGATGATCGACTGCCTATATGCCAAAGAAAAACCACCAAACAGCTGTACATTTGCAGAAGTTGTTAATATATTTAAACAGTTTCGGTATCTCATAAGTGCAATTTTCAGGCCCCTATGCCCTCCATGTATACAGACTCAGACAGATCGATACATGCATAAGTGGAGCCATCAAAACCTGGATTCCATTAATTTTTTGTGGCACCTGCTTGGGTTGTCAAGCTCTACAGAATATTCACGACATCCGGCGTTTGATGACTCCAGTTACGCATGTATCGATCTGTCCGAGTCTATATACTTGGTGTGCATAGCGGCCTAAAGATGGCATCAATGAGATGCCGAAAATGATTGTCTAAATAAAATAATATCGGCAAATATACGGTTGTTGGTGACATTTCTTCGGTAAATATCTGACCATCCGCTGTAACTTACTCACCTTGGATCAACAGAAACTGCCTATATGCTTCCATTCAAGCCCTGATTTTTCTAATCTTCTCTTCGCGGTCCTTAAGCGATATAAACATTGGTGTCAGTAAAATGCCGGTACTATAAACTTTCTCATTACTATTTCGCGAAAAGTATGTTCTCTTCCTTCTTGGAATACCCATTTGAGTCCACGGATCGTATCCGTAAAACTCGAGTGTTCTTCGAATCCACTGGTACCAAACTACCAGTACTCCCCTGATTTGCTACTACGTCTTCCTGTAATGGGACCTTACAAAGATCCCAAACACCCGGGTGGTACTTATGAATAGCTTGCGCACGTGTTTTGCATGAGGTCTCCTTTACAGATGGATGGTACGCAATAACCGCGTCAGCCTGTCTGTGGTAGGGAGGACAGGGCCAAAGGGAGACTGAACTTAAATTTTGTTGTGAACTTCCTCCATATTTGAACAGAACACACTAAGTCAGATTTACTAAACATCTATTGGAAAACGCCTCCACCGGGACTCGCTACTAAGAAATAGAATAATTTACAATCACAAACTGTACCAGACTAATTAATAGCAAACAGATCAAATAAAATAACAGAAACTATAGCAGTACAACAAAAGGCGTAAAAATTCTTTCTCGACAGAAACTTTAAGATATACAATCCAAAATAGAACTATCAGATAAGAAGTATCAGATAAGAAAATTACTATACCGCCGGATAGCGGAGGTACGACATGCACGCAAGAGAAATAACGAGACAAAGCTGATGTTAAATATCGCGTCCTGAATGGCACAAATGGTCAGTGAGGTCATTCATTATATTAACGGTCCCTAAATCTCCTAGTGTTTGGCCATTTCAGAAACCAACTGTGAATATAAGGAGAAAGAGTAATAACCATTCAGTTGGCCGAGCCATACTTACATAGACACGTTTAAGTAAATAAATAATTCCACTATAGGATATTTGACTGTTTTCTGGAAATTCTCTTAAATACCTGTGTCATTTTATGTTCCTAACATACTTTTTTCCTCTTGAATTTTAATATTCTTTTATATAAATGGAAATGAAATTCAAATAATTTTGAAAGCACGCTAAAACGCTCCATTTGAGTCACTCTACTCGCTACTCTCACTGAAGTAATGCTAATTTATAGTGCTGTCTTATTTCGAAACTTAGTTTCAGATAATGGGTTACAAATGGTGTGTAGCTCCACACTGTATATCTATGAAAACGTATGAAAATTTTTTTGGAGTGTTCTAGATAAACAGAAGATGTGTAAAATGTAGTTGCACTATATCGGCAAATTGCCACCACGTTGACGAACAAGTTCACTAACATAAGGAAAAATGTGTTGCCCTGTGAAGTTAACATTAATTTACCTCCGAAATATGGTTGCCCACTGTCACAACGAAGGATAACGCCGTTCAACGAAACTAATTTCTTAGTAAAAATTGTCGTTTTACCAAACTTCACATAAATTATTTGGTAGTTGTGTTGTTAGAGCCGAATTTAATAAGGTAATATCCACAGATTGCTGATTCGAATCCAACCAGAAAGAATATTTGAACTTATTTGTAAAATGACTCGACAGTCGTCATGAAAACGAATCATAATTACAAAACTTCACCACAAGGATAGAAAATAGAATATTATTGTGTTTTCCTTGTTATTTACATGCGGTTATATTTGCAAGTGATGTTCACACACACGTCGAATTCGAAAATATATTTTGTAGTTAATGTGACCACACCTGTTTACTTTGTTAGAAACAATGTTTCTACCTTCATATGGTCCAGCTAGGATCCTTATTGTTCAAACTATTGAAGCGCCATTAACTTACATAAAGGTGAAATAAGAGTGCTTCAGACACTGGCGTTAGTTTACACTCACAAACATCACGGACCTTGCGTTTGTGTTACCTGCATGTTGTACATGCTTTATATACCTCCGTCCTCGTTGAGCTTTGGACTTTGGTGATATCTTCACTACTAGCAATTGTTTCCAAAAAAGTGAAGTGTCTGTTCGCAAAGTAAGTGCATTTATCCTCTTTTTTCCATTTCTCAGACTAAGATTAATATGGAGCTGTATGTAATACATCCTACCATCGAAACAACTGTTACAATCTGTTCTTGGTAACTCTAAATTTGTAATACTTGTGAAACTTTCATAAATGCATGACCCTACAAGTATTCGAACATATGATTTCATTCTCCGCAGTCAGATGCGCTATCCGATGCGCTACTGAACACTGCGTCCAAATTAGTTTCTGCTGTGAGTGTCTTTTATGCCAATTAGCACTACGATTTGCGATGTATAGTTTTACTGTGCTTTGAGTCGTAGCTCTTGACTGACACTGAAGTGTTAAAGAAACTGTTATAGGCATACGTATGCAAATACCGACATTTGTAAACAGGCAGAATACGGCGCTGCGGTCGTCAATGCCTATACAAGACAAGTGTCTGGCGCAGTTGTTAGATCGGTTGCTGCTGATACAATGGCAGGTTTTCAAGATCTAAGTGAGTGTGAACGTGGTGTTACAGTCTGCGCACGAGCGATGGGACACAGCATCTCCGAGGTAGCAATGGACGGGGGATCATCCCGTACGACCATTTAACGAGTGTAACGTATCAGGAAACCGGTAAAACAATAGATCTCCGACATCGCTGCGACCGGAAAAAGATCGTGCTATAACGGGACCAACAATGACCGAAGAGAATCCGTCAACGTGTCAGTAGTGGAATCCTTCCTCAGACTGTTGCAGATTTCAATGCTGCGCCATCAACAAGTGTCAGCGTGAGAACCATTCAACGAAACATGGATATGGACTTTCGGAGCCGAAGGCCCACTCGTGTACCCGTAATGACTGCACGACACAAAGCTTTACGCCTCACCTGGGCCGGTCAACACCGACATTTGACTGTTGAACCTCATGAATCTACGGACCTTGTATGTCAGCTGGTAGAGGCTATGTAAAGGTGTGGGGCGTGTGCAGTTCGAGTGATATGGGACCCCTGATACATCTAGGTACGACTCTGACAGGTGCCATGCACGCAAGCACCCTATTTGATCACCTGCATCAGTTCATGTCCATTGAGCAATTCCAGCATGCGTTACCCCACACGTCCAGAATGACTACGCTCCAGAATCAAAGTTTAAACGTTTTCGCTGTCCATCAACTCCCCAGACAGGAACATTATTGAGTATGTCCGGGGTAACTTGCAACGTGCTGTTCAGAAGAGATCTACATCCTCCCGTACTCTTATGGATTTATGGACAGCCCTGCAGGATTCATGGTGTCAGTCCCCTCTAGCACTACTTCAGACATTAGTCGAGACCATACCACGTCGTGTTGCGGCACTTTAGCGTGCTCATGGGGGCCCTACACGATGTTAGTCAGGTGCACCAGTTCCTTTGGCTATTCAGTTCTACAATTCCTTACTTCTGAGCGAATTTAGTGATGTTGCAGAGAACATGGATAAGCATGTCCGCCGTTGCACATATTACCGTTCTAAATGGGTGGAGCACAAACACATTGACTTTCGAAATGTTTCCACTATCAGAGTTGGGGAAAGTTCTTTTCTATTGTTACCTAAAATAATTGTAATTGCGCTTTCCATCACAAAAATGCCAAACTGTTTGCAGGAAAACTACACAGAAATCTCGTAACTTTGTCCAACATTCCTATAACACCCGTATAGCTTCGTCTTATTCCTATTCTGTGACGTCACCAGAGCAGCAACCAATAACAGATCCTTTTCGACCATATGACCAAATCTTGATATTTAATGCTTTTTAACCTCCACTTACATAAACGTAAGAGATATTTTGTGAGAATATTGACCGTAAATGTTATCTGAATGTTATAATCAATCAGATTAACAACAGCCCTAACCTTATTTTTTTACATATGCAGGAAAACAGCCTACTGGCAAATTCGATGGTTAGCTTTTCTAAAATTTACGTGAGCTAGAATTAAAACAAAAATATTACAAGGAGAGCTGCAGTAGCTGTGCAATGATTAAGACTCAAATACATCGCCGTGTTGCAAAACCCTATCTTGACAAGGCGTAGTGGGCTAGGAAAGATTAAGTTGTGCCTGACCACCTCCACAACGCTGGCCGTTCGGTCGAGCGCGAACTAGGTTCCGCCTTCGGACGCTGCGCGTGCTCTATCAAGCAAGCAGATCTCACCCAAGTACCACCGAAAGAAACACAAATGGTAGTGTAACAAACAGTGAGATAGAAAAGCCGCACGGGGTGGCCGCGGGCTTTAAGGCGCCATGTCACGGATTGCGCGGCCCCTACCGCCAGAGGTTCGAGTATTGCTTGGGCATGGGTGTGTGTGTTGTTCTTAGCATAAGTTAGTTTAAGTTATTTTAAGTAGTGTTTAAGTCTAGAGACCGAAGACCTCATCAGTTTGGTCCCTTAGGAATTCACACACATCTGAACATTTTTTTCAGATAGAAAATTTAGTGCAGGAATTGTGCCAGGCCTCAAACACAGACCGAACGCCGCTGCACGAAAGTCAAAATTACAGGAACAAGAAAAACAAGTAAATAACTTTTCAATGAGATGTTGGAGTCAAATAAATGAAACTTGTGAGGGGATAAACTCTAAACACAGTTCCAAACGTGGTTACCGAGCAGGAAGTTCAAATGTTAACCACAGGTTGTACCAAAGTCGCGTCACAAGTAACCGCTACGCGGATCGGAGCGCTAAACCCAAAGCAAACGCATGCGGATTGGTAACGAACCCTCGATTAACAGCAGATAGAACATGACCTTTTGAATAACATTACAACCACGTATAAGGTAGTAGTAACAAACGCAACATGAAGGCCTCACTGAGAGAGAGACTTCATAATTAAGATAAAGAGTCCGGCCATTACGAACAATAAAAAAGGCAGTCAAACTTTATAATAAAAACACCCAATAAGACAAGAAGTGAAATTGTGCCATTCAGTAATAGTACATACATGCCATGGCACATGAAATGAACCTACTTAAAGTATAAATGCGTCACGTCACAAATAAGATGCCTTACATTAGCCAACTTGGAAGTTGGGTGGCCGAGTGGTTCTAAGCGCTACAGTCTGGAACCGCGCGACCGCTGCGGTCGCAGGTTCGAATCCTGCCTCGGGCAGTTAGGTTTAAGTAGTTCTAAGTTCTAGGGGACTGATGATCTCAGATGATAAGTCCTATAGTGCCCAGAGCCATTTGAACCATTTTTAAGTTGAGACCGAACTTGGAAGATTACATTCAAATTGAAGAATTAAAGAAGAAACAACTTGAGTAGTTTGATTGGAGCGCACACACAACTTTTCTGCCTGAGGACAGAGGCGGGATCAATAACGAGAAGTCTGATACGGAACGGGATGTGAACCTCGAAGAAACAACCAGAAAATTACCAAACAAAACATTCACAGTACTGGCACAGGCTCACTCGCATCCGATAAACCAGATCAGAAGCACACCAGTCATAACATAACAAGATCCAGGAAGGATGGTATGGAGCCCACACATAACTTCACCAAAGCGCTGGTCTCCAGGTCCGGTCTGTTGACGAAGTAAGCAACACTCTTCTTCCCTCGGTGCGCACCACACACGTGCAAAGGTTTGCAGCCGGCCGCAACCGGGGTAATAAGGGTTCGCAATCCAGGAACCTGCCTCTCTTCCTGGAATCGCTACAACGCTCAGAGCAGATGCCTGTTAACTGCCGAACTAGTACTTGCCATCAACTGCTGCCACACTACTCACCTATCCGTCAGTTGCCAATTCAGCCACCTCACCCCGAGAGAGCTGTTTCACCTTCCCGGCCAGTCACTGCCTTCGCGCCTCCAATCTCCAAGCGAACCACGCACTCCTAAGTAGAAGTGGTTGTACCAGAGACCCTGGGGCGACCTATTGATCACCCAACGGCTCAGTGAGCCTCATTTTAGTAGAATTCTCCCAAAAAAGAGAAGTTGACAATCGCCTTCCCTACACCCGACCTTCAGAGTTCTTTCCATTTTTTGTCGCTTTGCAACATTACGCCTATATATTCAGTCGCCATGACTCTCTCATACAGCACGCCACTAACAATGTATTCTACATCTACATCCATACTCCGCAAGCCACCTGACGGTGTGTGGCGAAGGGTACCATGAGTACCTCTATCGGTTCTCTCTTCTATCCCAGTCTCGTATTGGTCGTGGAAAGAAGGATTGTCGGTATGCCTCGGTGTGAGCTCTGATCTCTCTGATTTTTTCCTCATGGTCTCTTCGCGAGATATACGTAGGAGGGAGCAATGTATTGCTTGCCTCCTCGGTGAAGGTACCTTCTCGAAACTTGCCCGTACCGAGCTACTGAGCGTCTCTCCTGCAGAGTCTTCCACTGGTGTTTGTCTATCATCTCCGTAACGTTTTCGCGATTACTAAATGATCCTGTAACGAAGCGCGCTGCTCTCCGTTGGATCTTCTCTATCTCTTCTATCAACCCTATCTGGTACGGATCCCACACTGCTGAGCAGTATTCAAGTAGTGGGCGAACAAGTGTACTGTAACCAACTTCCTTTGTTTACGGATTGTATTTCCTTACGATTCTTCCAATGAATCTCAGTCTGGCATCTGCTTTACCGACGATCAACATTATATGATCATTCCATTTTAAATCACTCCTAATGCGTACTCCCAGATAATTTATTGAATTAGCTGCTTCCAGTTGCTGACGTGCTATATTGTAGCTAAATGATAAAGGATCTTTCTTTCAATGTATTCGCAGTACATTATACTTGTCTACATTGAGATGTAATTGCCATTTCCTGCACCATGCGTCAATTCGCTACAGATCATCATGCATATTATTATAATTTTCCATTGTTACAAACTCTCGATATACTACAGCATCATCAGCAAAAAGCCTCAGTGATCTTCCGATGTTATCCACAAGGTCATTTATGTATATTGTAAATAGCAACGGTCCTACGACACTCCCCTGCGGCACACCTGAAATCACTCTTACTTCGGAAGACTTCTCTCCATTGAGAATGACATGCTGCCTTCTGATATCTAGGTACTCTTCATCCAATCACACAATTGGTCTGATAGTCCATATGCTTTTACTTTGTTCATTAAACGACTGTGTGGAACGCCTTGCGGTAGTCAAGAAACACGGCATCTACCTGGGAACCCGTGTCTAAGGCCCTCTGAGTCTCGTGGACGAATAGCGCGAGCTGGGCTTGACACGATCGTCTTTTTCATCAGTCCTTGAGGAGATGATAAGATGACCTTATTTGGAACAAGAAAAGTTAATTCAATTTATTCGTATTCGTCACCTTTTTGAAGTTATATACACTCAAAAACGTCGAAAATAGAGCACACAGAGGGAAGATAGGTACAAACGCGAAACTTTGCAAATAAGGACAATTAGATCCGATATGCAAGTGATCTAGGTGTGGTGCCAATGTGCATGCCCACCAACCCTGCTGTGGCGCTGCAATCGCGAATGAAAGCTTGTTTCAACGGAGCGTAGTGGACGATTCATACACGTGGCGATCTCATTCTGGCTTTCAGGAGAACATTAGTAGGTTCAGTTGGACGAAGTGTTAAGCATTTCTCACATTTCAGCCAGTTCCAGAGGGCAAGAAACCACAGGCTCATCTAAATCCGTGTGGCTCGCCAGTTCGATCGAGTGAAATGTTCCGTCAGACGAATTTGGGAGCAGTGGACGCGATCACTAGCGTGCGTCATTTCGGGTCTGGAGCGACCAGGAAGGCAACAAAGCAAGAAGATCGAAGCATCATGCGGCAAACGATCAGGAATCCTACAGTGACTCGCCACACCATGCTAGCAGATGTACGGGTGGCAGTTGTTTAACTGACCATTTCCAGACGTCTTGCAGATGCGAACTTGCAATGTCTCTGATCTGTACACTTTGGCTTTGAGAAAACTCCAGATAAAGAATTCCAGTGGTGTTAGATCGGGGGACCGTGCTAGCCAAGGAACGTGATCGCCCCTTCCAGTCTCTGTGGTTGCCTTACTTGCAGTCGTAGAGCACCATGTGATTAATACCGTGGTTTTATCTTGTCTGTAGGGGCATATAATCCAGTATTGCTTTAAGAAATACAGGTAATAAGCAACCCACATAGCGTCCTCCAGTGTGAAAGGGCGAAACAGTATAATACCGAGGATACCCAGCACTTCAGCACTGAACCCCTTTCAGAATGTGGATTCTTGTCAACATAGAAGTGTGTGTCATGTCTGCTTATAATACCCTTCTGGGAACCATGACTCGTCAATCCATAAGACGTTGTTCGCGATCTCTGGTTGGTCATTAATTATCTGTAATACCCGCTGATGGTATGCTAGACGATGACCATAGTCTTGTGACTCTAAGTCTTGCATAGTTTTCAGATGGGATTAATGAAGACCTTGCTGATGAAGTACTCGCCAAATAGATGGGTGAGGGAGTCACACATTTTGCCCAAGGCGCCTTGTACTAATAGATTTATGTGCTTCTACAATATCAAGAATTTGTTCTTCTCGATCTGGAGCATGTGCTGGTCGACCAACATAATGCATGTGGTGTGGAGTTCCTGTGCGTCCATGCGCTGGTGAATTGCTTTAAATCCCCGTCTTCTTGGACGGCGTCGTTGTGGAAACCTCTCTCGGTATTATTTTTCAGCCGCGGCTGCGTTACCATTACAGAAACCGTACACAAAATGTATTGCTCGGTGTTGCTTGCCAGTAAACATTGTTGTTGTCTGTGCACGGATTCCAACTTCGCAACTGATCGCTTCAAATATGTCGTGCAGGAGCGCACGAGCTTAAACAAAAGAAGCACATTACCAGTAACACTGAATGCTGTACTTAGGTATAGAACTGTATACAAATGGCAGCTAAAGAGGCTAAAGCAATGGCTGGCAACGTGTGACGCTCCGTATGGCGTAAAAACACAACTTCTCCCGAACTCTCCTTTTTTCGTGTACGGTGACGAAACCGTAAAAGTGGTATTCACACTTTGTTGTAAATAAGGTCCTCTGTCATGTCCTTAAAGACTGACCTTACCTTTTGATACTCCCTGTAATAGCGAACAAGAGCGGTCGTGTCTCACTTCATTGTGGTGACGATACTATTGTGTCCAACAATCGCAGTCCAGTTCAACGTAATAGATTTTATTACTTCAAAGGTCTTCAGTCCACTGAAATAACTGAAAAACATTTAGTATGCTGTGACTTTCAGTAGCAGTCTGCAGTATGCCACTGTGTCAACTGTTTTCTATAAATCTATAGATATGGAATCTGTGTCATTTCCTTCACCCATGCCAGCCGGAGTGGCCGAGCGGTTCTAGGAGCTACAGTCTGGAACCGTGCGACCGATACGGTCGAAAGTACGAATCCTGCCTCGGGCATGGATGTGTGTGATGTCCTTAGGTCAGTTAGGTTTAAGTAGTTCTCAGTTCTAGGGGACTGAAGACCTCTGAAGTTAAGTCCCATAGTGCTCAGAGCCATTTGAACCAGTTTTTTGAACCTTCACCCATGGTTGGCCGGATATCATGCGAGAGAAGGGCAAGCTGAACTTCGTTCGAGTGATGCTTTCTGGATTACTTATAATTACTTGCAGTTGTAATTAATTTGGAAATCGATGTCAAAGGTAGGAGAAACAGAACTGGACTGGAATAAGTTAAAGGAAAGTTTAATGAAGACGGCCGAGGAAACGCCTGGGACACAAGAACGACGAAAGCCAAATCGGTTGAAATTACTGAATGACGAACTCAAGAAAGCTGTAATGGAAAGAAAGGAAGTATACGGGGCGAAAGTAGTAGTACAGTGTAAAGAGCAAAGAGCGGTAGTTCGCAAACATGGTAAGCAAGCAACTAAAACTTAGAAAAGGTTTACAAAAATGGATTTCTAAAAGTTCCAAGAAGATGGTTCTGGGAAGCGACAAATTTGTTAACACTATTTTATTCGTGTACGACCAGTTCCTCCTAACAGACAGTAAATATATGTTTAATTTGTAAAAAATTGTACAAATTTATCGAATGGTTATACCAGTAAATAAAACGGAGGTAATGACAATGGAGGAGACACATGTAAGCAGAGCAAAAATATTTATAAACAATAAGATAATAAAACTGATAATTTCGTTACATATGGCAGGAGAGAGATGACAATATACGAAATTAATTAAGATGTATCATATCTGAATCTAAGTGGAAACAGATGTGACAGAGACTGTATTAATTTCTAGTAATAAAGGGTACAGCAATCAGTTGTAAATAATGTTTATTGTAGATCTAATTTCGGTCAATGGGTGGGCATCTTCAGTGTAGTAAATGTAAGTTAAAACATTATAACTACTTATGCATAAACATAGTCCCAACTTAACTTATTATGTCAAAAAATAACGCTATAAATTGTTGGATAAGGTGGTATCTCGACAGAACTATGACAAAAGAGATAAAACTAGGAACACACATCGTTGTAGCCAAACCTGATATTATGGATTAGTGAAAACTGGGTTTTGAGAAAACGAAACGAACAACGAACTAGTGCAGAGGCGACGGGGTTTTGAGGTCACTTCTTGACTGATATTAAGAGACAGAGGGCAACATAAGACAACAAAACGTGAAAACAACTGTAACAGAAGAGAATAGGCACAGCCAAAGGAAAAGGTGGCGTAACGACTACAAAAAGGGTATCACCTGAGCACCTAGCATGGCAATCATTACATTTTAACGAAAGGTGAGATATAGGATGGTCAATGAAGAGATGGAGACAACAGGTTTATTAAATTTCATTTGTTTCAGAAACGGGCAACACCCACTCCCTGAAATTAAAGAAGAAGAATATCTCATCACGAGTCACTACATATACAATATGTGATCAGAAGTACCCGTACACCTGGCTGAAAATGACTTACAAGTTCGTGGAGCCCTCCATCGGTAATGCTGGAATTAAGTTTGCTGTTGGCCCACCCTTAGCCTTGACGACAGCTTCCACTCTTGCAGGCATCGGAACGCCACATTGCGTACCGTGATTCGTCACTCCACACAACGTTTTTCCACTATTCAATCGACCCATGTTTACGCTCCATACAACAAGCGAGGCGTCGTTTGGCATTTACCGGCGTGATGTGTGGCTTATGAGCAGCCGCTCGAACATGAAATCCAAGTTTTCTCACGTCCCGTCTAACTTTCATAGTACTTGCAGTGAATCCTGACGCAGTTTGGAATTACTGTGTGATGGTCTGGACAGATGTCTGTCTATTACACATTACGACCCTTTTCAAGTGTCTGTGGTCTCTGTTAGTCAGCAGACGAGGTCGGCTCGTAAACTTTTGTGCTGTACGTGTCCCTTCACGTTTCCATTTCACTATTATATCGGAAATAGTGGACCAAGGGATGTTAAGGAATCTGGAAATCTCACGTACAGATGTATGCCACAAGCGACACCCAATCAACTAACCACGTTCGAAGTCCGTGAATTCCGCGGAGTGCCCCAGTCTGCTCTCTCACGATGTCTAATGACTACTGAGGTCACTGATGTGGAGTACCTTGCAGTGGGTGGCAACACAATCCACCTAACATGAAAATCGTTCGATTTTGGGGGTGTCCGGATAGTTTTGATGATATAGTGTGTTGCACTCACTACATGCACTATATACACTACCTTCTGGCTGACTTCAGCGCCATGATGATAACCGTACCTACCTGAAATTAAGAAAATTATTCACTCTCTCAAAAATAACAGCTCATCAGGGTTTGATGATGTTCCCAATAATGTACTAAAGGTTAATTCCCATATAATATAAGCCCAGTCTCATGTGAAGTATGTAATGCATTACTAACCTTATGCATTTTTCCAGAGAGACTGATATGTGCCATTGTTAAAATCCCTTTAAAGAAACGTGATAAGAGACCTGTTTCAAAGCTGACATCATTTTTGAGGACTTTTCAGAAGATAGTGTAGTCTAGAACAGTATCTCACCTTAAGAAGAATAATATCTTCAGTGAATCACAGGTTTGGTATCAGAAGGGTTTGTCTAATGAGAATACAGTTTAAATGTTCAATCCCAAGATTCTACAAACTTTAAATAACAAAATAGGGCCTGTTGGTATCTTGTGCTAGCTATCTAGTGCATTTTTCTGTATGAATCACAGTATTTTACTAGGTAAATTGAAATTTTGTGGGACTGGTGGCATATATAACAAATTGACGATGTCATATGTTTCCAAAAGACTGCAGAAAGTTGTACTTAGTAATTCAATCAACTTTGTTGGGTGACATAATTATGACTGGGGATAAATCACGTATGGAGTTCCCCAAGGCTGAGGTCCACTACTGTTTCCCATACATGTAACTGATGTTCCATTTAACACATAACAGCAGAAGTAGTTCTTTTTGTAGATGACACTAGTACTGTAATCAATCCAAACATACATATAGAAACAGAAGAAATGGCAAACAAAGTTCTTAAAAGTAACATTGACTGGGCTAGGAATGGTCAATCAATTTTAAAAAGACACAACATACTCAGTTCTGCACAGCCATGGGTACTACACCAAAGATACGTGTAGCACATGGCGAGGAAAGAATAAATTGGTGAGAAACTAAAAACCCTTACGTCTCCAAGCTGATGAGATTTTAATTTGGAAATGGCACATTTATCAGCTCCTAAAACAACGTAGATCAACCACATTTGCACTTGGAACCATAGCAATGCTTGGGGAGATACAAATCAATAACCTGCCACATTTCACTTATTTTCAGTCGGTAGTGTGATATGGAATAATGTTCTGTGATAGCTCATCTTTAAGAATGAAAGTATTCATTGCATAAAAACTAGCTCATTAATAATACATGGTGCTCACCCATTATCATCTTATTGACATGTGTTTAAGGAGTTGGGGAACATGACTACTGCTTCATAGCATATTTATTCCCTCATGAAGTTTGTAAATAATCCACTGCATTTTACATGATATACATATTTACAATATCAGAAGGAAAAATGACATTCATTACTCCACATTAAAGTTGTCTTTAGCGCAACTCCTTCTGGTCTGTAGAAGAATTTATGTTACTGTTATGTATAAAAAAAGGTTGGGTAGGACTTATTAACTTACAGTTGTATATTTTATAGCTTTCTAAAAAAGATATAAATGTTTAGAATTTAACCATGTGTTCAGATTAATTTACTATGTGAATGTAAAATGACTCATTGCATACGATTACGATCTATCGAGCAAAATGATGCATGGAACATGAAACTTACTGAGCTCAGTCATCTTACCTCTATAATGAACGAGGTAACAAGTTCAAGATGATGAGAGAAGTTCAACATTTTCCATTACAGATCTTCTGCATATAAATTTACGGTAATATGTTTAACACTCTGAAGATGTATTGAGAAATAACAGAGATTTTATTTCTTAGCACCTGTTACCCACATCTGCACTCACATATCAGTAGCCTTGCCTAGATAAGAAAGCTAATTTGCGTGGAATAACGTCAGCTGCCCTCATGTTTTGAACTGTTTGGGTAAGGACCCCAGTGCCCTTGCCCGTCCAACTGCCCCAAAGTACAGTGACGCATAAGGTTCAGCGTTGCTCCCAAGCAGTGTGCGCAGAGGAGCATGGGCGGAAGTGTGCATCCTTGCATTGTTCTATTGTATATAATATATACGTTGTACAACATGTACATTATGCAACAAATTTAATAAATTTTTGCCATAGTTTATGTTCACTGATGTAATTAATTCTCATTTTTTTGTTTCTAATGTAGCCTATGTTCTTCCTTAGGGTACAAGCTATCTCCATAACAAATTTCATTGAAATCGGTTCAGTGGTTTAGTCCTGTTTTTTAAAAAAAGTGTTATTAATTCACAACTGTTCGAAGCACACACCAATTTGGGTGAACTTGTCTCTCCTTTAATTTTAGATTTGCTACTCTCAAGAGTAAATGAGATTGTCTATTATGTAGTTAGTAAAGTAAGAGCTAAACATGTCAAAAAAATAGCTAAGCTAATGGGACAAGGGAAAGGACAAATGTTAAATGGCGAACATAAATATAACTTCTATCCTAGAGTTAAAAACTTAACGGATATAGTATTTAATCAGGAAGAAAAGGAACTTTTGAATAAAGGTTTAAAGTACAACATACATAAACAATTAGATAGGAGGGCAATTAAGAATACACTAGTGCAGGTAAAATTTGGGATGGATAGTTGTAAAATAAATAAGGTAGAACAGAATAAAATGGCTGTAGCGGTAGAAAAGCTATTAAAGAACGAGGTAGAAAAAGAAAATAACCAAAATAGGAGGGACCATTTGACAGTGAAAAGTGTGAATAATAAATTACAAGAAAGTAATGCAATTGTCACAAAGGCAGACAAAGGGAATTCTGTTATTATTGTTACAAAAGAAATGTATGTAGAAAAAACTTTACAATTTTTTCAAGAAAACGGTATTACATCAATTGCGAGAGACCCAACGAATGAGATCCAAAGAAAGTTAAATGAAAAACTTAAATCACTTTCAAATATAATAACCCCTCGTGAGATACAGTATCTCAAGATAATGAATCCAAAAATTCCTAAGTTACGATCACAATTCAAGGTTCATAAGCAATCTAATCCCGTTAGACCGATAGTTGATGGGAGAGGGGGTCCGTTGGTGAATGTTGCGAAAAAATGTCTAACTATTTTGAATAAGCATTATAAATTTGTGCAACAGTTCTCGGTTAAAAATAGTACCCAATTAGTAGAGAAAATAAAAGATATACCTATTACAGACACTATGACGTTTCTTTCGCTAGACATTGTCAATTTATTTACGAATATCCCGATTGATGAAACAATACAAATTATTGACGCTAATTTCAAAAACCACAGTAATATGTCCAGCGTGGAAATAAACGAGTTCATAGAATTATTATCATTCTGCTTAAAATATAACTACTTCACATTTAACGATAAAGTTTATGTCCAAAAAGACGGACTCAGCATGGGAAACTCTGTATCAGGAATTATGGCAGATATCTTTATTAACTATCTTGAATTGAAATTACTAAAAGATTTTCCAACACTAGCTAAAAAGATCGTATACTACTATAGATATGTAGACGACACGCTATTGCTTATTAATGGTAGTCAATCTGATATTGACGAAGTCGTCAGTACATTTAATAGCTTACACAACAAAATTGCTTTCACAGTTGAAAAAGAACAGAATGGAGTCATTAATTTTTTAGACCTAACCATTGGAAGGGAAAATGGAAAACATACATTTGACATTTACAGAAAATCAACATTCACAGATATCATCTTAGATTATCGTTCACAACACCCAGACCAACACAAAAAAAGCGTTCTTCCACTTTGCATTTCATCGTATGTTCCGATTACCATTATCTAAGGAAAACCATGAGAAAGAGTTAAACATAGTTAAACAAATTGCAAGAAATAATAATTACCCGATGAAATATGTCATGAACATTTATGAGATGACATCCAAAAAATATAGTAAAGACAATTTAAGGCGGAATGAGACAAGCGAAACTAAAAATCAAAAATTTATCACATTGCCTTTCTATGGTCCCATTAGCAATAAAATTGCCACTGTATTCAAGAAGAGAAATATTAATGTAGGTTTTTCGACGGCGAACAGACTGGGCGTGATTTTAAGGAATAACATTCATGAACGCAAAGTCTTACATGAATCAGGTGTTTACAAACTTGTGTGTGTCACGTGTAATGCAAGTTACATAGGGCAAACAGGACGAAAATTAGAAACAAGGTTCCGTGAGCACGTTGCACTTGAGAGGAAAGATATTGCTGAAAAATCGAATTTCGCAGCCCATCTGGTAGCAACTGGTCATACAACTCCAGATTTGACATCGCAATTGAAATTGTTGCACAAGGGTAAAAAAGGTCGCCTTCTCGACCTTATGGAAGAGATGGAGATCTTTTTTCATAATAAAGCTCCAGATATCACGCTGCTCAACGAGCAAACGATATCGAGAAGCACACATTTTTGGGAATGCTTCTCCGATTTACTATGAAATAAATTCAACTTGTGGTCATTCATCACAATTTGCAATTCATAGTCAGCTGCTTGTTACCCCTTATATACAACGCCTCAGTCATAGTCGCTACGAGAACACGTATAATGGCCGCTATTTCAACTATCTTAACACATTGACACACATGTTTTCAGTTTGTTTTAATAACATTACTAATTTCGGTTTTTTAAATGATGCTTCTTTCTTTTTTGCTCTGTAATTTACAGAACTTATGGACGCCTACTGAACATAATTTTACGACAGTCGACATCTCGTAGGCGTTGACACAAAGTAATACAAACCGGTTATCACTTTACGTAATTATTTTTAATGTATGTTAACAATTCTTTTGCTATTTGAATAAGTGCTGGATATCGTGCATAGTCTATGTTTAATTTCTCTAAAGTACAATGTACATTTTGGTATAAGTGACACTATTACTTGTCCTTCCTCATGATGGTTTCTCGATGATTGATGTATACTACTTGTTCGCACCTTACATTTGCACAGCATTTTAATTATTAAGTAACGGCAGTTTCGTACTGTGATTATTATTTTTTATATATTTGACTCCTTGGTATTAACGTTATTATTTTTTATATTTTGACTCCTTGGTATTAACGTTTGTTACATAAATTACGAACGTTGTACTTTTGACTTCCCACGCCAGATGGTGGGTGTTACGTTTTTTAAGAAAGACCTGTGTTACGCCTCTTTTTATGTTGTTCATTTATTATTCTGTGGCATTATCTTTTGCTTTGTACATGTTCTGCACTCTAACAACTTATCATCGATCTATTTTATGTTTTATAGTTTATAAAAAACAATATGCCAATGTATTTTAGATGTTCTCCTGCGTCTGCTATGTGTTGTACGCACATTTTAAATTTGAATTACTACACCATTCACAAAAGTACAAGATTTATTTAGTGTTAATAATTCGTAAAACCAATAACACTATGTCTTCACGTGACATATGTCACATAGAGGGCGTGTCAAGCCCCGTCACACCGAGGTCTGCTGAACAAGTGCAGGTAAACAGCGACCTCAGTCTATGTGATAGCCGTAAGCTTAGTAACAACAGTGCATCCCAATTTGTTATACAATATAGGTTTGCTTTAACAAGTGTTATGTTCATATGCAGATGTAATTGTGATTTTCTATGTTGTACTCTCTGATCGTAATGTGAAAAAATTTTAACTTCGAGCACTGAAGATGGTCACTCAGTGACAGAAAATCGATTTTGCAATAGAAAAATATACGACCAATGCTGTCTCTTTTTTCAAAAATTCAATATTTCTTCTGTTACCCAAGGGTTTCTATCAGCCCTCGTCTTTTTACCTATTTGATCCTCCGCTGCCTTCACTATTTCATCCCTCAAAGCTACCCATTCGTCTTCTACTGTATTTCTTTCCCCCATTCCTGTCAATTGTTCCCTTATGCTCTCCCTGAAACTCTGTACAACCTCTGGTTCTTTCAGTTTATCCAGGTCCCATCTCCTTAAATTTCCACCTTTTTGTAGTTTCTTTTGTTTTAATCTACATTTTATAACCAATAGATTGTGGTCAGAGTCCACAACTGCCCCTGAAAATGTCTTACAATTTAAAACCTGGTTCCTAAATCTCTGCCTTACCATTATATAATCTATCTGCTATTTTTTAATATCTCCAGGGTTCTTCCATGTATACAACTTTCTTTCATGATTCTTGAACAAATGTATATGGATTGCTATATTCTGAATTGAATTACTTAGCTCTATGGAAGCTTTAATTTTTAGAGATGGCGAAGTCAACTTCTGAAAGGGATACAACTTTTCCGTACATGTATGAGTTGAATTGTTTTATTTCTATAATATTTAGAAATATCAGATGAGAATATAGTAGAATATACACTGAAGCCCCAAAGAAACTGGTATAGGCATTCGTATTCAAATACAGAGGTATTTAAACAGGCAGAATACTGCGCTGCGGTTGGCAACGCTTGTATAAGACGAGTGTCTGGCGCAGTTGTTTGATCGGTTACTGCTGCTACAATGGCAGGTTATCAAGATTTGAGTGAGTTTGAACGTGGTGTTATAGTCGGCGCACGAACGTTGGGACACAGCATCTCCGAGGTAGTGGTGAAGTGGGGGTTTTCCCGAATGACGATTTCACTAGTGTACCGTGAATATCAGGAATCTGGAAAGCATCAAATCTCCAACATCGCTGCGGTCGGAAAAAGATCCTGCGAGGACTGTATCAACGACATACTGAAGTAAATCGTTCAACGTGACAGAAGCGCAAACCTTCCGCAAATTGCTGCAGATTCTAATCCTGGGCTATCAACAAGTGTCAGAGTGCGAACAGTTCAACGAAGCATCATCGATATGGGCTTTCGGATCCGAAGGCCCACTCGTGTACTTTTGATGACTGCTTTACGCCTCGGCTGGGCCGTCAACACTGACATTGGACTGTTGATGACTGGAAACATGTTTCTTGCTTCAAATCCTATCGAGCGGATGGACGTGTACGTGTACGGAGACAACCTCATGATCCATGGACCCTGAATGTCAGCAGGGGATTGGTCAAGCTGATGGAGGCTCTGTAATGGTGTTGGGCGTGTGCAGTTGGAGTGATATGGGAAGGCTGATTCGTCTAGATGCGACTCTGAGAGGTGACATGTAACCATCCTGTCTGATCACCTGCATACTTTCATGTCCATTGTGCATTCCGACGGACTTAGGCAAATCCAACACGACAGTGCGACACCCTACACGTCCAAAATTGCTACAGAGTTTCTCCGGGAACACTCTTCTGAGTTTAAATACTTCCGCCAGCCACCAGACTTCCCAGAAATGAACATTATTCAGCATTTATGGGATGCATTGCAACGTAGTGTTCAGAAAAGACCTCCACCCCGTCATACTCTTACGGATTTTGTGTACAGCCCTGCAGGATTGATGGTATCAATTCCTCCAGCATTACTTCATACTTTAGTTGAGTAGATGCCAAGTCGTGTTGCGGCATTTCTGAGTGTTCGCCGGGGCCATACACGATATTCGGCAGGTGTACCATTTTTTTTTAGTGTAGATTAACCGAATACTGAACAAGCAAAACATTGCTTAATCGAAAGTGGTTCTGTTGGAATGTCCAAAACAGCACACTCGTCCTACAGAAATACTACCAACGTTGGACTGATTAAATAAAGTTTGGGATGTGAAGAAGTCGATCAGAAATATATTCAAGACTAGCACAAAAAATGTTCAGTCTTATGGGATTTAACTGATAAGGTCATCAGTCCCTAAGCTTACATACTACTTAACCGAAACTATCCTAAGGACAAACACACACACCCATGCCCGAGGGAGGACTCGAACCTCCGCTGGGACCAGCCGCACAGTCCGTGTCTGCAACGTCTTAGATCGCTCGGCTAATCCCGCGCGGCAAGACTAGCACGAATGTGATTTAGATAACACTGGCTAGCAAGCTCTGACGATCGATGAAATTATTGCTAGAGTCATCGACGACATAGACTCTTGCGAGGATAAAGAAATGCTTAGTGACAAAAACTGTGCTGCAAAAGCATCATTCAATGAGGTAGCTTTCCACTGCCTTGAGACGGCTATAAAGTGGTTGGAACAAAAAGACGAATGTGATGCTGTCCAGCTGCCTTGTCGTTAAAACGTCTAGAAGATTTACCCGAAAAAGTCTCATATCTGAAGGAAAAAGTACATTCCTGACCTATAGGTCTACTCTGATCTGCAACTCTGAACTTTTCAAACCAAGGTACGTAGTCAGTGATACGAATCAGATATGTACAACTTTTAGTTTAATACGATGTTCCCTTGCTTCATGTTCGTATGAACAATGGTGCAATACGTATTCGTAAATCACGGGTTACCTCAAAAATCATTTATGTGAACACCTCCCAGGGCGGAGCTACTCTATTGTATGTAGTTTATACTTTTTTTATGAACAAGCTGTTGAAGTTAGAGTAAATGGAGAATAGGATCGTACATAAATATGTATGGGGTATTATTGCGTTAACTATTTATTAAGAGGAATTGGTGGAATTTAGCTTTCAAAGTGCCCGAACTACAGAGTGATGATGTGTGTGTGTGTCTGTTGCAAATACTTCTCATCTTAAAACCACATTTCACTTCGACTTCTTCCGACTGGTGAAGCAAGGCTCTTTGTACCAAATATCCATTCGCAGCATTAGTTTCACTCTTGATGAATCCCGAAATATTTATTCCAGGAATACTTCCATCTCAACAGTAGGAGCCAAATGCCCGCCTCTTCAAAACATCACCATCTTTAAATTTCGTTTCTTTTCTGTTTCAGGTACGACCACTCTCCTTTTACTCAAACGACACTGCCGTGGCTTTGTGCCATGTTGCGTGGAAGGGAAAAGGTGAGTTGAAAAGTTTCAGTTCCTACGCTTATACCTCTTACTAATCGCACGTAGGTTTCCGTAAGACAAGATCATCAGGACTGTGGAGAACCGGTGTACTGACAATAAGTGGCACGCAAGCTTACAACAGCCAAGCAAATCTGTCATTGCAAGCATAGTTTTGGCACCGGTCATGCAATGGAAATAACGACACGGAGATTCTGGCATGCACTTCCAGCTATTGGGATAGTATTATTAAGGAATCAGTTGAAATTAAATTCATATCTGTGTTACTACACTTTAATGTAAATGACATTTCTGAACTGATGTCTTCTACACTCTTCTGAAAATTTTCACTTACTGACTTGTTACTTCACAATAAACATATTAGTGACTGAGAGGAGCTTGTAACTGATGGATAACTATGCAGCTACAATAGATCCGAATATCTACTAAAGAAACGGTAATCATTATGAATTAAAGTGCAACTAGAAACTGAAATTAACATTATTTAATTAACAGTTGTCGCTGATACACACCCCAACTGACCGAGCGAGGTGGCGCAGTGGTTCGACACTGGACTCGCATTCGGGAGGACGACGGTTCAATCCTGCGTCCGGCCATCCTGATTTAGGTTTTCCGTGATTTCCCTAAATCGCTCCAGGCAAATGCCGGGATGGTTCCTTTCAAAGGGCACGGCTGACTTCCTTCCCCGTTCTTCCCTAATCCGATGAGACCGATGACCTCGCTGTCTGGTCTCCTTCCCCAAAACAACCAACCAACACACCCCAACTTGATATCATGTAAAGCTTAAATAGTTGCTATGTACTTACATATTATTTACATGTCTGCTTTAATGAGAGTGGGAGATGGGAAAGAAACATAACCACAGGCTATAGCCTATTGTAATTATGTAATACGTAACTGTAATTCCCCAAGTTCAGTATTTTGCTGCATAGTTGTTGATAATTGCATATTATTTATTTCTATTCTCTTCTTTACAATAGAAACTCGTCTCCTCAACTGGTTTCCACGATAATGGAATCCGAATGATAATACGCTTTTCTTGGTCCCCAAAACAAAGTTTTGTTTATCACCTCATTACGTCTTACGGATAATCCCTTTATCAGATTCATAAAATCAACGCAGCCTCTCAACTCGTTCTCCACTCCGTAAGGGTATCTCACTGAGAGACTTCTTGTCGAAAGTGAGAAAATATGATGTAATCTGATTGTTCACAGAGGCAGATAAATCTTATTTTGGCCATATGTTGCATTATGTTCACGGAAAAGTGTCCTGCCGAGAGGCATGTTTTATTTATGCCTATATTGTCAATTCCATATGTACAAAATGTGTTTACCGCAAATATCTACTGCTTCGTTGTAGAATCGTATTTCTTGAAAGACAGTATTACTTTCAAAACAGAAGTCACTGATACATTAGTAACTACTTTTAAATTCCTTCCGAATACTGAGGATTGAGCGTAGAATAATTTCATAACATGGTGGTTATTGTATTATTACCTGCTTTTAGACATTCTCATCAGATTACTGAGAAAGGAAATAAACTTTTTGTTGCCTTCTGTAATAGAGAGTTACTGTGCCTATGTAACAGAAACAGTGAAGCATAATTTCTGGGTCTAACATTAAAACATAAATTCGTCTTCACCTCGCCCAAGAGGATAAACATCACGCGGCAAGTTACCAGAAGTTTTGTCAGTCATCGGCTGATTCGTATCTTACGCTACAAATTTATCTAGTCTCAGTCTGAAGAGAAATATGGTTACAAAAACAGTACTAATTCATCACACGAAAGTTACATATATTATTTTTCCAAAGCTATATAATATTGATACATTGTGCAGCAAAAAATGGTTCAAATGGCTCTGAGCACTATGGGACTTAACATCTACGGTCATCAGTCCCCTAGAACTTAGAACTACTTAAACCTAACTAACCTAAGGACATCACACACATCCATGCCCGATGCAGGATTCGAACCTGCGACCGTAGCAGCCGCGCGGCTCCGGACTGAGCGCCTAGAACATCTAGACCACCGTGGCTGGCATTGTGCAGCATACTAGTACTCAATGACCTGCTTCTCAAGGGCTGTTACTTCAGATGTTGTTGAAACTAAATGAAAAGCTTTCCTAAAATATACGAATTTAAGTCGAAATGGCAAGTTGTATCAACTGCTACGATACGTAATTTAGTTCACTGACCCTTGATGGTCGGTTATGCTCTGTTTAGTTGTAAATACTGTCCTTTCGTTCGCTTGAATGAAATGTAACGTTGAACCTGTTCAGTTGTTTACAGCTAGAGTGAACGTTTATTACGGTTAGGATACGAGCCAGAAAGCTCTACAGAATTTTTTACGACTTCTCCGTAAGTTTCGTTGTGAAGTAGAGTAATTACAGTAGCTTCTGCATTTGTGGATCGTCTTTATCCGCAGACATCCCGTTAATACCTTTGTGAGGTTTCGCCTCTAATGTTGACTTCCGGCTCGTCACTTCTTTCATTTTAGCTATCTGTGTTTCTGTTTCGTGTATTAATCCACGACTTTTAAGGAACTAGTGAATGGTCCTTCAGTTTTTCCTTTTCTGTCATTTTAATTTATGAAAAGTGTTATCTACCCAACAGTACGTTTTGGCTTCTTTCATACTCTTGTTTTTTCAGTTGTTACACTTAAAGAATTTTATTGTAGCTTCTCATATCCGCTTGAAGATATTTACGAATGGTTTTGATGAATTCAGTACATTTGTTTTCGGCTCTCACCTTATCTTCAAGAGCTGGCTTATTCCATCTGAGTTTTCTTTTCATATTTTCTCGTACAAGCATCTTGTTTTGCTGTTTCCATAAATACTGTTTTTACACAAATTGTTGCTAAGTGGACCCTCGTGTAACCCTTACACCCGCATATTCTTAAAAAAAACTCCCGTACGCTACAAAAGAAAAAAGGACGTAACACAGCGTAGCCAGATTTAGCTATGTGATCTTCGGAGAACTGGATCACGAAATGAGATGCAAAACGCTACAGAAGGGATCGGCCACTTGGGCAGCAAAGTAACTGACGTTGGCGAAGTAAAGAGGGTGTAAAGTATAAACTATATAATTTTTTTACCTCCTATGCTAGTGATGATTGGTCATAAGCAATGTACAAGAATGCGTTTAATCATGTACACAGTTCCGCCAGGACGAATCTGTTATGCAAAAATTCCTTGAATTAAAGTAAGTACACAGTAATGACTTACGGATGAAGCCCATACCCATACCACTATCTCTCCACTGTTATTCATTGTCACTGTAATCCCGTGTATTTCGTGAGACTAGAACTCTTGAAACCAAAGATAATGAGGGGATACTGGCTCAGCCAGAGCCAGAGGAGAGGTTCTGTGAAGTTAGAAACGAAAAAAATGGTGCTGTGAGTACTGGTCGTGAGTTGTGCATGGAGAGCTCAGGCAGGAAGATACCGGGTTCTAGTCCTGGTCAGAAATAATTTTGATCATCCAGAAAAATTGTTAACAGCGTACACTCTCTTGCATTCTCAAAACATGTAATTATTTTTAATACAGGTGGAAATATTACCACTGACTATAAATTTCATGTATATCTTATTACCTGACAAGCTCAAATTCAGAGATAAACGATCTGCTGTGTTACAAATGTGGATTTAGAAAAACCCTTAAAAGTCTAGATCGCAAATACAATTTTACTGATAACTAATTTCCGTTTATCTACAGGCCAGCTTCAGATCATAACACAGTACAGTTTTTAGTGTACAGTGTTTGGCTGTTGTACGCTAATCAGAGTACTGTGACATGATCAGAATCTGGCTTGTAGATAAGAAGAAGCTAGTAATAGCACAGCAATAGACTCAGAAGTAGGCCACTGTGAGAATCACTGTTGGGGAAAGAGCACGGCTCTATCATAGTTTAGTAGGTTTGACGTCATATGGAGACACTTGAAAAACTGCCACATTGTACATGACCTTTAAATTTAATACTTCTGCGTTACTGACTGTAATCGCAATAAATTTTCCAGACGGTATCCACATATGTTGCTAAAGCCACACACATAGCTGAGGAATATGACGTCATGAACACTGAAATGCCTGAAAAATTGCAACATTGCACATGACGTTTAAATTTATTACCTTTGTGCTACTAACTATGTTCGCAACACATTTTGTAGATAGTTTCCAAATATTCCGCTAAATGTCCCTACAAAATTATATCACTGAGTGAGACATGGATCAGGAGATACGAAGTCATGGACACTGAGATACGTAAGGAAATGCCGGACCTTGCATGAAGTTTAATTACCTCTTTGCTACTAACTCTATTCGTACCACATTTCGCAGACAGTATCCACACATGCCGCTGAACATGCCTACACAAATAAATCATTGTACGACGTATATTTTAAGAGACATGGTCTCATAAACACTTAGATGTGTGAAAAAATGTACCGCCATGCATTAAATTTTAATACATTTATTATTTTCTACTAAGACTCTCCTACAGTGGAGTCAGCTTACGGAATTTCTGACATCTGCAGCGCTTTTGACAGTTTTCCACTGCGAGAGCAGGTGAAAACAACAGCCATCTATAGAGTTATAAAAAGGCGTGGCCATAGAGACTTTACAAATTCGCATTGTAGACACGCGAAGAAGCTGTACTTATTATTGATGTATATTCATGCATTATGCATTTCTTCGTACGATTGTTTCATAAGATGTTTTCAGGGATATATGAAAATGTAATTTTTTCCATATTCCGCTAAAAACGAAGTTCATTACTTCAGTTTCTAATACAAAGTTGGCAAAATAAATACTTAGACAATGCAGGGTTTGTCAGCTAGTTACACAATAAAATTATATTTGCGATCCTGACTATTAAGGGTTTTTCTGTCCACAGTTATAATCCTCACGTACGTATTTTCATCATAAATTCCAGCACGTGGATTCTGGGTCTGAACTGCAGTTTCAGGTACTAGCATAGTGCTTCAATGCCGTTAATCAGCTAAAAGGGCATTGATAGAGTCACTCGTAACAAAACAGCAATTTGCGCGTCAGGTCTGTTCTCCACTTCTCTCCTCTCTCTCTCTGTCACGTAATCAAATAATGGAAGAGTAAAGGACGGAAAAGGGGCAGCTGATGGTGATTTATAGACTGAATTGCGGTCCGGTCCATCTGCAGCATTACAAAGTTAATTAAGCGGAAGTGGTCAGTGTCCGTGTAATGTTTAAACACGTCACGCCACAGAGAGCGCGTGAAAAAACGATCGTCAGGCATAATGCCATGGGGCCATAGGGGGAAATGGTTACGCGATCGAGGTGGTGGTGGTGGTGTTGGTGGGGGGGGGGGTGAGAAGGGGAAGCTGTGGGGGTGGGGGTTTGCGGAAGAGCTGGTAGGGGTGGTGGCGGAGAAAGAGCACACAAGTCGTGTTTGCAGACCTCGTCACCACCGACGCGGCCAGAGTCAATGGCCGAAACCAGGTCGGCATTTATTTATCGGCCTCCGCTGAGGGCTGCTACAGTATGCGGCTTGCGGGCGTAGCCGTGCGGCGGCAAACAGCATGCGCGCCTCTACACGGAAATTAAACACTGAGTGGTTGTGGGATGGGGGATAGAAAGGGGGGTTGGGGGGGAATGGGGGTAGCCACGGGAGTGGTGGGAGGAAATTCATAGCGCCGAAGGAAAACTGCGGAATACCGTCTGTAGCGTGAACTCCGCTCCAATCTATTATTAAAGGATCACTGCTAGACATTTTTTCATACGAATGCATCGTTGCGATATGAACTAAAAAATTTCTCGGGTTCCAGTCACGTCAGTTGGCTCGATTCCTAAGAGCTTGGGCCAAGAGCTACTTGACCCTTGCCAGTAATTACCTTTTCTGTAGTTGTTCTCATATCCTGTGCGTCACCGTTTTGGTTAGGGGACTGGCCACCCTCCGTAATAATAATCCAAGACTGAGTAGAGTTTTCATCGAGACAATTTGAAAGATGTAATGTGAGATCCGCAATGAACCACTGACTGTAAAAACTCTAATCCGTCCCGGATTATGTCCCAGACACTGTTTAAATTTTGAATAACAATCGTCAGCACGCTTTTGATCGTGATAAATTATGTCATACAACCACTTATGCTTGTCTGTTCAACATAGTGTCATTTTGTTTAACTACATCCATTGTCCTCGTTGTATCTTTGTTGATGTTCACGATATATTATCTGTTCAAGACGCCGTCCTTTTAACTGCTTCCCCAAGTCCTTCGCCGTCTCCGTCAAAATAACAATGTGATCATCGAACTTCAAAGTTTTCATTTCTTCATTCTGCGCTTTAACTCCATCTCCAAATTTGTTCGTCGTTTCCTTCGCTGCTTGCGCAATGTATAGATGGAATAACATTGGAGAGAGCCTTCAAGCCCTGTGACGAAGATTTTAGTCTTCTATACCTCGTTTATGTTAATTTGACAGTAGTCTATATTTCCTTCAATTTTCTTTGGGTCTGATGTAAAGCGTTGCGTATGTATTTACGGATTTTTGGTAATAAAAATGTAAATATGTGAATGAATGTTTTCTAATGTATGAAACTTTATTTGTAAATGTGTTCCTCTTTTAGTGCTTTTGTGTAAGGTGTGTAGGTCAAATACGAGTACTGTTTTCGTTAGGTTAAAATTAACGTGTGTAGTCTGTAATCGAGGGAGGGACAGGGAATGTGACACTGAGTTGATCGTGAACAGATGTTGATGGTTGTATGTTAACGGAGGAACGGTTCATCTAGTAGAGAAGGAAGAAATACTAGGAAGCAATTTCGAGACAGTGGCATGCCGAGAAGACTGTGGAAGGAAGTAGTGTAATAAGAAGTTAAAACGAAACTGTTTTAAGAAATTGCCGACGTAATGAAAAGTGTTGTAGTGGATGGTGATGGCGTCGTGATATTAGGGTGGTTGGCGGTTGGGTTGTTTGCGGGAAGAGACCAAACGGCGAGTTCATCGGTCTCATCGGATTAGGGAAGGATGGGGAAGGAAGTCGGCCGTGCCCTTTCAAAGGAACCATCCCGGGATTCGCCTGGAGCGATTTAGGGACGTGATAGTACAGGATAACGAACAGTAAGTAGATACATCACGTATGTAGTACTTGTTTGAAACAAGTAGTACTTGTTTAAAACAAGTACTACATACGTGATGTCTCTACTTACTGTTCCTTATCCTGTACTATCACGACGCCATTACCATCCACTACAACACTGTTCATTACTGTGGAGGCGCATTAAGAAAGAAGAAAGGCGGATCGACAGATTGGAGAATAAGCTGAGATAATTTGGTGAAGAAGATTTCAAAGCAAGAAGACAAGCGCGGAAGAGGAAAACAAGAGATGGATAATTGTTTAATGACAGTAACTACGTCAAGTTGAAGTAGATTATTAACTCCTCGAAAACATAGTGGCTGTGTGGGTAGAAGGAGTGAAGAAAGAGTAATGGCTGGTTAGGTTATGAGTCAATCCATTCGTCATTGAAGACAAATGTTTACGTCGACTGTAGCAAATGAAAGAATCATTCGTTTGAATCAGTGAATCTTGCAGTTACTTTCATAGGTTATAGAAAATTTTGCACTTTTTAATTATTTCTGAGAGCGTTGTATGCTTTCAGTTAGTGGAATGTGAAGTTTCAATAAATTCCTGATACAGATAATAGTCCGGGGATTCACTGTAGACGTTAACGTCTGTGATATTATAAAGCACCTCAGTGAAACCAATCATGTATCCTCTTATGTTTGTTCTGAAATGTTTAATGTGCATCTGACTACTGTTAGCAGTTTTAATTTTGAGAGGATTTAGTGAGCTTGAAGTGGACCATTTCGCAGCCATCTCTCTCAGCGACAGAAGAGCGCTCCATAAACTGCAATAGCAAGTTATCTTCAGTCGGAAGTGGGAGACTGAAACATACATCTGTGACAGAAGCTGGAACAATTATAAAAGCACGTTTACGATGTTCCGCGAGGCTCGATCATCACTAAATTAGTTTAGAAAAGGGAATTAACTGAACTTAGCCGGCCATTGTGACCGAGCGGTTCTAGGCGCTACAGTCTGGAACCGCGCGACCGCTACGGTCGCAGGTTCGACTCCTGCCTCGGGCATGGATGTGTGTAATGTCCTTTGGTTAGTTAGGTTTAAGTAGTTCTAAGTTCTAGCGGACTGATGACCTCAGATGTTAACTCCCATAGTGCTCAGAGCCATTTGAACAATTTTTTAACTGAACTTAAAAAGGTTCATGTATAGTAGGTAACTGAATAATAAACTGAACATGTGATGCAAGACCTGAGGTCTCAGTAGTCGGTCCAACCTTAGTAAAACACAGTGACGCCACAATTTGTCTTGCAGTCTTTTACCATACAATTTCCGTTCACGAGTATCTATATTCAGTTACGTTGATCTTCACTGCGAGAGATTTTGAAGATAGTTTTGACATTTTCCATCATGATTTGTCTTATAGGCCAAGCTGTAAAGCTAATGTTTGTTTGACGTCACATTCACTTGAACTGTGTGCAGAGTGGACGACATAAAAACTAATCTGAGCAAAATAGAAATTTTTACCTGACGTTAATGTATTTAATTCTGCTACTGATTAGTAAGTGACATATATTCACGTACATTAAATATAATAGTATATTATTATTATTATTATTAACGTTAGTCATTTGTTGTCTGATCTGTGTGGGGGTAAGTGTGTTCAGACTTTTCTACTTAGAGAGTGTAAAGCAGTGCACTATCACAGAAGTTTGTTCTTCAGTGTATGATATCACTGATTTGATGAACATGAGAAATGTAGATAAGTTTACGCTCCCTGTATTTAATCCCTGTTACATTAAGGAATTCAATTTGTTTTTCCTGTCGATAGGGTCTGAAGCTTTCGCTAAACTTAGGAAAACCATAAACGTCGGTTACGAATGCTATAAATGTAGCTTTTCTTCCCTATGTTTCTTCCACATTTCATCGTTACCTTCTTTCGTTAGTGTTGACTTGATACTCATAATGCCCCGTCTTTTTTTAAAAAGAGGAGGTCTGTTATTCTCGTATAAGGTTTGCCTTTCTCCTTGATTTGTCCTCCAGTTATATTGTGCTTAGCCATTTTGCACCTTTTGTCAGTCTCCCTTTTTCGAATTTTGTACTCACGTTTGTCTGCGTCAGTCATTTGCTGAATTTTTATATTTTCTCCTTTCGCCAATTAAATTTAATTACTCATTGTTATCAAATGGTGTCTGCTAGCCTTTTATTTTCTACCTTCTCTATTTCGTGTTTCAAAGCTACTTATTCAACTTTTGTTGGATTTATTTTCCCTGTTTCTGTCAGTCATAGCCTAATGCACACGTCTACATATTAATCCTTTATACCCTATAGAGATAGGCCTCGAAGGATAATTTGAACTAGCAAGTAAAACAATTATGTACATCCATCACTTTTTCATCGGTATTTGCTTGTAACATTATATTAATATCAATTTTTAAATACACTTCACAATGAATCTTTCAGCAAACATTTCGACATTGACGGCATATTTGTTTCGCATGTTGAACCGTATATCTCACTACATGTATATGAAAGTGCTGCATAAGTCATATGGAAAACGGCTAGAAGGCTCTTGTGGCTAATGAAGCCTATTATAATTCAATGTCTCATTCCGAAACGTACACTGGCGTAAAATTGTGGTTAGTGTCCGTAACAGAGGCTTTTACGTCCACTCTTGTTTCTTTCATAGTCTGATGAATGTCTTAAGAATCTCAAACGACGACCTGGAAACCATTTTAAGGCACGGATTTGTTGTAGAAGAATTAACTCACAACTGCGGTAATTCGTAATTTTGTCAATCGTTCCAGGCGGGAAATGGGCCACAATTGACATAACAGTAAATGGAATTGTATGTGCAAACTTTGCTTTTGGCAAAAATTGGCACTCGCAATGTACACGACAGTTAACAGTAACCGTTTCGAAAATTACGTACTTTATACACATAATTGGATCCGACACGCTGTGGCGACGCTTGTAACCGTCCATCAAAGCAAACCGTAGCAGTTTGTTTACACAGCCCGTGCCTACTTCATTACGAGGGGGCCTGTCGTGTATTATATGACAGCTGCTACTGCCGACGCAATGAGATTTTAAAGCGTATGACATACGCCCATACACCGCTCGACAACGTGCCAAATTGTGATACGAATTATACGAATGTACTGTTGTTGTAAAGAGCATTTTTTTATTTTTATTTTATATTTACATTTTAAATTTGATGAACTGCATGAGAAATAGGTTAATTTAGTGAAGCACAGATTTAGTGAGGTTGTCAACTAGATTACCGTAAATCGCAGTAAAGAGGGTTTTTGTAGTAGTCAGGTGGATATTTTATCAACGTCAGTGGTTTTCAAATGCTCTCTAACATCTTTTGACATAGCTCCCAGGGCGCTGAAAACCCCTGGGACCACTTTCACTGGATTACGCCAGATTCGCTTCAGTTAGATTTTCAAGTCCTCGTCTCTAGCAAGTACTTCAAGCTGTATCTTGTCGATACTGTTAGCAAGTTCCATGGAAATGTAAATGACCGCCAATTTTTCTCCACAATTCTGATGTCTGCTGTACTATGCCCAGCGACTGATCTCTCTGGAATTAGAGGTCTCACTGAAATTTGGCATCTTCGTTTTCGATAACTATATCTGCCATTTGATTATTATAATTATTATTATTATTATTGACAGAAAATACAATCAGTCTGAACAGTTGAGGAAAATGAAACTGTGTGCCACAACGTGTGTAAAACTAAGTATCCTATGAAACATCCTGAAACATCAACAAATAATAAAACTGGTGGTGGAGGGAAGGATTGGCGGCAAAAATTATAAATGGCAACCAATGCTTTACTACCGTAAGCAGGGTCAGGTGGATTAAATTTGCAGAAATGTGCAGAGATAAGACTTTCACATGATGGAGTGTTGTGAAGAGCTGCATGAGGACAGTCGACTGATTACATCAAAGGAACGGTCTATGAACTCATGACAACAAAACAAAAAACAGTAAGAGAAAAAAATCAGAATCAACGTTAACGAGGTAGTAATGTGGTGCAAAGATAACAACTAAGTGCAAAACTGCTTCATCATGCGATATATCCAGTTAAAATCGCTTAAGATTTTGTGTGTACTTGCGGGTATTGCCTGCTTTCAACGTCTTCAAGTACGCCTTCAGTGATCTCATGTTCTTGCATATATTTAACTAGGAGCAAATAGGATAAAAAAGATTGTTCAAGGATATGTTGACCTCTCCACTGAATGTGTCAGTGTGCGACATTTACTGTTTGGCGATCGGACAGTACCGCACTTACACAGGAAGCAAGTGCTGAATAATACTGGCAGCTAAATTTTATTCCTTAAGTCTCACTCCTCATAGTTTTGATGTAAAGAGACCTATTCACTAGAGGAGGCTTTGACTTTCCTACGTGAAAACGTGTATTCGAAAAAAAGGCGTTCATGCATTACAGTAAGCTGATAATTCTCATGTTCTCAAAGCATAGTTAACTACATACTTGCTACTGACAAAAATACAAGGGGCGATCAACAAATAGTGCAACGCATTTTTTCCCGACCAATTACGGTTAAAAATGCGGAATTTGTTGTGGGTTGTAGTGGAATGTTGTCGCTTCATTCTCAGTCTATAGTGTCACGAAGTCCTGTATGTGCTGCTCTATATGCAGTCTTCAAAATAGTGTCCGTAGCAGAGATGCGTTCCAAGCAGAGAGCTGCCGTTGTGATTCTTTTTGTGTAAAACCAGAGCATCGCAAGTGTTCATAGGCTCTTGCAGAATGTATAGTGAGACCTGGAAATGAACAAAACCACAATGAGTCGTTGAGCGAGGCAACGTCGCGCAAAACAATCCCACCTCCCGCTTGCCGACCTGTTGCACACAGCTGTGACTCCTGCAATGCTGCGACTTGCGGAGACTGGCAGTCGAGGTGATCGACGGATCCCATTCAGACGCCTCGCAGCAAAACTGGACGTCTCTGTTGGTAGTGCTCATATACTGATCCACGATTTGGAGTTCTCAAAGGTGTGTGCTCTCTGGATTCCTCGCCGCCTAACAGAGCTGACCGTAAAGGGCTACGTACGACCATCTGTGCGAAGTTTCTCGCGCATTACGAGGCTGATCTGATGATATCTCATCGAACATCTGTTTATCACTTCGAACCGGAAAGGAAACAGTAACCCATCGAATTGCGTCACTCCTCCTCTCCTTCGAAGACAGTCTTCTGGATGTCTGAAAGTGTTACTCTCTTTGATGTCCTCCCTCAGGATGCGACGAATAACGTTGTAGGGTATTGTGCTACCCTCAGGAAATTGGAAAAAAAAGACTTCAAAGTGTTCATCGTCACAAAAATTCAAACGAACCTCTTCTCCATACAACTTGAAGTCTGAAACAAGTCTGCGCACCAAAGAGAAGCTCAGCAAACTTCATTGTTCTTCATTTTCCCTTCAATCCTAACCTCGCACCTTCCCGCTTCCATGTGTATGGTTCAGTGAAGAATGCGCAGTACGGGAAGAAGTACTTGGATGATGGGGAGGCTATTGATGCAGCAAAATGGTGGTTCCTGATTGAACCAGCAGAGTGGAACCATGTGGACATACAGGTCCTCACAGCAAGTTGGCTTAAGGCCATCCCGTTGAGATTATGTTCAAAAATAGGGTTTTGTAGTCGAAAAAGTGTGCATTAATATGGCGTATTTGAATCCTGAGAAAACAAAGGCGAAAAGAAAAGGAACCACAACCTGCTTTCAGAAAAAGAGTGTTGCAGTATATATTTAACGTCTTTCATTGTTCAGCTCGATGATTACTGAATCTAGCAACAGTCATATTCTTATTCCTTTGTACAGGATGAAATAAAACTCTGTCTACAAAACTTCGGACATTTCTCGAGGATAAATTCCGGAGTTTTTTGTTATAATGGAGCCACGGTTTCCGCTACCTCGCTACATAATGTTAATGTAACTATGATTTATTTGGCTTGCGGCACAATTTTTTTTAATGAAAATACTTTCGCAGAGTAAAAAGAAAGCCTGTAATATGTGGTGTCTAAAGCGTATAGTACAGAGAAATTCCACAACCCTCTGACAAAAGACATTGAGTTTTATCGCAGTTTGTGTAGCTTTCTCTGTCAGTGTTCAACATGTATAGACTGTTAACTTGCAGATATTGTTAAAAATGTCAACCACCACTACTATGACAAGTTGTACAGCGACTCTCTTCGACTTCCAAGCTCTAGTTATCTCAGGAGTATGGCTTACTACTTCTGGGCTCTGATCGCGGTCCTTGCCTGCAGCATTGGAAATTGTAATCGCATTATGCTCGCGTGCTTACTGAATACGTCTCGTTTCAAGGTAATCATGTTCAGAACGTGTTGCGAATAAGAAGGCTACTGACTTGCATGCCAATGTCCCGAAAAACTGTAACCGACAAATTGCGGCCAGGCGATTCTTCCGAGTGGGGTTCAGGACCTTGTGTCTCTCAGTTTTATCACTAGGGATACCACACGCTAGTGTTGCCATACTGTCAACCCGACTAGAAAGGCAGCGCTGTCCTTCCAGGTGAAAAGCGTGTGTGGTGGGTAAGGGTTTTACGATAATCATTTAGAAAAGGCCGAACCTCTACTGGGAACCGAATTTGAAAGTAAAGGCTAAAATCTCTCTTATCGGCATATCGATATCTAGGGATACTAATTTTGCTTCTAGAAATCTGAAAACTATATGGACCACATTTAACTCCGGCAATTCTCTATCTTGGGAAGACTCTGGTCGTGTCAGAATAGCAGAGTAAATTATTTAGAAAGGTGAAAATTGCCTATCAAAAGTATGAGCTGATTGAATGTGCATGCTATACTGCTATCATTAGCGTATCTGATTTGTCCTCTCTCTTATAGTTTGCATCTCTATTTTGATACTGATTTATTCAAATGCTTCATGTCTCTTTCTTTGTCAGGCTGAACGAAATGGTCATTGGTACATCTCACATTGGTGCTCCTGTGTGCTGGAGAAGTCTCTTATTTAAAAAACCCTCCCACGAAACGTACATTTTTATCATCTGTTCTGTCAACGCTCAATACGATAATCTACATATGTAGTACTGTTAACTTACAGGTGTTTTTCAAACTCGCAATCACCATCACTATGGTAGGTTTTAAAGTGACTTACCATTGACTTCCATGCCCAAGTAATCCAAGAAGTATGGCATAATATTTTCGGGCTACGATATTTCTCTAGGGAACGTCCTCCCGGCTGGGCTGGAAATCCATACCAATCTGTCAGGGTGCTGTTCGAAGACCTGTGCGACGCTGGAGTTCAGGACAGCTTCCACCCTGGACCGGATTGGTAGTAGACCCTCGGTCTACCCATCAGCGCTGGCTGTTGTGCTGACGTCAGTACTGGATGCTGAACTCCATCAGTCGTGATCGTCTCGTATGGCATCAAGTGTAACTCGACACCAGAACAATCTCACACGCGATATGTTACTATGCCTTAACCAGAGAATCGAGTTCGAACGACATGAACGCTATCGATCCTACTAATCGAGTGACAGTAGCTAGTGGGCCTCGTGTATTATTTACATCACCGAGGAGAGGTTCTGCTTTACGGAGTCATTCGTCATGGAGGAATTTATTTTGCTGTTCCAGAGTCGTGAGCGATCTTCGGTCCCACTGCATTTGCTTAACTAATTTGTTACTGGATTTCTACTGGTTAGTCAAATTCCTGCTAGTCGTTGTTGTGTCCTACCTCGTGTCTCTTGTTTAACGTTACGGAGGTAACGAACGTGGCTCTGTCTACACTGTATTTCTGCTGTGTTGCTCGCAATATCTCTTAAGGCTGGTGAGGTGGTTATTCTCCCTGATCCTGTAAGAGAGTTGCAGAGTTTATGCTTCTTAGCTGGCGACACTTCACATGGTCGAGTAACGGGGCTGTTTTGAACTGAGAAAAATTGTTCCTCCCACATTCGCTTACTAATCTTGCCGCGTAACAATGCTAGTAACTACGTCCATATTAGTATGGACCAGGATCTCATAAAGAAGCTCTTCGGATTCCTCTAGAAGAAGTAATCCGTTGGTGTCATGCTGATATTTGTCACTCCACTGCTGGACTTCCAAGCCTCATGTTTCATTCATGACATAAATGCAATACATCACAAGCTGAATTCCAACCATGTTACTTAATAAATATTTGACGCTTGTTGTAAGTAACCTCAGTGATTCACAGGATTAAATCATTTACTTTTATTTTAATTCCTCCTCTTTTCTGGTGGCAAAAATGCCCAAGCACTCTTTAGCTGGGGCGCCTGAGTGTTGCGTTCTGGTGGTTTCTCTCGTAATGCGCTGGAGTCCAAGCCTGTATCAAAAGAAGTCTTAAATGTGCCATAAGAACACATGCACTTCCACACATTTTGGCTTTTACATGCTGTGCATCTAGTCAAAACACATTTGAAAAAACCTTTGTTTTGAGACGACAGGTTGCCTTCCTGGAATTCTGTGGATGGGCGAGTCAGTCGCAGATATAGAGCTCAGTTTTTTATGAGAAGTGATTTAGGTATTTCGTGTACAGGAATTCTTCCTTACCTTTCAGAATGTGATGGACCGACATTCTGCCGCCACTTAACGTGAGGTGAACACTCTACTGTCTAAACAGTTGTAGGAAGGCCCATATTCGCTTAAGGGGAGGTTTACTATCTGTGTCCCGAAAAAAGCATGTTCTTTGAGAAATTTTTTCTCGAGATGTGTCATAGATATCAGTGTCGAATTTGGTCATAATATTTATTCATATTTCCTCTACACACTGGAACTTTTTCGATCGGAAATGTCGAAGAGCAAAGGCGGAAGTGCCGTCGGAATGAAACAAAATTTCGATGTAAACCTCCACGCGCGTCTGAAATCAAAATTGAGTTGACGGTAGTGAGGTATATAATATTCATTAGGAGTTGTACCTCGCTTAAGTTATTTGGACCATAGGAAGCAAAACGGCAGCCATTTGAAAAAAATATGGTTTTTTCATCGTTTTTTCGACTTAGTCGGCCAAGTAAAAATATTTATCGTTGATGGATCGGAATAAAAGTGGTACAACTCCCAGACAATTTAGTTAGCTTCGTCGGAAACAAAGAATCATGCCAATCGGTTCAGTAGATTTGAAGTTACCATACCGCGCGATAAAAAAAAGTCATTTCGAGAAAAACGCGTTTGAAGTTTTGACTACATCTAAATGCAATATTATGCAAGTTCATTCAATCTGCTACTCCGGGCCCATAAACTAGTCCTTTCTCTTCCTCACAGAGTGCGTTCTGTTCGATCTGGGCCATCCTGCGCTGCTCCAGAGCCGCTCGTACGGCCGGTGACAAGCGGTTTTCGGCCGCTGGAATCCGATGGTCGTCCGAATGCTTGACGAACTGCGTCGAACAGAGGCCCAGGGTGACGTCCATCGTTGTCACGGTCTTCACAATTTCTGAGTACCCTTCTTTGAAGCTGCTCACTGCCAGGAAAGTAGCAATCTCCACAGTCTTCGCAGCAGAATGCAAATACTTGGGGGCTGGCTTCCAAACACACGTGTTCAAACTTTCATTTTAATTTTGTTTGTTTCCTCCCAAGCACCGGTACAATAACTCGTCCTCCGAAAGAAAAAAACTGGTGTGTCAAAAAGACCTATTTCAGTCAGGTACATTTTTTTGTTCAACCGTGAATAACAACCATTTTCGTTCCGAATTCGGAAAAACCGTTTCAGGGTTGGATTCTAAACACTTTTATGGATCCAAAAATGCAATTTTAAAAATCGATTTTTTTAACCAAAAGATAGTAAACCTCCCCTTAATCTTGTAAGAGTAGCACAGAAGGGGACGTCAAGGCGCCAATTCCCAATAATTTCAGATGTGGACACCAGCAGATTGACTGAAGTGCGAGTGTAACACATAATTGTTTAAGAACTGCATACGTAGGAGTTAGATGACTGATTAACACGATAAACTTTCTCCTCGTGGGAAGTTAGTTATTATGTTAACAACAATACCATTGTCCCGTTTTCTGCAGTGCGTTTTTCACTGATGCATGTGTATTGCGTCAACCGCTCGAGAGAGTAGAGAGAAAGTTTCGGTAAGAAACACTTGTTTTGGGGATTCAACAGAGAGATCTTCGCTTGAGGATCTTGAGGGAGGCACTTGGTCCTCAGAGGCTGAGAATATACAAGGTGTAACTGAAGTAGCTCTAGATGTTTCTCTTGGTGACTTAGGATGGTATATTAGGCTATACAACATTACATCAGTTTTTTAGGCATTTGGAAATTAATATTTACAGCTATCACAAGTTGTATGTTTTTAGGTTGGTTAATAAGTCCAGATATGTGTGGCAAGGGCAAACCATTAATGTCTACTTTCTCGTCGGCAGCAGGTCAGAGTTAGAAGTGTGGACGCATTGACTCAAGATACTGACCTTATAGAGTCCATACTGACCTTATAATGTAGAACATTTAGTGTTGGAATTACGACCATGTGGGAAATATTTAGCAAAAGTTTGTAACGTGTTTGTGAGAAGACTGTTCGTCACAGAGAAGAAACAACTAACACATTGATGTCTGTACATACTACGATACCAGACATAAAAATACTTGTATTCTACCTGTTACACCCTGTATACTTTGGAGCAGATGAAGAGAATAAATGTTGCTGTATTCCGCAGGTGCTTTGTTGCAGACTACAGCAGATCGCGGCGCTTGTAACTGTTTCACTACTGCAGAATATGGTGAGGAATTGGATGATGATGATGATGATGATGTTTGGTTTGTGGGGCGCTAAACTGCACCGTCATCAGCACCAGTGCAAAGACCTAATATTTACACAGTCCAGTTTTAACACAGTCCAGTGTCGGCATGATGAAATGATAAGGACAACAAAAACACTCAGTCCCCAGGCAGAGAAAATCCCCGACCTGACTGGGAATCGAATCCTGAACCCCATGATCCAGAGGCAGCAACGCTAGTGACTAGACCATGAGCTGCAGACTGAGGAATTGGAGCCTAGGCGAGCGGGGTATGAGACTACCGTGCGTTTGCAGGAGTGTTTTGGGGACAAATAAGTTCAGGGTAAGTTACATTGTTCTCGAGTGCCTGGGGACTCAGTCATGACACTAGCAGTGATGTTATTTGCATTTAGTAGTTTTTGACACTTATGGGGCAATCAGGCAGTCACTGTGTGTCCATCGCAGGTTTGCCCTTCCATAAGATGCAAGTTTTGCCCCACTCACGCAAACTATCCCATCTTGGCCAAGTCATTGAAGTGTTAGACTGGAAGTATTTCATGATGTTAATTGCCAGTTTTCTTGTTCTCTCCATTTTTCAAGATCCCGCTGTGCAGAACAGGTGATTAGGATTGTGGAAAGGGCCAAATAAGGTTATGGTCAGTTTCACTTCAAAATTGTAATTTATTCTAATTTAATAACACCTTTAAAACAAAACGGCACATAGCTGAACCTTTACAACTACGAGTTTCAAAATGCAATTCTTTCACTACTGAAGGTCTCCAAACAAGATCGTAGGAGGCAATAAGATAAAATTCAGTTAAAATTGCAAATTAAACTCATGACAAAAGTGGATAGAACAAACATATACAAGGTGCAATACAAGTGGCTGAAGTCCACAATTAAATTTCAAAATTTTAAAAATATATTACTATAATCTTTTAAGGCAGAAGGCCGCAATGTTTTCACTTAAGGGGAAATTTTGAGACTAAGGCTTTAAGCGGCTGAAGGCCCACAGTTAATTTTCTAAAAATTCAAAAATACCTTAAACTTTAAGTTTTCAATGGGGGAATGCACACTAAATAAAAAAGAAACCCAACGATAATAATTAAATTTAAGAATAAAGTTTTAAGCGGCTGAAGGTCCACAATTGATTTACGTAAATTTATTTACATAAAATACAATATTTTTCTTTCTTTTAAAGCATTGGGTATAATAGATTACAAAAAGACTATTAAACACCCATGAAAAGGACAATATAGACAACGGAACTCAGACGCGTGCAGGGGGGCGGGGGTGAGCCTGGCCTCGAAACATTTAAGTTCACTTAAGTGAGACAGGTGGTGGGCCCAACTACACTTGATCCATCGGTAACCCAACCAAGAGACAATCACGGTCCGACCGACCAAACGACTTGCTAGCTACCGATTGGTACATAAAAACACAAAGACCAAAGTCTTATCGACGTGATGATCCACAATGAATTATGTATTACGCTGTCAGAATTACACACCATGTTGGACAGCGACAACAGGTGAGGAAAGGACGCTTCCTGAAATTTCGTAAGTGGCCAGGGCAGGTAACCGGAACACTAACGGTCACAAGGTAGAAAATTCCGCTGCTACACTTGAATTTGAAATAAGGTAATATACTGTAGTTAACTTAACCAAAGAGGAACACTGCGTGAATTTACGTCAGTGGTCAGGGCAGGTAACTAGAACACTAACAGCCACAAGGCAGAAAATTCCGCTGGTGCACTTGTAGTGAACCAATATAGTTAATTCCACCGTATTGTGACTCGATTTCACTACTACAAACACACGGTGCTGCTCATAGAAAAGCTCCCCAACAGCGAACTACCGAAAGGAACGACACAACATGAACAAACGTGGCTTGGGTACTTGACACACCATTCAACTCTGACGTCCTGGGTCGGTGAGCCACGATGCTCGTAGCGATCGGACAGCTCCAGACACGCTCCGACACTGCGCAGGGACCACGAGCGGCCACAGCCGACTGCACCGCACGGAGATATCGTCCCTTGTCCTGTCCGCAGACCCCTAGCTGGAAACTACGAGGTGCATTCAAGTTCTAAGGCCTCCGATTTTTTTTCTAATTAACTACTCACCCGAAATCGATGAAACTGGTGTTACTTCTCGACGTAATCGCCCTGCAGACGTACACATTTTTCACAACGCTGACGCCATTATTCCATGGCAGCGGCGAAGGCTTCTTTAGGAGTCTGGTTTCACCACTGGAGAATCGCTGAGGCAATAGCAGCACGGCTGGTGAATGTGCGGCCACGGAGGGTGTCTTTCATTGTTGGAAAAAGCCAAAAGTCACTAGGAGCCAGGTCAGGTGAGTAGGGAGCATGAGGAATCACTTCAAAGTTGTTATCACGAAGAAACTGTTGCGTAACGTTAGCTCGATGTGCGGGTGCGTTGTCTTGGTGAAACAGCACACGCGCAGCCCTTCCCGGACGTTTTTGTTGCAGTTCAGGAAGGAATTTGTTGTTCAAAACATTTTCGTAGGATGCACCTGTTACCGTAGTGCCCTTTGGAACGCAATGGGTAAGGATTACGCCCTCGCTGTCCCAGAACATGGACACCATCATTTTTTCAGCACTGGCGGTTACCCGAAATTTTTTTGGTGGCGGTGAATCTGTGTGCTTCCATTGAGCTAACTGGCGCTTTGTTTCTGGATTGAAAAATGGCATCCACGTCTCATCCATAGTCACAACCGACGAAAAGAAAGTCCCATTCATGCTGTCGTTGCGCGTCAACATTGCTTGGCAACAAGACACACAGGCAGCCGTGTGGTCGTCCGTCAGCATTCGTGGCACCCACCTGGATGACACTTTTCGCATTTTCAGGTCGTCATGCAGGATTGTGTGCACAGAACCCACAGAAATACCAACTCTGGAGGCGATCTGTTCAACAGTCATTCGGCGATCCCCCAAAACAATTCTCTCCATTTTCTCGATCCTGTCGTCAGACCGGCTTGTGCGAGCCAGAGGTTGTTTCGGTTTGTTGTCACACGATGTTCTGCCTTCATTAAACTATCGCACCCACGAACGCACTTTCGACACATCCATAACTCCATCACCATATGTCTCCTTCAACTGTCGATGAATTTCAATTGGTTTCACACCACGCAAATTCAGAAAACGAATGATTGCACGCTGTTCAAGTAAGGAAAACGTCATTTTAAGTATTGAAAACAGTTCTCATTCTCGCCGCTGGCGGTAAAATTCCATCTGCCGTACAGTGCTGCCATCTCTGGGACGTATTGACAATGAACGCGGCCTCATTTTAAAACAATGCGCATGTTTCTATCTCTTTCCAGTCAGGAGAAAAAAAATCGGAGGCCTTAGAACTTGAATGCACCTCTTATATTCACAAGACCAAAGATGGTGCACGGTGCAATATCGATACACATCGCTGCTGCCACACGTAGAAGGAGGAAGAACCTTGGCATAACCGCAACAACGGTGGGAAATCAAACACAGATAGACAGGCAAGTACAAGGAAACACATAGTTTGGAGTGAGCACACGTCAGTATTCTTGCTAACATATGTACTAACACAGACCAATATAAAAAGATGGGACTTTCATTTAATAGATAATCCCCTTTTTTATTTTCTTTTGTGAGGAGCAACAACCATGTCTCAGGTTTTTCTGGGACCATCCATGTCGTTTTTATCTGTTGTGCTACAGTTCTACTAAGTGCACGTATTCATGGGGAGCGATCTGACTATCGGTCGGTCTAACCGATGCAAAGCATTCTGATATCCACAGCAGGATGACAAAATCTCAATTCATCCCTCAAAATGTATGGTGACCGAGATGCCTAAGGAAAAAGACCATCGCAACCTATCGTGATCTATGACTACAAATGGAGTGACCACAGTTGGAGAAAACGAGACGGGAAACGTGAAGCGGGAACTCATACGAATGAACACCTGTAGAAACGCACATGTTCTTATGTTCTTTCTGTAGATCCCGCCGATTAAAATTCCATCCAGGGAAATGCTACGCTGGCTCACCTCATCAGAGTCTCTGAAAACAGATTTTACCTTGAAGCAGCCTTTCGTAATCTTTTCGATAAGTGGTACACTTTTTTAATGCTCAATTTTGTTGTTCAATAGATGGTTAGTTTCTTTGGTATGTTTCCAACGCAACATTCTCTAAACCGATTTCTTTGCAGCGAAATGCCTGTGAATCATTGCGTGATCGATATATCGCGCCACGGACTGTACTAAAACATATTTGCCTTAGGACGGCGTGGTTCGCGCGTGGATCAGAAGCACGAGGGCAGTCTCAGTGAGAGCGGAACGGTGAAACAGTACGCTCGGGGTGGGGCGACCGAGTTGGAACCTGGCGGCGATGCGAGAAGTGTGGCGGCAGTTGATGACTGGTACAAGTTCAGTAGTTAACAGTCACCGGGTCTGAGCGTAGCAATGATACCAGGAAGAGACGACACTAGGCGGGCTCCTGGATTGCGAACCATTATTATCCCGGTTGCGGTCGACTGCAAACCTTTGTACGTCTGGGGTACGTACCGAGAGAAGGAGCGTGTTGTGTGCTACAGCGACCATCCGGACCTTTTGGCGGACGGCAGAGCAGCACTGTGGTGAGTCGTGCGGTAGCGTTCTCGCTTCCCACGCCCGGGTTCCCGGGTTCGATTCCCGGCGGGGTCAGGGATTTTCTCTGCCTCGTGATGGCTGGGTGTTGTGTGATGTCCTTAGGTTAGTTAGGTTTAAGTAGTTCTAAGTTCTAGGGGACTGATGACCATAGATGTTAAGTCTCATAGTGCTCTGAGCCAGCACTGTGGTGAAGTTGTGTGTCGGCTCCACGCTGTCCTTCCTGGATCATTGTACTGATTTGTTCTGGTGAGCTTCCGATTTGGTTTATCGGATGCGAGTGAGCAGAACATCGGCAGTAATCACAGCTATAATTGCCACTTCGTGTACCAGTACAGTGACTGTTTAGTACAGTAATTTTCTGGTTGTCTGTTGGAAATTCTCATCCCGTTCCATATCAGACTTCTGGTTATTGATACTACTTCTGTCTCTAGGCAGGAAAGTTGTGTGTGCACCCCTATGAAACTGCTGAATTTGTCTCTTTACTTAATGCTCCAATCTCAGTGTTATTGATCAAGCTCCGTACCAGCTCTCTAGTTGGCTGCTGTAACTCGTCGGATTTGCGGCGGAGCTAATGTACATATTAGGTCGGTTCATTTCATGTGCCCCGTCCTGCACGTACTATTACTGGAGCGCAAAATTTCATCTATTGCCTTACTTAGTGTTTAGACTACCAAGTTTGACTGTGTTCCTCTTTTCTTAAATTGTTCGTAAGGTTTGGGTCTCTTAACCTTATTATTGTCTCCTTCATTGAGGGCTTTATTTTGCGTTTGTTACTACTATCTTATACATGGCTGCAATGTTATTCGAAAAGTTCTCTCTGTTTCGTTAGCCAACCGAACGCGTTTGCTTCGGGTTTCGCACTAAGCTCCGCCAAGTATTTGCTTATTCACCCCTCGCCCACGTGGTGCGAGTGTGGTAGAATGTATGATTGGCAGTCGACTTCCTGTTCGGTAACTGTACTTGAAACTGTTTTCAGATTTTGGCCACCTTATAAATTTCATCGATTTGATTCTGTTAACTCACTGAAAAATTGTTTACTTGTTTTTCTTCTTGCTGTACGTTTGACTGTCGTGCGGCGGCGTTCGGTCTAAAGCAGAGGCCTGGCCCAGTTCCTACACTAAATTCCGTAGTTCTCTGTTAATCTGTCTACTATTTGCGTCTCCTTTGGTGAGACTTTGGTGAAATTAGCCTGATTGATAGAGCAGGCGCAGCGTCTGAAAAGGGACAAGTCTGCTTTCGGCCAAACGGCCAACCGTGTGCAGGTGGTTCTGCCCCACTTAATCTTTCCGAGCCCACTGCGCCTTGCCAAGACAGGGTTGTAGAGCCCGTTGCTGTATTTATTTGTGTCTCAATTATTGCACTCCTAGTAGTGAACACCTCTGGAGGTGTTTTTCCAACAGATGTTTAATGAAAGTAACTTAGTCTTTTTTTCTTTCTATAATTGTTTTGCACCCTCTCAACCTGGTACCAACACTCCCTGCTACCGTCAGACAATCAAATTGTTAGGCGCTCCAAAGCCAGGCGCCTTGTGGGGTCCCTTAGGAACATGGCTGCTAAGGAGGGGAAGCAAGCCAGTATACACTCCGTGGCAAACCGGGGGGAGTCATTCCAGACGGGGAAAGAACGCTTCCGGATGCCATGAAGAGTACGGGGTGCAGCCACGTGCAGGGGTGGCTCATGTCAGTACGGATGACGCGTGTCGCTTTGGATCGGAGGAGATTCTTTCTGCTTTCGAGCGGCTAGCTGAAATGGTAAAGAGTGCAAGTCTTGCTTCCGACATTACGGTGGAGCTCACCATCTGCATCATTGTCGATAAAACCGACTGCGGTCTGTTGGTGCAGAGCCGAGTGGAGGGTCTGAATCAGAGGCTGAGATGGTTCTGTGACCCTCTAGGCTGCAGATTCCTTGACTTGCGCCATCGGGTTGTTGGTTTCCGGGTTCCGCTTACCTAATAAGTCAAGAGTCTACTACACACAGGAAGCGGCCACGCATGTAGCTGGGGCTGTGTGGAAGGGACTGGGCTGTTTCTTAGGATAAAGGGTCTCAGGAAACCACAGAAAGGGCGTCCGTCTAAAAGGGGGCAGGTAAAACACACTAAGGTAGTTTTAGAAACGATCGGTATTGTAGTTGTAAATTTTCGTACCTGTGTTGGGAAGAACCAGAGCTCTAAACCTTAATAGAAAGCATTGAAGCCACAATAGTTACAGGTACAGAAAGCTGGCTTAAGCCGAAAATAGTTTCAGCCGAATCTTTTTCAAACAGTCTAACAGTATTCAGAAAGGATAGATGAAATACAGTTGGTGGTGGAGTATTTATCACTGTCAGAAATAGTTTACCATGTAGTGAAATGGAAGTAGATAGTTTCTTCGAAATACTCGTAGTATGCATAGAGGTTATACTCGACGATCGGACGAAACTATTAAATGGATCGTTTTACCGACCCCCCGATTCAGAAGATACAGGGGGATGAACCGTTGAAAGAAAACGTGAGTCTCATTTGAAATAGGTACCCCACTCAATTATAGTCGGTGGTGACTTCAATGTACCCTCGATATGCTGGAAAAAAATATACGTTTAAAGCCAGCGGAAGGCATAAAATGTCATCCGAAATTGTATTGAATGCTTTCTCAGGAAATTATTTTGAACAATTAGTTCATGAGCCCACTCGAAGCGTAAATGGTTGCAAAAGCATGCTTGACTCCTTAGCAACAAATAATCATGGACAAATAGGGAGTATCGTGACGAATGCAGGGATTAGCGATCACAAGGCAGTTGCTGCTAGGCTGAACACAATAACATCCACAACCATCAAAAGGAAGCGCAAAGAATTTCTACATAAAAAAGCTGATAAAAATGTTCGTAACTCCTCTTTAAGAGACAGTCCTCGCTCTTTCCGATCTGATCATGTAACCGTAGGAAAGATGCGGAATGATTTCAGAGAGATAGTATCAGCGGCAATTGAGAGATATTTACCATATAAATTAATAAGTGATGGTACTGATCCCCCATGGTACACAAAACGGATCATATCGCTGTTGCAGAAGCTGCTGTGGCCGCCCACTTCATACATCGTAGCGCATAATGTATCGGCATCCCACTTCATGTTCAACCAACACCGGATGCCTGCATCAAAGGGCGTATATTCAGCATGAAAACCTACGTTGTCTGTGTTGTCAACAAATGTATACCGGCGGCCACAACACACACAAAACAACGCAACACCAGGTCTCCACCAACGGCCGCCATAGACCGCTACCCGTTCGCGGAGCCTGCAGAACAGCTTCACCAGAGGTCGCAGTTAGCACAGGAACTACTTTGATACGCCAGGCATGTGATCGCAAAGAGTTCCGGCAGGTACATCCACCAAATGGGCTTTATAAGGCGACGCACTGCCGGAGAAAGTCGGTTCGACGCATCACTTGGAAGTGTACGGAACTGCCACCTGGGCTGCCATGGCCAGACGCCTCTCCTAGCTGGCTGATCTCTTGTAGACGGACTTGGATAGTAGACGATCCTCTTTACTTTGTAGAATTGTTTTTTCTTTTTTTCTCGCTCCCCGTGAAGTGCGGGTCTTTTTATTTGCTATTTTATTTGTACGTCGATCCGCAGTTGTGATCGAGTCTGTTGTTCTTTTGGGGATTGTATTATGGTTTTGTTTCGATGTGTACAATAAATTGTTTTCGGACTTCTGTTTTCCGCATTTCTATTCAGCTAGCGCAGATACTCGTACTTCAGGAGCAATGAAAAACGCACGCAAAATTGAAAAGAACTCAAAATCCCCAAGATTGGTGAATTATTGCAGAAGTTCGAAATGTAGCACGTAGGTCGATGCGAATTGCTTTTAATAATTCCCTTAAAGAAACTCTGTCTCGGAATCTGGCAGAAAACCCAAAGGGATTCTGGTCCTACATAAAGCACAGCAGTGGAAAGACGCAATCAATACCTTAACTTCACTATAACAACGGTGAAGTCACTGATGACAGTACCATGAAAGCAGAGTTATTATACACGGTATTCCGAAACTCCTTCACCAAAGTAGACGAAGTAAATATTCCTGAAATTCAATCAAGAACAATGGCCACGATACGAAACGTAGAAGCAGATATCCTCGGTGTAGTAAAGCAGCTTAAATCACTTGATAAAGGCAAGGCCTCCGTTCCAGGCTGTATACCAGTCAGGCTTCTTTCAGAGTATCCTGATAAAATAGATCCCCATTTAGCAATTGTATACAACCGCTTTCCGACAAAAAGATTCGTACCTAAGGACTGAAAATTGCTAGAGTCACACCAATACCCAAAAGGGAAGTAGGAGTTACAGGCTGAATTACAGGCCCATATCACTAACGTCGATTTGCAGTAGGGTTTTGGAGCATATACTGTGTCCGAACATTATGAAGTACCTCGATGAAAACGATTTATTGATACGTCATCAGCACGGATTTTAAAAATATCTTTCTTATGAAACATAACTAGCTTTTTTGGTTCAAAATGGTTCAAATGGCTCTGAGCACTATGGGACTCAACTGCTGTGGTCATCAGTCCCCTAGAACTTAGAACTACTTAAACCTAACTAGCCTAAGGACAGCACACAACACCCAGCCATCACGAGGCAGAGAAAATCCCTGACCCCGCCGGGAATCGAACCCGGGAACCCGGGCGTGGGAAGCGAGAACGCTACCGCACGACCACGAGATGCGGGCGAACTTAGAACTACTTAAACCTAACTAACCTAAGGACATCACACACATCCATGCCCGAGGCAGGATTCGAACCTGCGACCGTAGCGGTCGTGCGGTTCCAGACTGTAGCGCCTTTAACCGCTCGGCCACTCCGGCCGGCAACTAGCTTTTTTTACTCATGAAGTAACGAGTGCTATGGACAGGGGATGTGAAATTGTTTCCATATATTTAAATTTCGGGACGGCTTTTGGCACCGTTCCTCACAAGCGTCTTCTACCCAAACTGCTTGCCCATGGAATATCGCCTCATTTGTGCGACTGGATCCGTGATTTCCTGTCAGAAAGGTCTCAGTTCGTAGTACTAGACAGAAAGCTATCGAGTAAAACAGAAGTAATATCCGGCGTTCCCTAAGGAAGTGTTATAGGCCCTCTATTGTTCCTGATCTGTATTAACGACATAGGAGAATATCTGCGTAGCCGTCTTAGATTGTTTGCAGTTGATGGTGTCATTTACCGTCCTGTAAAGTGATCGGATGACCGAAGTGAATTGCAAGCTGATTTAGATATGTGTCTGGTGCGAAAAGTGTCAATTGACCCTGAATAAAGAAAAGTGTAAAGTTATTCACATGAGTACTAAAAGAAATCAACTAAATTTCGAGTACGCGATAAGTCACACAAATCTGAGAGCTGTTCAAATGGTTCAAATGGCTCTGAGCACTATGGGACTTAACTTCTGAGGTCATCAGTCCCATAGAACTTAGAACTACTTAAACCTAACTAACCTAAGGACATCAAACACATCCATGCCCTAGGCAGGATTCGAACCTGCGACCGTAGCGGTCGCGCTGTTCCAGGCTGTAGCGCCTAGAACCGCGCGGCCACTACGGCCGGCTCTGAGAGCTGTAAATTCAACTAAATACTTAGGTATTACAGTTACAAATAACCTAAATTGGATTGGTCACACTGATAGTGTTGTGGGTAGAGCAAACCAAAGACTGCGATTCAGTGGCAGAACATTTAGAAGGCGCAACAGGTCTGCTAAAGAGACTGCTTACTCCACGCTTGCCCGCCCTGTTCTAGAGTATTGCTGTGTGGTGTGGGATCCGCATCAGGTGGGACTGACGGACGACTTCGAAAAAGTACAGAGAAGGGCAGGTCGTTTTGTATTTTCGCGAAATAGGGGAGATGGTGCCACAGACGTGATACGCCACTTGGAGTGGCAATCATTAATACAAAGGCGTTCTTTATTGCGACGGGATCGTCTCATGAAATTTCAAAAATTTAACTGCTCGTTTTTCCCACGCTCCGTTCGAGAGTGGAATGGTAGAGATTCAGCTTGAAGGTTGTTCATTGGACGCTCTGTCAGGCACTTTATGTGAACAGCAGAGTAATCATGTAGATGTAGATGTAGAAATCCTGTGACGATGTTTAGTTTTCCGAGATAGGTTCCCATGAGAATGTTCGTCGGAATTAATCCTCGTTCACGTCCGGTAGTACGATCACACACAATGAAACAGATGCTCGCAGGTCGCTATTCTGAACTGTTTGGAGGCTAGTGAGAGTGTTAAATACTTACACTTCGCTTTGTACTGTTATAAATTCAAACTGTTAGCTCTACTAAAATATAAAGTTTACTTTTCTCAAGAATTTGTAAGTCAGTACTTGATGAATGATGTTACGTCTGTTTGTGAACTCAATACTTAAACTCGTGAAATTAAAAGTTTATTTATGTATGCTTTTGACAGTATAGCGCTGGTTAAATCAGGACTATTTTCTTTCGACGAGGAAACCATCATTATTTGTATACAACCCATCCGCGTAAACAACACTGGCTAGTAAATTCCCGGTGTTCTCTTACCCTGAGCTCCCAAGTTGCATTTTCTCGCCGTATTCTGCGTGCATTAGTGAAGAATGTTGGAGTGTCTTGATCTGCTCCAGTCTACAACACGGCAACAGCGCACTAGTTTGGCGACAGATGGGTGAATGTATGACAGTGCAGCGCATTTTACCTCGCAGCTGGCAAGGATAGTAAACAGAGGATATGTCGATACCATGGTATAAAGTCTTTGTGAATCTCATTCGGTGTACTCAACTGGACAGTGACTACAGGCACGTGAGCAATACACAGATGCCACAATTCGAGAGAGGACTTTTAGTTGCGCTAAAAAAAGCTGGTTGGTGTCATTGGTCATTGGCTCGATATTTGAATTGGATGGATGCCACTATCGTCGATGTAGGCAAGAATAGATGAACCATAGCCGAGCAAAGCATCAAGAAGGAAGCGATCGACTTAGAGAGACGACAGAACGTGAGGACAGAGCTATCCTCGGAGAGGCACTCAGACCCCGGATTCTTCACTATCAAAAATACTTGCAGCTGGTGCTACAGTGACCACAAAGGCCATTAATAGGCGCCTCACAGAAAGGTGGATGAGCTCACGAAGCCCCTTGCACCGACTACCATTGACCCCCGTACACCAACAAGTCAGTTTTCAGTGGCGTTGGATGTGTTCGGATTGGAATCTCATCGACTGGAGTTGAATTGTCTTCATTGATGAGTCCCGCTTGGAACTGAGCCCCAAGCAAGCGAAGACGTGCCTGCAGACGCCCTGGAAAACGGATGAATACAACCTGAATGTCGCCCGCCATACGGTTTGACAACCAGGAGTAATAGTCTGGACTGTCATTTCATTTCATAGCATAACCCCTTTGGTTGTCATCTACAGCACCGTTACACCACAGTTGATGATATTCTACGCCACGTTTGTTGCCCGTCATGGCAAGTCTTTCTGAGCTTACATTTCAGCAAAATAATGCCCATCCGCAAACAGTGAGAGTTTATACAGCTTGTCTTCGTAAATGTCAAACGCTACCTTGGCCAGCGGAGTTGCTCAATTGAGAATGTATAGAGCATCATGGACAAGGCCCTCTCTCCAACCATCTAGGGATTTTGACGATCTAACGCGCCAATTGGACTGAATGTGGCATGACATCTCCCAGGAGGATATCCAACAACTCTGTTAATCAATGTCAAGCATAATAACTGCTGGCGTAAGTGTCAGAGGTTTACCAACAAGTTACTGAACTTTCTCATGAATAAATCATCCAGTTTTCTGAAGCCGTGGTCATTTGTTCGTCTGTACGTGTACGGTACATCACATCTACGGATTTCCGTCGCATTAGGATAATTACTTCGTGGTGTTTAGTTTTCCTTGTGATAGAGTGTATTCTCTGCCTCTGAGGACCAAGTGGCTTCCTCAAGGTCTCCAGAGGATATTTTCTCCTCAGAGTCTCCAAGAGAAGATCTCTCTCCCAATCCTCAGACCAAGTGTTCCTAGCCGAAACGAACTCTTTCCTCAACCAGTCCGCACTATTCCCATACAACAATAAAAAACGCTCTGCAAAAAACTGGCCAGTGATACTGTTGTCAACAAAGTATCTAACAGTCCACATGACAAAGTTTTACGGTGTTATTCAATCATTTAACGCCCACGTATACGTTACAGTCCTCCTCTTGAGCTGAGCTTTTCACTTCAGGCAATATGGCTGTCTCCAGTTCCGAATTTGATGGAAACTGGAGTCGAGAATTACCCTCCTTTACAATTTTTTAAGATTAAGTAATGTGGACCTCTCTTACAACTTCTCAGACAGAACGGCTTTCAACTTCCGTTAAACTGAAAAACGCGTTGTAATTGTAGCTCTGCAAAAGGAAGGCTGTTCTAGTGGGAGAATAGCAGCAAAATTTTCAAGCAGACTGGTGCCAATGCAAATGTTTCGACGTATGGAAAAGACCCCAAGTAACATCATACAGGAAAGATCAGTTCATAGGGGTATGAATATCAGAGATCTCGTACCGCAGCTGAAATTCGCGAGGAAATTCAGTCGGTGTCTCAACAGTGCATCGTCGTCTTCGTGAACAAGGTTGAAAGGGGTACATCGCGGCCAAACGAATCCTTAATAGGCGAAGAAAATAAGGTGGAAAGCTTGCAATTGACACACAACATAAAAAACTTCAGCGTGCTAGAATGGTCCACAGTGTTGTACATGGCTGGAGCTAAGCTTGAAGTATTTGGAAGCAATCGTCCAATGTTTGTTCGTCGACTTCGTGGGGAACGTATGAAAACTCAGTGTATGACGCAAACGATGAAGCGTAGAGGAGGGTTGGTCACGGTGTGGGGATGATTAGCGGATGACAATGTTGGTGATCTAATGGGAATTAATGTAATATTAAAGAAGGAAGAATATCACCTGATGCTGATCAACAAAGCAATTCTATATGGCAAGAGAATTATTGACCGTGTGTTTATTATGAATCAGAACAATGAGCACAACCATGAATCTTTTTTTTTCAGGAGTTATGATAACAGAAAGAATTAATGTTAGGAACTGAAAAATATGATTTGGAAAAGTCACTCACCGACATTAATCCCATTTAAGTTCACAGAAAGGTCAAAAAACTGAGGTCATCTAATGTTCAAGAGCTATAGATTGTATTTGCAGACGTGTTGGACTACAATATCTACAGGGTGTTTCAAAAATGACCGGTATATTTGAAACGGCAATAAAAACTAAACGAGCAGCGATAGAAATACACCGTTTGTTGCAATATGCTTGGGACAACAGTACATTTTCAGGCAGACAAACTTTCAAAATTACAGTAGTTACAATTTTCAACAACAGATGGCGCTGCGGTCTGGGAAACTCTATAGTACGATATTTTCCACATATCCACCATGCGTAGCAATAATATGGCGTAGTCTCTGAATGAAATTACCCGAAACCTTTGACAACGTGTCTGGCGGAATGGCTTCACATGCAGATGAGATGTACTGCTTCAGCTGTTCAATTGTTTCTGGATTCTGGCGGTACACCTGGTCTTTCAAGTGTCCCCACAGAAAGAAGTCACAGGGGTTCATGTCTGGCGAATAGGGAGGCCAATCCACGCCGCCTCCTGTATGTTTCGGATAGCCCAAAGCAATCACACGATCATCGAAATATTCATTCAGGAAATTAAAGACGTCGGCCGTGCGATGTGGCCGGGCACCATCTTGCATAAACCACGAGGTGTTCGCAGTGTCATCTAAGGCAGTTTGTACCGCCACAAATTCACAAAGAATGTCCAGATAGCGTGATGCAGTAATCGTTTCGGATCTGAAAAATGGGCCAATGATTCCGTTGGAAGAAATGGCGGCCCAGACCAGTACTTTTTGAGGATGCAGGGACGATGGGACTGCAACATGGGGCTTTTCGGTTCCCCATATGCGCCAGTTCTGTTTATTGACGAAGCCGTCCACGTAAAAATAAGCTTCGTCAGTAAACCAAATGCTGCCCACATGCATATCGCCGTCATCAATCCTGTGCACTATATCGTTAGCGAATGTCTCTCGTGCAGCAATGGTAGCGGCGTTGAGGGGTTGCCGCCTTTGAATTTTGTATGGATAGAGGTGTAGACTCTGGCGCATGAGACGATACGTGGACGTTGGCGTCATTTGGACCGCAACTGCAACACGGCTAACGGAAAACCGAGGCCGCTGTCGGATCACCTGCTGCACTAGCTGCGCGTTGCCCTCTGTGGTTGCCGTACGCGGTCGCCCTACCTTTCCAGCACGCTCATCCGTCACGTTCCCAGTCCGTTGAGATTTTTCAAACAGATCCTTTATTGTATCGCTTTTCGGTCCTTTGGTTACATTAAACCTCCGTTGAAAACTTCGTCTTGTTGCAACAACACTGTGTTCTAGGTGGTGGAATTCCAACACCAGAAAAATCCTCTGTTCTAAGGAATAAACCATGTCGTCTACAGCACACTTGCACGTTGTGAACAGCACACGCTTACAGCAGAAAGACGACGTACAGAATGGCGCACCCACAGACTGCGTTGTCTTCTATATCTTTCACATCACTTGCAGCGCCATCTGTTGTTGAAAATTGTAACTACTGTAATTTCGAAAGTTTGTCCGCCTGAAAATATACTGTTGTCCCAAGCATATTGCAACAAACGGTGTATTTCTATCGCTGCTCGTTTAGTTTTTATTGCCGTTTCAAATATACCGGTCATTTTTGAAACACCCTGTATAAAGGTATTACAAAATCTTATGCCCGGAACGCCAAGAGTTTTTACAGTTGCTCTGCGGGCAAGGGGTTGACACTCTGAAGAATGTTAAATTGTACTTAATGTTAGACAGAGAAGATATTTATTTTCTTCGTCTATGTTGGTACGATGTGTTTGTACATCGAATTAAACTATACAGTTTCTATCATGGATGAACGACGGTCCTGTACTTCGAGGAAATGAAAGCTCTGAGAAACAGCCACCTCTCAGAATTTCGAGCAACGCTTATTTTGCCTCCACGGAAGACCATACATAGTTCCATTTCAAACTGTTAAAGAAACACTGCCATAAGCGAAGGGTCTTTGTTGGTCACAGTTAATCCAGATCTGCTGTAAATATGTTGATGCTAGCTTCCTATCGTGAGAAATCATATCTCATTCTTCTTCTAGGCTTGGGAACGCTGAGCAAAGGCGTTCGACCAAGGAGTCCATTCCAGCACAGGAGATATAAGAAAAATCAGACTCGTCCCCCCATCCCCAAAAAAGGGGGCAAGGAACCATCCCACGCAACGACACACGAAGAGGACAAGCATACTTATAATATTTCCGTGATTCAGAAATCCTGACGAGGAATTGACCAACAGTCTCAACCTCAGATGAAGGTGGAGAAAAGAGATCGTAGCCTGTAAACTCCATGCTTTTTATTTAACAGACAGTTCTGTCGCCGACTTATAACACTTCAAGAGCATTTTACGTAGCTTATGTAATCAAATACCAAATTTGGTTTATTTCGCAATATGCCCCAGCAGTACAAATAGTCCTGTCACGGAAAAGCCACGTATAACACTCCTGTCCGTTACTGCTATATAACCTTAAAGTTGGAGGCAGGTTGTGAAATAAAACTATTTGTTAAAGCAATTATGGCATAACACAACAGAACAGTGTTACCCTCTGAGAGGAATTTTGTTATATTGACCGCGTTTTACCTAACGGAGGTGGCTTATCGGAAGTGAAAGTCAGAATTACGTAAGCGTTCAGACAGTAACAAACAATGTTTTACCTAGCTACACTGTTTAAAGAATAAGGAAAACGGTCGCCAGTCTAATTAGGCAAGAGAAAGATTAAGGTTCTTGTTTAAGAAAGTAGGTATGAGTAACTTTAACGGACAAACACAACCGATACTTTGCCACACGCGAGTGCAATGAACTCTGACACATACATATGTTTACAGTAAGATTGAAGCTGACAGCTAGAGCAGCACAAACTATTTCCATAAATGTAACAAATAACGAAACACACTATTACTTTCAGTGCTTATTCAAACTGAATGGTCTTTATAACGTTATTATTAGTGTTCACTGCAGAATCATTAATTGGGCATAGGTTCAGTATTATTGTTCAATTATTTTCCTAGCGGACATAAAATTATAAATGTTGTTCACTGGTAACAGGTTAAGTCTCTCTCAGTTAAATACTTTACTATTTAAAATGAAAGTTAAATGGAATTCACTAACAGGTTACTTCTCACTGTCTTTTGAATAGAGAAATTATTGTTTTCATAAATAGTGGTCTTCCCGTTACTTGTTACCTAGCATTAGCACAATAGACAAACTGTGGATCCTGTTATACTATTAATATGCACTTCCAATACACAAGAGAGACAAACACTTAGCAATCATGAACATATAATTTTCTACTATTGCAGTTTTCCACTTTTACTACAGTGGAACACAATGTTGGCAAAATTGCAAGAAACGAACTCACATTTGAGAGTTTAGTACAGGCAGCAATCTGATCATTTACTAAGCAAAACTTTATAAGCCTCAGTTTTAAGAGCTTTTAATCTTCAAAAGAAACTGCAAATTGTCTTTATTACCACAGTCTTCTACTTACAAGTAAATGGATAAATAGGAGACATTGAAACTCCTCAAAACTTTAAATTAGACTGTTTTCATCCCTGAGAGGGTTTCACAAGACTACATTTACTGTCTCCCACAATTTCACTAAATCCACAGTAAATCTGAATGCTCCCTTTTTACCAAAGATCAAACAACATTATTTAATGTTCTGAGGCTTTCATTTTTTCAACAAACTAGGACACTCGGTAATCATAATTCAAATGGAGAGGAACCTGAGAGGTGTTGTGATAGGGAGAAAATTATAGTAGGTACATGAATTCAGTTATAAGTTACCTTATATTTGTGCACACTAAAACATCCAATAAGCTGATCCTTCACTGTACATTGTTATAGTATTCCTTTACAGTGATTGCGCAATGTGGGGGCAACTGCATGTTGGTAGGTGGATTTGCAGGCGCAATTGCTGGACTCTGTCCCTTCTTGGTGGCGATGATGGATACCAATTCCAGAATCGTTTCAGCTGTTTATCCATCCATCCGAGGCATTGGAAAGTAGCAGAAAAAGCCTTTCTCGGAACCAGCACAATATACAACTTTTACATGGTCAGTGCACAGTTTGGTAGCTCGTCCCCGACTGACTCTTGTTCCACCTTTTCTACCTAGGCCAACCACAATTTGCGCGCGCTACACAGTTCCGTTCCCGAGGGGAACGACACTACCTTTTCCATACAGGATGACTAAAAACCCTATGTGAGGATCAGCAGTTTACATAACAGCAACCAAACATTTTAAATAAAACAGAACATTTGCACTTATTGGTATTTATACAAAAAATTATTCTCACAGAAAATACAATTATATACAGTAAGCTCTGTCCCCTCCAAATGGGACAAAGAATTTAAATGACAGGCATACTATATTGCATAGAATCAAACCATGACATCCAAAGTTTTTTACAAAGAAATGAGTATACAATTTTGTGTTATCGATTCAATCATACACATTTACAGAAGCTCAACGATGTAACATTAAATAAAACAAAAGGCAAAATAAATCAGTAGAGTATTAGAGATATGGTGTTACAGACTGTCATAGGTGCTCCAAATTTGTAAGAGCTGATTTCCGAACTCTGCGTTTCCGCGTCTCTCCTCTCCATATTTAGCACTTCCCTCTCGTAGGACGGGAATTGCTTGTGCAGACCCCCTGTACCGTGTGCGTACTTCTTTTACAGTTGATTATGCTCAAAAACAAGACATACTTAAATACTGAAGTACAGCGACAGTTCATTGGGGTTTACCTTTTTTCGAAGATTTCTTCAATTAGCCAAGTCCAGCACAGGTATCCTTACTGTCAGTGTTAACCTTACAGCAGATAGACGTTGACCTCCCATAATTCATGAAGGTGACGACAAGGCTTCCGGTCACAACACAGCAAGCCGCTGTCTTCCAAACGAAATGCTGTTATTCTCTAATGAGCCATCGGTAAGAAAACAGCACCGAAGAACTTCTGAAATTTTGTCGATAGTGATTGTGTTTACCCAACATGTACCGAAGAAAGCGAGTTGTTCCTCAGTTTCTCGTTATTGCACAAACATTATAAGATTTTCGTGTATATTTTAAGGAACGAAGTTTTCAACAGCTGAGGAGGCGTGTTTCTTGAGAGTACATTAGTAACGACCTAGTCATTCCAAGCTCTCGTTACCAATGTTAAATCGACCATTCGGCCTCTTACATCCGGTGAAAGTTATCTTTGGTCATTCGAGTCGAAAATAAAAATTGCCTCAAATTATCAAGAAGGGCGCGGTTTCCCTCTCTCGAGGTAGCTTCCAGCTTCCGCCGATCCGTTGCTACAGAGTCATTAAAACGTGCCCCGGCCGTTTATTTGGAGGAATGGAGAGATATGCTCCGTGATGCCTGGGCTCCTTTGAAAGTTAGTCCGGCTCGTTACGCCCATCGATCAACTGAAATAAGGGCCTACAGCCAGGGAGAAGCACGGCACGGCGGCGAACTTGTGAGGCCGTCGCTGGCCTGATGGACAACGGAAGTGCGCGAATCGAAGTTGCCTTTAAACCGGCGGCGCAGTTTACAGCGGCAGTTTGGGCAACTTTCTGGCGGCCGCGCTCGTTAAGGACCACACCTAATTACTTCCGGTCGCCGCTTGCAGCACTATCGCGGGTACTAACGAGAGAACACCCGTCAGCCAACCAGCCAACGGTGCAACTTTATGGCTCCAGGCATAGCTGCCTGCTCCGAAGCCAAAGCCTATGCTGAACACCGTCTGTTGGACTACACTTCACTGGCTCTCCGGATGGGGCTTATCGCGTCGGTAGGATAGCTGCGTCTTTTACTACAACAGGCTGAGGTCACCGACAGGACGAATGATTGTTTTAGTTTGGCTTCAGGGATCAACGTAGGCTACCGTAGTGAGCGTTGACTACGGTGGTTTTAGTAGCAGCGTTGGTCAGTTAGGGTCACATGCGCGTTACCTATATGTTGGTGTGTTGCATACCATCGGGCTTTACCTCATTGATGATAACTCTCGTATGCAGTCAGTGTCTTACTAAATTCTCTAAACACCGGAAGCGGTTGATCGGCTATGAAATGAGCGAGGGTAACCTACAGAACATATTTGTTATACATAGTTACGCTCCTGTCTGTTACTTAAGGAGTATTTATAGCAAAACAGCAACTGTCCAATTCAGGTCTTATTCAATACTTTGTGGATTTGTAATATGAAACTGAGAGATGTTATAGTGTATATAAAGAAAACAGTCCAGATTTATCCCCTAGTGCTAGAAAACGCAGTTTCCCTGACAAAAAGATGAAATATTAATAATAAAAAAAACGAAACAAATATTGGAAACAACGCTTCAGTACTTCTTCAAACTGATATAAAACATGATTCTGTTATTCATAAACAACTTTTGAATTTGTGAGTAATAACAGGAAAGGTTTCCCTTTGATCATAATGAAGTACGTTCTTTTGAGTACAAAATAACAGTAATAATTATTCATATTTCCTTATGTTTCTGTATGCATACTGTACTTTCATTAAAAATAATTGCTTTGTTACGAAAGACTGCAGAAGATAAGAGATCAGTTAATTTTTGTTACGTATCAAACGCAATTTTTATTGTGTACGGATATAAAATACACAACGGAATACCACCGAATTATATTTGCTTCTAAATATGTGCACAACGTACAAACAAAGAAACAAAGGGACATAGAGAAGTTTTCGGCTCCGA